>NC_091130.1:61035160-61367972 GCF_040183065.1 Periplaneta americana
AATTTAACGTTCGCTTATGACCATACGAAAGACTGTCCTTTCCCGATTTACGTAATGAGTTGACAAGCTCCTTTTCTGTTTCTCGACTCTTGTTACTGACGTCAAAGTGCAAGACAAGTTGGGAAACTGGATAATAAAATAATACAGCCGTTGTAAAGTTATTCATGTGACAAGTCTGGTTGCTTCAAGTTGCCACGGTCTCTTGAAGTCGGCATGCGGTTGAGTCAAAGACCATCTGGCTGTATAAACGAACATCGTGGTCTCAACTTCATCTCGTTAGAAAATCATTATCACACTTCGAAACATGGCACAGCATTGCAATCTAGTTTTTTATTTGCTTTGCCATCTTAACATCGTCCACACCTGTGGAGTAACGGTTAGCGCGTCTGGGCGCGAAACCAGGTGGCCCGGGTTCGAATCCCGGTCGGGGCAAGTTACCTGGTTGAGGTTATTTCCGGGGTTTTCCCTCAACACAATATGAGCAAATGCTGGGTAGCTTTCGGTGTTGGATCCCGGACTCATTTCACCAGTATAATTATCTTCATCTCATTCAGACGCTAAATAACCTAAGCTATAGATACAGTGTCGTAAAATAACCCACTAAAAACATTGATTTTCAAACTTTTTTTTAACTCACGGCGTACTGAACGGGGTGTTAAATTTCCAGCCACGTGTCTGCGTCTCAGCGGTAATGCTCTAGCCTTCCATCTAGACCAGACATGTCAGGCGCGGGCATTTCTAGCCTTTAAAAGAGGTGTAACATTGACGTAGAATCTCTTCCTGCATGCAATTCTGTAAGCGGGAAGTCTCTAGACTCCCTGTCAAAGGGTACAATACGCCCACGCTTGACATCCCTGATCTAGACAACCCAGGTTCATCTCCGGCCTGGCTGTAATGTAATTTGTGGTTTACAAATCAGACGTTGCAGATGTTTTTACTCGGAGTACTCCCGTTTCTTTATTTTATTACAGAAACACAGTCCATCTGTCCTCATTTCACCTATAATTTACTGTATTTTTTAAAAGGATGGGGTGAAGCGCTGGAGTAAGAGTTTAACGGCTTGGAGTTCCAGACCCTAACGCTTATGAGATACTTATCTGGGAATAGGACTGGGCTCTATTAGAGCTGAGACAGGCAGATCGCCTGTTATCGAATTCACAAATGCGATCCAGGTCACTCGTCGGACTTGGAATAATCATTGCATATACAGGATGTTTCCGGGTTGGTGTTACAAACTTTCAGGGATGATGGAGAAGGGCACATGTATCAATTTGAGATAAGGAACCATGGTCCGGAAATAACTGAGTCGAAAGTTATAAGCAAAAATAGTTGTGTGGAAATGGAATTGTAATTTCGCATCACATGCCCTCCTTCCCTTAACCTTTGGAACAATCGTGGAAAGATGGTATGGGCCCGATGTCTCCTACATGGGTACTTGTACAGATACAATCAGTGAGCTTGTCTACTTTTCCATTGCCTTATCCGTATTCGAAAATTAGATCTGCATATTCCGCTCTTGTGTATTCCTCCATTTCACTAGGACTGATCGACTGGACACTGCAAGTTGTACACATACACAGCTGTCTACAGACGTGCATATCAGGACCGACCATGTCGGTTACACATGACGCTATCTGCATTGCTTTAGTGTAGTTTCCTGTCCCCACCCCTCAGACAGCGCACTGAACGGAATACTGCAAGTAGACAACGTAAACAACGTCAGATGAATACAGTATGTGTAAGATGTACATATAAATATACATAAATAAGATGTTCCGAGGAATAAAATTATTTCATTTTCACACAATTATTTTTGCTTGTAACTTTCGACTCAGTCATTTCCGGATCAGGGTTCCTTATCTCAAATTGATACATGTGCCCTTCCCCAACATCCCTGAAAGTTTGTAACACTAGCCCAGAAACATCCTGTATAAGGCGCACAGTAGAATAAAAGTAGCCTACTCTACTGTGCTTATGGCTTTTAAGGAACCCGGAGGTTCATTATCGCCCTCACATAAGCTTACCACCGGTCCCTATCCTGAGCAAGATTAATCCAGTGTCTACAATCATATCCCA
The DNA here is from genome assembly GCF_040183065.1 of Periplaneta americana. Lineage (NCBI taxonomy): Eukaryota > Metazoa > Arthropoda > Insecta > Blattodea > Blattidae > Periplaneta > Periplaneta americana. The sequence goes on from NC_091130.1 coordinate 61,037,237, forward strand.
CCTCCCTCAAATCCATTTTAATATTATCCTCCCATCTACGTCTCGGCCTCTCCAAAGATCTTTTTCCCTCCGGCCTCCCAACTAACACTCTATATGCATTTCTGGATTCGCCCATACATGCTACATGCCCTGCCCATCTCAAACGTCTGGATTTAATGTTCCTAATTAGCCTATGTCAGGTGAAGAATACAATGCGTGCAGTTCTGCGTTATGTAACTTTCTCCATTCTCCTGCAACTTCATCCCTCTTACCCCCAAATAGCCTACTCTACTGTAAGTGTATTAATTCGGCTCTCAAACAATCAAAGTCATGCTAAAATTAAATACCTGCATATTTACAAATATCCCAAATTCATTTAAGTGAATAGTTCTGGAGAGCAAGACAACTACACGGGCTTGCAATATAAGCGTATTGAAATAAACAAACTCGTTTGTATAATACAAAAATAACAAATACAAATTACACTCGGGAGAAAATTAAACGCAGAATAAATATGGGAAATGCCTGCTATTATTCGGTTGAGGAGCTTTTGTCATTTAGTCTGGTTTCAAAAAAACTAAAAACTAGAATTTATAAAACAGTTATATTACCGGTTGTTCTGTATGGTTGTGAAACTAGGACTCTCACTCTGAGGGAGCAACAGAGATTAAGGGTGTTCGAGAATAAGGTGCTTAGGAAAATATTTTGGACTAAGAGGGCTGAAGTTACAGGAGAATGGAGAGAGTTACATAACGCAGAACTGCACGCGTTGTATTTTTCATCTAATATAATTTTATTAGGAACATTAAATCCAGACGTTTGAGATGGACGGTGCATGTAGCAGGTATGGGTAAATCCAGAAATGCGCATAAAGCATTAGTTTGGAGACCTGAGTGAAAAATACCTTTGGGGAGGCCGAGACGTAGATGGGAGGAAAATATTAAAATGGATTTGAGGAAGATGGGATGTGATGGTAGAGCCTGGATTAAATTGTTCAGGATAGAGACCGATGGCGGGCTTAGCCTATGTGAGGGCTGCAATGACCATCCGGGTTCTGTAAAAGTTTGTGTGTCTAATACCTACCCACTTCACTTTGCGTGATTCGGGTTCCGCATACCGCGGGTAGATGGCAGAACTTTGACCCATTTTCAAGTTGCACACCACTTCGGCGGGCCACGTTATATATGATGTGTTTCTGTGAAGAGTTATGTCGTATACTAGGGTGAGTGTATGTGTTCGTGTAATTGTAGTGTAGGGAATTGGTGAGGATTATGATGGTGAGGAAGGGAGAAGGGAACACTCGGTGCCGGCATGTAGCTTATTCCTGTCGAATAGCACCAAGAGGGCCGCCAGGATTAACGTCCCCATCCGACGGACGAATCACTATCATTTATAAGGAAGTATGATACAAAAATACAGGCTTAGAGTCGAACTAGGGATATTTTTTTTACAGGATGATGGTAGACTATGTAAAACACAATCAATTTCAGGTAAAAAGTAAAATTTTGTAAATATTGAACTTAGGACGTTTGTCAATTCAGGTCTTCAATTGTCAAATCACACCACTACTTTTCAAAGATAAAATATTAAATTAACTTATGGTTTATTTAACGACGCTCGCAACTGCAGAGGTTATTTCAGCTTCGCCGGTGTGCCGGAAGTTTGTCCTGCAGGAGTTCTTTTACATGCCAGTAAATCTACTGACATGATCCTGTCGCATTTAAACACATTTAAATGCCATCGACCTGGGCCGGGATCGAACCCGCAATCTCGAGCTTACAAGGCCAGCGCTATACCAAGTACGCTACCAAGGCCGAATCAAAGATAAAAATTATGATCAAAAGTTGGTATTAATATTGTACTTAAAAGTTCAACTAATACATTATAATTATTGTGTTATTTTAAGACACGCGAGAATATCTAAAAATTTACTAAATTCACAGGAATATTAAAAGTCATTATCTGTGCAAAAGGTTAGTATTTGGATTTCTCTAATAATTCACATAGCAAATTATGTCAACTTTTAATTTTGTAATATGAATTGTGGTAACAAAATTAATTAAAACATGTAACTCCAGGATTACTAGTTACGAAACGCCTTGGTCTTTTAAGAAGGCTTAGTTAATGGCAGTTGTGGTGGGGTGTGGATGTAGCGATAGCAGCAAAAATATTACAATGTAATTATCGAGTCCACATTGGATGTGCCATCACTGTCAGTTTTATCGTAAAAGGCGACTCCGTTGCTGAATCAGTGTAGTTGCAACTCCTGCTGCGTTGAAGGATACGATACAGACTTTTCTCTTTAAGACCAAGGTCTCCTGAGCTAAAACCTAGTTCTAGACGTTTCGCAGCGTTCCAGCTGCCGATCGAAGTTTTCTTTTACTTTGTTCGTTTTTCTTGTTAACGTTGTGCAACGCGCCTGGGCGCGCTGATGAATGGGAACAATAATTTACTTTAATATCGCCCTCACACCTTCGATATGTACAGCGTAACGGTGTTCCAAAAGTCGTAATACTTATTCAGTCTGCAATCAAGCGGATCATACTATACTCGTAGGACGTGATGAAATAATTTTCACACTCTGTTTAATGAGCACATTTACTTCTGTTGGTTTCGGATTCCAGATATTTTTCTTTTTACCAGGACAAACTTTGGAAACCATGAAAGACCGAAGTCATGATAGCTGGCACATGGACTCGAACACGGACATCCTTGAGAAATGTTAGTAAAAACAAAATGATGTCCCGGTATTTACAATACGTATTCATTATGCAGTGTATAACATAATATCTACAGCACATTAGCATACAATATGGAGAGTCCATTTAAATTGAAAAATAATCAAAATTGTTGAAAATGATGGCCGTCCATTTTGATACAGGCTTCAGTTATTTTGTGCATATTATCGAAAACGTTTTTAAGCATATCTTCTGAAACTGAATATACTGTATTGTTCTTGAATGTAATTATTTAATTCTTCTAGTTGTTTTAGGATGTTTAGCAAACACAACTGTTTTACAGTAATCCTAAATGAAATAGGTCTAATGCAAAGGACTCAAATCAGGCGATATGGAGGAGCCACAATCATTTTATTTATTTAAAATAATTTTAGGTGAAGAAGACGAAGATGGACAATATTCTTCTTATGTTATAAAGAACTTTAAATGTATACTTAAGCCAAGAAATTGAAAAGAGTACACAAACATACAAAAATGCAAAATTATATTTGTGTTTGTATTCAATGCCTACCCATTTCAATTTCGTAATTCGGGTTCTTAATTTTATGGCTAGATGGCAGGACTGTGACCCTTTTTAAGTCGTTTCGGTGGACCACGCTATGCATGATGTGTATCTGTGGAGAGTTATGTCGTGTACTAGGGTGAGTGTATGTGTAGTGTAGGGAGTAAAATTATAAAATATCGTACTGTATTTAAGTCTTCAAAACTCTTTTAATTCTGTAAAAAAAAAAAAACAAAACAAACAAAAAAAAAAACAAAAAAAAAAACAAAGGAAAGCAAACTGAAAATTTGTTTAGTTTCTTAAAAAATTCAAACTGTTCTGGATTTGTGTTGTTTCTGCAATTTTCTGGAATTCACTGTAACTTATTGCCCTGCGAAATATACACTGAGCACTGGACGTCTGGGATTTCTGCATTACTTGAAAGGCCTAAGTATGAATATTACAACCATATGAAAACTGAATTTGAGAAAATTGTGACGTGTGGTTTCTGCAGTTCACGATTCAATTATTTCCTCTTCCGTGTCACACAGGATGCATTTGAAGAAAGTAAAGATGTTCAACCTGTCGTGCATTGCAGTCACGTCCAGCGACCGCAACCGTCCATTTTCTTGAATTGAAAACTGATTCCGGATTTCCGTGAAGCACTTCCACCTCTATTGTCAGATGTTTTTAGATTCTCACATTGTCTTATGACCAGGGACGACACTTTGTCCCAGCGTGAACGGATTTTAGGTTGGTTGTTGCTTGCCTATATTGACGTCACGGAGGCCATGGGTTCGAAGGTACTGCACTGTGAAAGGAAAGGGCAACCTTTGTGTGCTGCACCTGAGAACGAACGTACGTACGTTTGATTTGTTTAAGATTCGAACCTACCTCCCTGCCACTGTCTGCTTGTTTTTCATTGTAGTGCCTTACCTACAGTTCCTAAGTACTACTGGTGCCGTTGTCACTTAATGGCAAGGTGGTTGTGATCATGACTCTGTGCAGTAGTGTAAACATAATACAATGTAGTCAGACAAGAGCTTTAAACTGAATGCAATTGCAACTGCGTTTGGAAGTGAGTATATTAGTGTGAAGGGCGATAATATAAGCTGTAAAGTGTGCAACACAGAACTAAAGGTAAACGTTCGTAAAGATCTGCAAAAGTATTGTGAAACGAAAAAGCACAGGGTTTACAAACTTTGAGTTTTATAACGATTTGTGCGAGATGATGGTATCGGCTCAGTAATCCACATTTTCAGCGGTTTATGGAAAAATACACGTCTAGAAAACTCCCAATATAACATCAATGCGTACAACCTATTTAGCGTCTGTATACGAAAAAACTCTGAACTCATTCGAACAGTATAGGTAGTAACAAAATATTTGTATCTATAGATGAGACATCGGATGCTGTGGGACGATAAGTAGCTCACGTTGTTGTAGGAGTGATGTCCTCCAATGAACCAGGAAATACATTTTTGTTGACATCAGAAATACTAGAAAAAGTAAATAGTGCAACTATTATTAATCTTTTTGAGATACACCTATCGTGCGATGTTGAGCGAACTTTCTCGCACTACAAGCATATTGTTACTGAAAACAGAAGGAATTTCACTTTTTTACACTTAAAAATGCACATTGTTATATATTGTAACGGACTACAGTTTGTATCAGAATTATGTGCATAACTCTATTGCAAATACTTGTGTGTAATTTGACTAACTCGTCGTCGTTGTGTATGGTGTTGTAAATATGTGTAAGTAATATTATAAAGATGTAACTAATCAAGGCATATGCTACGCGCATACATACTATATGGCAGTGGTAACCTGTAGAAACGTTGCATTTTTGTTCCGCCGATCTGTACCAGCAAACAGCCGCGTGCTGTCGCTGGACTGCTGCTATCAACTAGTAAACACAGTAACTCTATACACCAGTACCAGTGAACCTCGTGGCGAACTGGGACAAACTGTCGTCCCTACTTATGACTCTGCTTCTTGCTTTAATGCAAAGGTCGTTATAAAAGTATTGCGCCACATTTTTGTTAATTCAGTTCTTAGGGCCGTTTCACACATACACACAAACTTCCCAGTCTAAATAACTGATTATTTAAATTGAATTCAATTTAAATAAAAAAAAAACATGTCAATTTAGATATTGAGGGGAAAGTCTGAAATCAGGCTTAATTGAATTTTAGATTTCACCCCTCACCCCCAGCCATTTCCACTTTGAAATTTGAAATGGCACCCCTATATTTTCATACTTAAAAAATATGAAAGAGCATTCAGTTGTATATACACCTCATTAATTTGTTTTCGCATCTTTTGTTTTCTGTCGTCGCCTGGCATCCTGTATTTTTGTTATTGTCAGTTGATTGTAGGATGAAAACACAGCTTATTTTGTGTAATTTCCTAAATTTAATCAATAAGGATGATTTATGCTGTCTCTTGAAGGGTATACACCATTTTAAAATAATTTAATACACAACCACAACTATTACATGAAATGCTCAATAAGTTTTTGTAGCTTTATTCTCTTCAGCTCTAATCAACAATAACAACAATCCAGGTTGCCAGGCGACGATAGAAAGCAAAAGTTGCGAAAACAAATGAATGTGGTACACAAATTCCACAATTTGAGACATCTGGCCGACATCTACGGCTGACCACTAGGATCCAGAATACAAAGCAGAGGTTAAATTAAAAATACAAATGATTGCGGAGAGAATACTGAACAATTAGAAATTTAAAAATAAAGTACAATTTGATTTCGGAGAAACATGAGATGAAAATACATTGAAGAGTAATGAAATGAAGTAAAAAAATATATTACGTAGTATTATACAAGTGATTGTGTAAAATGGATAATGAATCTCTCAATATAATAACTATTTAATACTCTTTCATATTTAAATATAAACATATAGAAGTGCTATTTGAAATTTCAAAATGAGGGTGGCTGGGGATTAGGGATGAAATCTAAAATAAAATTAAGTCTGATTTCAGACTTCCCTCTCAATATCTACATTAACGTGTTTTTGTTTAAATTGATTTCAATTTAAATAACTAGTTATTTAGACTGGGAAGTTTTGAAATGAAAGCCCTGTATAAGTTACGACGTCCGTTCAAACGATACCATATATACGGAACTGTGACCATTTTTTGCACACTTCACACACCGATCAAGTCCGGAACCGGTTATTCTCCTACTTTGTTGCTTTCCAACATGGATCGTAGACGTGTTATAGCAATGATGATATTCTAAGACGCATTAAAAAAAAGAAGGTGGAACAGAATTCAGTGGATTCACCCATTGAATACGAAAATAAAAAGTTTGGGCATTTTATGTACCGGTAAAAGAGGGTGAAGTCGGACGGATTCATAAGGTTGGAAATTTTTAATTTTCGCAGTTTTTGTCGTTTCAGTAAGAATGCAGTCGCCACCAGATCTGTTTCCATTAATGTTCTAGAAGACAGTAAAGTGATTACGCACTGCATATGTAAGCAGTATATTGTAATAGGCAATTTGGCGAGTTTTAAGTGTAATTTTTAAGTTGCCTTGTAAACGTTTCTGCTTATTATGAATGATTACTGTGGAAAGCAGTATCAGTGCTATGTTTGGGAAGAGTAAATTCGATGGTGTTCAGGTAAAGGAGGTTAAGTCATTTTTTGTGCAAATGGAGTTTTGTTCCACAGGTAAATATAAAAGTAGGAGTTCATAAAAAAAACAAAATAATACTAACATTTGATATGTTTTGTTTGTATAAGAAATTACTTGCAATAAGAGTCGGAGGTTTAATTTTCATTTATCTCAAAACTCATTTTTATGACATCTCCATTTATCCAAACACCATCGAATTATTGTCGTAGGTTATGTTTACTTCCAATATGTTAGTTTCTCTACGTCGCGTGTGATAAGAAAATAGTAAGATTATTGCTCTGATGACAGGTGAAGTCGGATAATGGCTGAAAAATATGTACAGTATATTGTGAAGGTAGGGCAGCTCTTCAAATACAAGGAACAGAACACGAAGGAAGCAATTTTAGCTGTAATGTAATGTTCCTATATTCTTTGATTTTCTTTTCACATTTTAATTCGTAGACATATTTCTTTAAAACTGCTTAAACGTATGATGTCCTTAGATTTTTTTATGTTTGTAATCACATATTCAGTTTTAAACCAATCATCACTAGAGCCCGGATGTTTAGGCATTTAGAACCGTTAAAATAGGCAGGGAAAAAAGGCAATAAAACGTAAAAAGGTACAATAAATTTTGAAAAAGGCATAATATATTTAGCAATGAATTTAAATTATATCAACATAACTCACATTTTTACTTCGTAGTTGACACATTTTGACTTATAAAATACCGGTACTTTTTTCGCCATTAACTGTCTTTTCACAAACTTTACGTAACAAAATTGTTCCATCTGTTGAAAACACATGGGCACCAAATTCACTAACGTAAGCATGAAGTTTACTTTTCAATCATTATTCATATTACATCAATAGTATTAAAGCACGATTATTAGCAGATTAAGCACCAAAATATTTTATTCACTACTGTTAGTAAGTGAGTCATTGTTAAATATTTTTAAATATTATACACATTACATTATAATTAAATAAACAAGAAATATTGCTTTAAAATGACAAAAAAGACATTTATTATTACATTAGTAAGACACACCTTAAAAAGGCAAAATAGGCAAAGTAAATATTAGCACTTTCACTTTGATTTACCCCAAATCAGATTTATATCTATGTAAATAATGATTTAATTCCACCCAGTAAAACAGGCATTTTGCCAAACATGTAAAAGAATGTCCGTTTCTTGTATAAAAGTATGGATGTCCGACTTCATCCGGAATAGGTAGGTGAAATCGGACAATATATAGTACCTTTAAAGAATTTACTACAGAAGAAGAATATCATGTAAGTGAAGGCTAAGAGCATTTATATCCTAAATTTAAAAGTTTTGGATCAAAGTTTTATCAAAGTATTGAAATAAAAACATATAATAAAACTGTTCTCCTGCACTCGCTTTTACGGTCCATTTTGTGAAGTTGAGAGACGACGAAAACAAGTTTTTCAATTATTTCATGGCAATTTCCACTTTTGATAAATTGTATATACGTCTAAGGATTCTTTTCAGTGCCAAGACACATTCAAGAGAGAATGCTACTTTTATCTGTCAACTCCTCAAAATCACATTTCAGTTGTGAGAAAACTAACAAACATTTTTCTCTTCATTTCTATAGGCCTATTAGCACACAACACTTGGTTTGTTGCAATGTACTGGCCTCGTTTCATTTAAAAAAATAAGATCATGAATGTAAGCCGCCACGGCGGTATAGTAGCTAGAGCTCTGGACTTATAATACCGTGGACCCAGTTTCGACCCCCGGCTTACCCCCGATTTATAACTTGTGTTGGGCAAGCCCGTGGTTCATAGGGGTTTTCTCCCATTGGCAACCCAGCATCCCAGCAAATTCCCATCGTCATCGAGGGTGTAACGTAGCCCAGTCTCCTATGGCACATCCTGGACGACTCTGTCGGTAAATTTGTCGACACTACTGGCTTTATATGGGAGAATGACGAACAGTCAAGTACCCGCCATTAATAAAAAAAAAATATAAACGTCAACATTCAACATTTATATCGTCCACCGCTGTGGAATAACGGTTAGCATGTCAGATCATGAAACGAGTGGGCGCGGGTACAAATTCTGATTTGGACAAGTTACCTGGTTGAGGTTTTTCCGAGGTTTTCTCTCAACCCATTAAAAGCAAATGCTGGGTAACATTCGGCGCTGGAATCTGGACTCATTTCATTGACATTCTCATCTTCATTTCACTCAGACGCTAGATAACTATCGCAGTTGACAAAGTGTCGTAATATTAATCAATAAAAATTATATTTTTTTTTCATATTGGGTGATATAAATTACATAATTCACAATGTTGGTAGATAAATTAAGTAACCGGTAAATAGACACGACACGCGTAAAGGAAGCTATTTAACTCAAAGTCCACCGCTGCGGAGTAAATGTTAGCATGTCTGTTCGTGAAACGAGTGGGTGGGAATTCAAATACTGGTCGGAACAAGTTACTGTATCTGGATGAAGTTTTTCGCTGGGTAACTTTCAGAGTTGCACCTCGGACTCATTTCGCCTCACAATTACACTTTCTCTCTTTCATCATCTACGTTTTTCATATTTCGGGCTTGCGTCCGATGTAGAGTCGGATGCGGACCGTCACCGAACTTGGAGCCAGCGTATGTGGTCATTAGTTGCTGGTGGTTGTGCTATGTACCGTTCACTCTTCCCTGAACTCATGGTACTTCGTGGGACAGTTGTGATGCCTACGTGGAAAGGTATTTGGGTTTCTGCATGCTGTAGGGGAGTTCGGGGGTGGCCCGCAGGGAAACCTATAGTGCGGGGGCCTTAGAGAATGGACATCATTCCATTCCTGGTAGTATAATTGAACCACCCAATCGGGCTACGTGCGAAGGAAGCTCGCAAAATAAGAAACATTACAAATTAAAGTTTCACGTTCCTCATTGCGGAAGGTACTAAAAGCTATTGGATTTCAGTACAGTAAAAAAAGAGGGCAAGGCGAATTGAAGGGTTAAAATACGTATTTTAAATGTAATAGAGAATATTTTGTACACTTTGAGTGTACAAAATTCTTTCTTATACTCGTATTTTCTAACTCTGTAAGATATTTTCTGTAATTTTTCTCTCATACAATTTTTAATGGTTTTAATTTAAAATTTGTTTGAAGAGACGACTGGATTATCCAACAAATTTGATCCATTCCGAATTGAATGTTTTTAGAATTGACCAAATTTATAAATACTCTTTAATGAAATTCTATCATGAAAATAGAATGAAATTTGTAGCTCAGCCACATGATCATAATACAAGACGAAACGAAATTCTTAATTTAGTTGAACCTAAATGTTTCACATCTGCTGCTTTACTACACAGTACAAATTATATTATGGTCCACGTCTATATAATTCGATAATAAAATTTCATCCAGAATTGACTACTTTAAGCAATGAAATTTTCATATCCAGAATTAAAAAATTTATATGACAGACTTCCCTGTATTATATGTACCATGTATTGTAAAACAAGTTTATTTCTATCCTAAGTATATTTTTTTCTATCTTATCTTGGTTACTAATCAACATGACCTGTATTAACTATACTACTAATAATAAGTTAATATTAATCCACCAATCTCAACATCGTCTCTTTTTTCACTCAGTTATTACTAGTATTATTACTAACTTTATTATTATCATCTTTATATGACCGTTTTCATAAGTATTTTGTCTACAAAGTATGTATATTTATGTATGTTTCTATCTACTCTTCTTAAGAATGTGATTTTAGTGCAAGAATTTTAAATTTTATTTTATAAACAGTAGAGATTTCTATTTTTGTGAAATACCGGTATGTATAATCTGTGTAGGCCTAATCAGAATCTTAAATTTTATTTCAGAAAAAATAGGTATGTTTGGTGAACAATGTAAAATTGTATGTCATTTTCAAGTCTTTCTATCAAAACGGAACTGTCCCCGAACACGAGCTTTGCTCTTTCGGGGTACTTTCATGTAGCGTTTTTTATGTATATGTTTTTATTAAGTAAATCTAAATCTAAATTAATTTAAGGTTGCATTTTTAATGTCTCCTAAACTCCTCCTACGTGTATACGAATTTCGATATGATGAATATAGTTCAAACTGAATTCTACTTTAGTCTATTCATTGAAAATTGTTTACTTATTTGTTCGCTTGTGCGTTTGTTGTTGTTGTTGTTTTTTTTTTTTGTTTTTTGTTCTAGCGTAATTAAAGCGGGTGTATTTCAGGCCTGGGGAGCCCTGGTGGCGCCAATGTATTATTTTCGGAGGTCGGACGGCGCCAGAGCATATTTTACTGATTTTCATATTATCGCCAAATTTTTAATTTATAAAAAGTCATATTTTATTCATATTGAAACAATTTTATAGTGAGGTTCAGCTACTCCGCAGACCTACTGTAGCAACTTCTCTATCTAGCTTCAAATCCATGTATTTTCGTCTGACATTCCATTAGTATTCCTGCGGAAATGATGATGATGATGATGATGATGATGACGACGACGAAGGCGAAAACAACTAGGTTACTACAAATACTACCGAAATCACATATTCAGAACACTTTTTTGTTTAGAAATACACCATGGTTAAGGTCATCGGCCATCTCTTCAACACTACCAGAAATACATACAGTAATAGAAAAAAATCAAACTATAAACATAAAATAAAAGCACATGAAAATATACACAGGCTACAGTCACACGAACTTTAAATGAGTGAAGCTAAACTTAAGATTGTTGTCGTTTAGTTAACTGTCTGAAGATGGGTTTGGAACTCAAAAGTGACACCAATAAGGCATCACTCATGAGGCAACTACGCCAGGAGATAATGGAGTAGGGTGGCTAGTTCCTTTTTCCCTCCATTGCAAACATCGCTGACTAGTTACGTAACTTACGATTAAGTATGTATCATAATTATCAAGGCTAAGATATTAATGAACTTAAACAAGAAACTTGCAATTTTAAATAATAATAATAATAATAATAATAATAATAATAATAATAATAATAATAATAATAATAATAATAACCATTTCACATATTAGACCTAGGGGCCTGTTACTGTCTCTATCGAGAGCTTTTTAGGTCTTCCCAAATTTCTTCGGCCTCTTGGAGTATAGCGTAAGATCAGTTTTGGCAAGCGGTTAGAGGGCATCCTGGTAACATGTTCTTTCCAGTTCAGTCTGTATTGTTCTATGTACTGGATAATTGAATCTACTTTGAATACTTTAAGAATGTCCTCATTTCTTTTATGGTCAAGGAGGTAGTAACCAGCAGTCCTCGTAAATCACATTTCGGCTGTTGTGAGTCTCCTTTCGTCAACCTTTTTGATGGTCCAGGGTACGCTTCCATATGTAAGAACTGGTCGAGCAAGAGTTTTATACTGCGTGTTCAGTTCAAAGTGTGTCATGGCTCGCTGTATGACGTCATGTGGCTAGCCGACGAGCCTAGACAATTCAATCTTCCTACATTTCCGCAGAGGCGTATTACCTATGTGCCAGAGAAGTTGCCTGGCAAGTACGGCGTTCATTCTGAAGAGTACTTACCGATACGTACGGTAACTCCAGTAGTGGCAGGAATGTGAACTGTTTGGAAACACGTACTAGGGTGAGTTTTTTTCTTAATGTCGGGATATGGGGAGAGGGTTAAGACGATTACTTACGTACAGTATTTGTTGACATTAACTTCGACTGTCAACATAGACACGGAGTATTTGATTTGTGTTGTGGAATGTTGCCGTACGCAACCGATGATAACAAATACCCTGCGTACGACTTGCCCGCGCAAAACACAGTTCGAAAGAGGTTATGGTAGTACACAGACCGTACAGACCGCCATCTGTTGCTACGACGTTCAAGTTATACCGTACACGTTCTCAAGTTCAGATTGAACGCCTTGATTAATAGGCAATTTCTCTGACATAAAAGCTGAAACTCGCTTCAAATCGCTCACTCACAACAGTGACGTCTTGACACACTTTGAAATGAACACCCAGTACACCCTGAGTCTGCTGTGTTGCTGGACTTGAGAAGGCTTAAAAATCTAATTGATTATATCTAGGAACTTGGTGAATTTGGAAATTTTAATCTTCATATCTTCGTCGTCAGCAAATAAGAGATTGTAGCCAAGGTAATTGAATGAATGAACACGTTCTATTAAAATATTATTTACACAAATTTTATTCTGAATTGGTTCTGTGCCTAAAAATGCCATTGCTTTCGTTTTCTGTCTTGAGATTGTCATATCAAATTTGGAAGCAGTATTTTCTAAGGTATAATAATAATAATAATAATAATAATAATAATAATAATAATAATATATTTATTTATTTAATCTGGTAGAGCTAAGGCCAGTAGGCCTTTTCTTCCGCCCACCCAGACTCTAATTGCAATTGAATACAATTGCCTCACAGTAGTATTGTATAAAACTAGAATATAATAATAATAATAATAATAATAATAATAATAATAATAATAATAATATTAATAATAAACATAATAATAATAATAATAATAATAATATCTGAAGACTGATTAGTGTAACATGTAGCTAATCGACGATGTACGCAATGGTAGGGGAAAGGAACTGGCTATCCCACTCATCTATCTCCTGACTTAATTGCCTCATAAATGGTGCTTCATTGGTACCGCTTGTGAGGTTCAGACTTGTCTTCGGACAGTTGACTAAGAGATGATGATAATAATAATAATGATAATAATAATAATAATAATAATAATAATAATAAACCGATTTTTATGACATACTAATTCACCGAATAAAATGGAAATTCTAAATTTTTATGTAGATCAATGGTTCCAAGTTCCATCATTTTGAGATGATTATTTCGAAGCACCCAGCATCCTATCATTGCGAAATCCTTTATCTCGATCGTAGCCCATTCATCTTGCAGTCTGGACTACGCTACGTGATGTTTTCCACGTCGAGCTGGTAAATCCAGTTATGAGGCTGTCCTGTCTATCTCACAAGACACAAAAAGTGTTATCTGATGCTATTCCTTCACCTCGGCCGCTGTGGACCAAATATATTTACATCTCTTAAACACAGATTAACTGCTCTTTATGAATAGGAATTGCAGAACTTTCTTGTATGATTTGCTGCATCGGCTTTCAGCCCGTGTAGACTTAGCCAAAGTTAGTAAAGTGACGCCTTCTCACAGGCAGGGATTTGGTTCGACTTAGGGCAGATTCAATGACATTTCTGTGTAGAAGCTGTGGCGAGACAGGTTTTATCTGATTGTGAATTCAGTGAAACCTGACTCTAAAGGTCACCAGTCATTCTCTTGAATAATGCTCGTAGCAGCTAAAGTGCGGTGAATATATTTTGAAACTTGTGTCGTTACGTAGAAGACACTAATAGTTTTAAACTAGTTTCGCGTGTGTAGGGAGGGGAAAAATTAAAGCCACTAGGAGCGGGGCTCCATGGAGACTCTAACGTCATGATCAATAATTTCCTGCTACATGGTCCTTAACCTTGCATCCAATGTAATACATTTTCCTGTTAACAGTATTACATCAAGTAAGGGCATTTCCGTAGCAAGATCAATAGATGAATTGTAATCCCAGTTACTCAGTTACACGAAGAAATTTAATAAGTCTCTAATTAATTGCGCATTATACCGTATCGACCAGGGCGGAGTGAATCTATACATGAATTTGTTTTTTATCTGTTTTTTTAAATGTAATATTTGCAAAAATCCGTCTTTTCACTTAACTTAGGAATGTGAAAAATATGGAGTTTTTATATTTAATTTTTGAGGTGCCCCAAGGTTTCTGAAGTTTCTAAAAATTATGTTTATGTATTTTTGTATACTTGTTCTATTACATTGTTTTACATTATATAGATAGTGAATTGCTGTAAAATCACATATTTAAACTTTATTTGGAAAACTTTAAATTGGGGTTGCAGTATACAGTATTTTGAGGAGATCCAAAGGGGCAAAATATATAGTATTTTACATAAAATATGACACAAATTCCATTGGAGCCAATTTATTTTTTCCAAGATCGTATTAGAATCTAACTAAAGCTTAGATCTGATTTATATTTTTATTTAGGAGTAATGAAGAATAATCATAACTGAACCTGATGATTAAAGAAAATAATTGTTGGAAAACTTGCAGAAAACATATCACAACGAGTAATTTCTCTTTGTTTCAAAGGAAGGTATCTTCTTGCAAAACAGAAGTCTTCCTCTGATGGATCATTTCTTTCTGATAACTAAATCAACAGGTCCAATTATAATCTTTCTTTCTCTTCATTGATCTTGTAAAAAATTTCTTTCTTGTTTTGGAACACGGCGGTCTTTATCACAATTACAGTATTCATTTCTTTTTTTGCATTTGCAACTGCATACATTAGATAGTTTGTTTGCTTCTTCTTTGAATTTTGCAATTTTGTCACTGTAGTTGTCGTCACTATGTGGTTTCTTAGAAGGCTTCATTAAGTTTCTATATTGATCATGGTAAACACGAATCAGTTGTAATATTCTTGGATGACTGAAAGATTTCTTTACCCAGCTATCCTTAGTTTTGATAGCATCTCTTTTTAAAATCTCTTCAACAACAGGTTCTTTTGATCTGAAGTCAGATTTTAATTCATTTTTACCCATAGATTACATTTTATTACGCCATGACAGATAGATAATTGTGATGGTTTCAGCCCCTCCGGCACTTCGAATACAGGGCAGAAGATCAGATTTATTGTATTAGTTAGAGCCATTGTTCTGATTTAAATACCCTGCAACATAAGAAGAATGAATTTTCATTAATTATATTAAATATATCATACCTAAGAGTTTTGTGATTTTATGCCCAATTTTCTTATAAATTCGGGTTTCTGTGACACTTCAAGATGAAACAACAGGGGACCAAAATTATGCAGTCTTTTAACATGTATTTTTTTTTCTGTTGTCCTGTTCAGATTAAGCCACTGGAGAATGTTCTGTTGCTAAAAAATCTGAACCTCCAAATTTTGTGAAAATTAAAAACATACGGTGCTCTTGGGGCACCTCTAAATATTAAGCTAGACAGAAAATATTTTGGTTGTTCTTTATGATATCTCCCCACAACTTTTCCCTGACGTTACATTTTGATTCCATAAACTTCATATCTTCACTCCACCCTAGTATCCACTCTTTAAATGATCCTCGTCAAAACAAACCCATGTGACCAGCTCGCGTTTCATTGGTTATGACACCGAGGCGTAATGTAGAAGCAATAAGCGCGCGAAAAAAAGTAGATCCCTTCATTAAATTAAAAATTTGACCCCTGAATATACTTGTTATTCTTCCGCAATTGAAATAATAATATTCAAAACACAGAAATGATATAAAATGTACCTAATCACTCTGAGATCAATAATTACAACTTAAAATAGTTTATTGCATATGCATGACGCATTTGAGAGCGGCAGCACTTCAGTCGCTTGTGATGCAACAAAATGGCTGAAGGTGCTGGCTGGGTCTTTTGTTGCTCTGTCGCCAAATTGTTGCCGAAACTCGAACCTAATAATGTGATAATCATGGACGATGCTTCTTATCACAGCGTTAAAGCTGATCGGCTACCAAATAGGTCGTGGTTAAAGAATGACATTATTGCCTGGATCAAAGCAAACAATATTCTGTGTGATAAAAGCATGGTAGAAGATGAACTTTTGCAAATAAGTCGATAGGGAAATGTCGCTCATAGATATGACAAACATATTGTGGCTTCTCTTGCGCTGCAGGCTAACATGACAGTGCAGCGACCGCATCCTAATCATTAGGGCTAAGAATTGTATGCCCTTACACTGCGCTTCATGCGCCTCTGACAGGCACCAGTACGTAATTGTGTATAGGTGGAGGATTTCAGTGTTTCGTTCACCAGTGAACTTTAATTGATCGGTTACATTACGACCGAATACTACTATTCGTAAAAGGCAACATTCAACGTCCTGTAAAGAAGAATAATAGCAAGATGCCGAGGACGAAATTTGTGACTTGATTTCAAATGAGTAAATTTGTAACAATGATACAGATTTTGAGATAAATAATGCTTGTGTAAAGTATTTCAAATATTCCCCCGTTGTTTCTGCAGAAGTGGAACGAAGTTTCTCTCGTCATAAGGCTGTGGTTTTTAGCAACAGGCAATTATTCTCCTTTAAAATTTGAAAATGTGGTTTGTTAATCACTGCAACAATATATGAAATGAAAAATTATGTAAAACAAAAACGTAATATACCATCATATATTAACATAGTGAAATAATAAGGCTAATACTTGTCAATGTTACATTAGGTGTATTTTCTACAGACGAAAATTAAATGTTTTTAAAATAGTGCAGTGTTTCTCTAACAAAGAAAATAATATCTTTAAATTTTTCTTTAGCAGAAAGTTGTGGTTAGAAGTCAAAGGAGTGGCTCTCAACTACCCAAATGTTGAGGACTAACTTGCCGTGATGATAGAGTTCAAACGAACGAAAGACACTGCGTTAACTCACCCAACTCTGAGACGTCCTCGAAGTTAGAGACACACGAAGCGCACTGGTACTATAGAGGCATATATTTCTCAGGCCTACTTATCATTGTTTATTAAATCCTACAGAAATGATACGCAGTCAGGTACTGCCATCGTGATCTAGACCAGGCCGTAATGCAGGTTGTGTGACGTCACTCGATGAGTCGGGCTTTTCTATTTGAGTATACGGAGCTAAGTGAAATATATTACTTTAATGCGTGTCGGTGCTCAATTTTATTTAGTGTAATGTGTGTATAAGACCCGTTCACTTCTTATTGCATAATATGTTGCAGAAATAATTACAAAACTGTGTTATTTTAATGTGAACGGGGTTTTACGTGTTAACATAACCTGTTTGGATCAACATTTTAAGTTTGGAATGGAAGCTATTTTGAGATTTAATAAAGAAGAATTATTTACATTGTGATTTTAATTTAGCACATCTATCTTCCTTACTTGTAGGTAGAAAATTTACCACAGTCCCTCCTATGAAATTAGTGTAGGTACGTACGGTTGTGTGTTACTTCATCTGGTAGGTTAGATAAATAGAAGTATAGTAGGTAACAAATAAATAATACAATTAAATTACGGTATTATTCAATGTAATGTGAGCATAAGTTCCATTTATTTGTTGCATAATGTGGCAGGAATAATTATAAAACTGTTATTTTTATGTGAAGAGAATTCACCATGTTAACATAACCTATTTGCGTCAACATTTTAAGTTAAGAACGAAAGCTATTTTGAGATTTAATAAAGAAGAATATATTTAGGATAAACTTCAGAACACGGTTATCTTCCTTACTTGTAGGTAGAAAATTCACCACAGTCCCTCTTATGAAATGTACATACGGTTATATTACTAGCGCTGAGGTATAGTTCCGGTAATTTCTGAACTGAAAACAGTTGAATTTATTTTTTGTGGAGATGCATTTGATCCTCTAAGCAAGCCATAATAAAAGCCTGAACTAACCGAACTAATTCCTATATGCAAGGTGTATGAATACGAAGGGAACTACCTCAGCGCTAGTTTAGCCCTGGTAACATATTAAACTAATCAGACTGGAGTACCGTATGAAACGAATAAATGCAATTGAAGTGTAGGCAAATTTCATTTACAAGTTATACGTAGCGTTATGCTTAATTATAATGCATAATTGCGAATATAGAAATAAGGCAAGTACTGATAGAGTAAACATAACCTATAATTTCAACACATCAAAATATGCGTGCGATGTAACTGAAAATTGTTGAAACGTGCTTAAATGAATGTGCAAGAATTTCGTAATGAAGCGTGCATGCTTTATTTCAATTAATTACAATACTAGATATTGTAACAGTAATGAAAACAATAAGGTATAATTTTTCATAATATACTATACGTATCTCGCTTTTAGTTCAAATTGTGTATATTATCAAACGTCGTATTATTTATAATGTAGATTATTCACACATAAAAAGGACGCAATAATTTAAATTTAATAAAACAAATACGGTAAACTAACAATAATGGATTAGACAAGAGTAACATCAGTAACGCTGCACTTAGGCCTAATCACAACTTACTTTACATGCCAGTCAATGTTTCACTTTCACGTGTATATTATTACACATATTTACTGTTTATAACACCAAAATTCACTTATCCACATAAGAGCGCAATATTTAATCGAAATAAAGGCAGATATTACACATACGAACTTTGCCTGCAACAACGTAATTTTCACACAAAAAATAATATTATACCTTAACTTGCAAGTGAATTGTGTCTCAAGTGTCTCACAGTCACTGTTTAAAATTTTACTGACGCAATTACACTGCATTTCAGAGAAATATATGTTATTCTTCATGCACTGCAACTAATTCATATGGTTGAAAGACCGCCCTTCGCGATCAGCTGTTAAGCGAGTCACGTGGTCTGCCTTACGGCCTCTATTAGATCACGATGGCAGTGAGTCAGGTGAAGGGTTACGTTAGACAGCGCAATGCAAGATTAGAGATGTCAGGGTCTTGACTGAGCAACCAATTGAACATGTGACTGCAGATGACTGAACAAGTTTGGAATCACACTCTTCAATTGTTCTTCCTCTGACGCATATCAAGTGAGATGTACTGCCTGATAAGCCAGAACCTCAATCAGAGGTCTGAAGATATTAAATAAGGGATAAGCGAGTAAGTGAATGGATGAACGAACGAAAGAATAATTTAAAAGTAAATAAATTGACGAATGAATTTATGAAATTAAAATTTGATTTAATCAGTAATTAAAGTAAATACTTAATATGGATACTTTGTACGAATTCATACAAATAAGATGAAAATATAGACGTGTATAAAGACAATTAAGAATGAGTGGACCAGTGAGAAAATAAATAGATAGATGATACTATCTAAATAAATAATGAATAAAACCAGTAGAACCACCTTGGTCTAACAGGCATCGTGCAACAGGAAGCCGTAAATAAGTATGACATAGTAGAAATTCTAGTTCCACGCCGTGCATAATGCACTACTGTAAAGTTTTGGTGTCAGCGCAGTGTTATCTCTCTGGGGTAACAACGCCGCATCATCCCTCTCTCTGATCTTATCCTTAGGATGAAACGACCGAAGCGTCAAGTCTCCCACTCGTCTCTATCGATTGACGGAGGGAGATAAGTGGCAAAGTTTTGTCCCTGTGCTCTTGTACTGAACGTCATAGCGCTAATCCGCATGGGGGAAAACTTCACTTATTGCAGACATTACCATAAACTCACTCCTACGCCGAGAGAAATACAATTCTTGTAAAAAGTTTAAACTTATACAAGACGAATATGCACCTTGATAAATCTTGTTGTTTCAACTTTTTTCACTGAAGAAGATTCGTATACTGAGAACGCACGACTTTCCAAGTTGGAATGTCCTCGTCATGTAAGGAAGATGGAGGACTCTTATGACAAATGACTTTCTGTCAACTGATTCCTATTGTAAAGGTCCAAACAACTAGGATCCACCCCAATTTGCTTCTTCAATCTCTTCATCCCTTTCATATCTCCAATACATTCTGCTTGGACACATCCGCCTTTATTTTTCACATTCCTCTTCTTTTTGTCCTGATTATTTTTCTTTGTTCTCGTCCTTCTTCCAGCCTTCCCATTGTTTTTCTACAGGGCAAAGTGAAGCTGTGAATCCCATAAATAAAATAGTTCCTAATAGAGGCTTCAGGCAAAATTATAGGACATTTTTCGTTAACGCCAGATTTTGACGTAGAATAACACCTGTATAGGTCTCGCAAGCAGGGATTACCGACGATAGGAATGCGAACGAAACAATTCCATAAGGTAGAGCGGGCGACAGGAAAGGTCACGAGATAGCTTGAATGATATTCAAGAGTACAGTCGGAAGAGAAACGACATCGATAGAATCAGTCTTGCATTGTGATAGTTACATTAAGGTTTTAGTTTCAGTTCCACTGCATGTGAATACGTGTCTTGCTCCAAGTGCGTTTATTTTATTCTGTAGTGATGGAGCGTTCCCCTCGCAGAGTATCATTATTTTATTCGTAAACATATGTTGCGCGTTTAATTCGCTTCGAATTTTTCTCTTACTACTCACTTCATTTCCACAGGCGATGTCCCCATCTATTCATCTTCTTGGAAGAGGCAGTACTTTCATCGCTCCGTACCTCTCGCTCCCTCGGCGTGCCTACATACACACGTCAACACAGACAGCAACGCCACCATTGTTTTTCGGTAATCGTTCCTTGCGCGAGCTATAGTTGCAAAAACAGTTAAATAAAATAATACTAGGGTATTTTATCCTCTTCGTCATTCTCTTCTTCCTCATTTCCCTCTTCTCTTAAACTTTTTTATTTTTTCTAGTCCTTTCTACTTGTTCTTATTTTATCTTGGCTTTTTTCATTATTTTATTATTTCTTCTTTTCATTCTGTTTTCTTCATTTTCTCTTTATAATTGAGTTATTCAATTTTTATTCTCCAATCCACATAAGAAATTAACTAAACCCAAACTCATTCCAAATCCATTTATTCGCCATTCACATAACCAATCAACCAAACCCGAACTCAACTTCAACTCGAACCAAACCAACTTAATTCACTGACTCAAAGTTACTAAGAAAGAGTTATATGTCTCGGTAATCTAATCGCACATCCATTTACTAGCCTAAGTAACCGATCACTCAGTCCAAACCAATCCAAATCAAACCAAATCAACTGACTTGTACTTACCAAAAGAACCAATAATATCTCACTAATCTCTTCACATATTCACTCACTCATCTAACCAATCTGAATCTGAAGTCGAACCTTACCAAACATAAACAAACGCCAACTCAACTCAATTGAATGAAGGTAAACACACCTCGAGAAACAGAGAGAAGTTCTGAAACAGGCCATTCAAAAATCCAGAGGAAACTGGCCAGTGACAAACGAGGAACTTTTAAATAAACACTTCAAGAACTTTTCAGTATTTGTAAAATCAGTAGATTTGATAAATTGTAAATCTATATTTTACTTTTAAATAATAGTAGCCTATACACTGAAAATAATATTGTAAGAGGCAAATAATACTGTAAATTGAAAATTACAGCATGTAGTATTGTATGGAAAAGCAATGGAGCATGCTGATGAATAAAAAAAACCAACACACTCTCACGCACACTAAATCAACATAGACGGCAGCAAAAGTGACAAAGGAGTAGACGCCGGAGTAGTCATAATAGAACAAAACCAGATCACTTATCAACTTTAATACAGGCTACACAAGAAGTCTTCAAATAATCAAGCAGAACAACTTGCTATTCTCAAGGCAACAAAAGTAATCGAAAGAATCACTTGCAGGCAACAGAGCGAAAAGACTGCCACAATCCACGCCGACAGGAAAATAACCCTTGATTCACTGGTAAATACCAACAACCACCACAGTGTAATCGAAGAAATGAGACAGCAAATAAGAAACATACACACATAATACGTCACCAAGTTTCAGGTATGGAACTACAATTACGTTGGTTTGAATGTTTTATTTTTGTTTCGGTTTGCAAATGAAGAGTATGGGTCTACGTATGATAAGAAATGTAACTAAGGAAGGGTATGCAATGTATTTCCTTTTCATGTGAAGCCACATTCCGAAATTAGTCTCAGCTCATAACAAAATTTTCACTATGATTCAAAGTGTATCGTACGTATCTATTATCAATTTAATATTTCAGAATTTACAATTATCAAACGAGATATTACTGAAAAAGGCCGTGCAGCACGACTATTTTCATACGCAATTTTGGTGCCCTCGTGCCGTAGTGAAAAGAGGTGACGTCATTGTGCGTGGTCACATAAGTTACATTGGTTCATGACCTAACTACTAATAACATTGGCATTCAGCTGTGATCCATAGTGTTGTTACTGTAGGCAGGCGTTCTCAACCTGGTGCTCGTGAGCACCATAATGCTTCTTTAATGACATTTGATGCTCTCGTCTTGCGAGTAAAACAAGTATTTGCGAGCACGAACGTTCCCGAGGTCTTTTTTTCAATTCAAACTTCGTTGTACGAACCGAAACAAACAGTGTTCCTATCCATCCATTATAATATCTTAGAGAGACTTGCTAGGTCTTCTCGTATTTCATGGTGTATAAAGCCTTGGTTTTCTGAACCGACGCATGCGACGTGCGATGTGCGAAGCCCGCCTCTCACAAATCCGGACTACACGAGAGATAGTGAGTGGTTTCTATAGTTGCGAGGTGCGCAGACCTCGCATCTCGCAGCTATAGAAACCACTCACTATCTCTCGTGTAGTCCGGATTTATGCGAGGCCCCACATCGCACGTCGCATGCGTCGGTTCAGAAAAAAACCAAGGCTTAACCCCTTTGAATTCAGTTTGGACTTAATCAGAAAAATCATTTTCAAGAGAATAAAATGGTTACTAGTGCTGAACTTCGGTTGACAGATCTCCTATCCTCCTTAGCGTTGAAATGTTTTAAAAGGAGAAATTCATATCTTTTGGGGGCAGAAAATACAAAGAGACTCCAAATACTGCGGAGTGTTTATCTCAAATGTTTGGCTATATCCGGAATAACCTACCTATGCGAAAAAAACTTTTCTCACTTATGAAAATATACCTCAAGAACAAATCACGATCGTGATTAACTAATTCACATCTGCAGGACTTTTACATGTACAAGCGACTTCTCCTTGGACATCGCTGAAATTATGAGTAACATTCGGGTTTAAGGAAATCATAACTATTTGTAAGTGTTTTAAAATTGAATTTATTTACTTATATATTTTACTTGTATTTATGTATTGATATAGACCTATTAACCCTACTACATTTCATGGTGCTCGCTTACTTAATATCACTCGTGGGGATTGTTCACAATCTTCAAAAGGTTGAGAATCCCTGCTGTAAGTATATTAAATTCTGCCATTTTTTGTTTCACCTCGGAGCCCATACTCATTGCGGGGAAAGACGTATTTTATGATTATAAATAGGATTCATGATAATTTTTTACTCCAGTGCAAGCTCTTTTATTGAAGAATTAGAACATTCCAATTGCTTATTATACGCTAATGATGTTAAATTATTTAAAGAAATTACAAATGAATCTGACTCATTTCAGCTACAACAAGATATTAATAGTATTTTTATGTGGAGTATTGTTTAACAAGCTCAACTTTAATATTAAAAAATGCTCACATATTACCTTCACTTGTAATACTAACTTTCTGGATTACACGTTCAGCATAAATAACACAAAATTAGCAGTAAATGATTTAGGAGTGGTAATCTCTCATGACCTATCCTTTTTAACACATACAAAAACAATTGCGAATAGAGCCTTCAAACTGGAAGGTTTCATCTACAGAAACTCAAAAGATTTCAGGAATGTTGAAATATATAATAGTTTATTACGAAGTAAATTAGAGTACGCATCTATAGTTTGGAACCCTCACTATCACTCGCACTCGGTCATTTTAGAGAGAGAGTACAGAATGAAGTCCTAAAACTGCTATGTATGAAAAAACATTCATATTACAACATATTCCAATCTTATGAATCCATGCTTGTTGAATTTAATGTATCATCTCTCAGCAATCGTAGGATAACAGCACAACAAATGTATTTGTTCAAAACCATAAATGGTTTAATAGACAACCCTGATATTCTACAGCTAATTACTTTCAATATTGGTAAATAAAATTTGAGAAAGCGATCTCTCTTTTAGTTACAGACATCAAAACACAATCTCATAAAATGTTTCCATTTTTATTAATGCTTCGAACATACAGATCTTCTATCAAATAAACAGGATTTAGATTTTTCGTTATCATACAATATGCACAAGAAAAAGTTATATACTCGTAAAGCTTTACTTGATGTCAATGATTTAAGTACTGTTTAGAAATATTAGAGCTAATTCGTACTTTATCATGCTTAAATATTTAAATGTGTATCTTATGTTACAAAGAACAATATATGTATGTGTGTATATATATATACATATTTATTTATTTATGTATTTATTTATTTGTTTATATATATACTGTATAGCAATAGTTTCATAATATGTTAACTTCTAGTTGCATGTTAGTTATAGTTGTAATCATATATCCTACTGTAATAATTGGAAGACATGTTCTGTAGTAGTGATGAAATAAACAAATAAATAAATACATAAATAAATAAATAAACATGAAATAAAGAGTAATTTTGTTGGTCTTTATGACCGAGCATTATCATATTTAACAAAATGGTGTGACCTCACTAACACTAATTTTCATAAGATAGATACCGGCAATAAATTTTTGTGCGAGATCGTGCGTATTTGCTTGGTTTCCGCACAAAACCAATCCGTGGTAAGTCTAAAATTCCACATTCAGTATTCCCAACCTAACACACATAACAATTTACCTCTTCTTACCGCTTAAGTGACATATTGATTTTACTGCTTTAGGCTTCTAACATATTATTTTTAGAGACGTTCAATATAGTAATAATTATAAATTGGAAACTTACCACTGCAATTTCACCTAAATTGCACTGTTAATTATTGTTTTTAAATATTTGCAAAAATTAAGTAAACTCTACAACTCCACTAAAGTTACTGGATTCGTGATGCAAGTAACATTAAGGAAGCCGTGAAAAAATCAACAAGATTCCAGATGCCTATGTTATTACTGCAATATGTTATATAAATAATATTGTTAAAATATTAAAATGAAAAATAAATCATTACATAACCTTACCGTTTGTTTTAAGTTCGCATTTATGGACTGGGGGAAAAAAAAGACAGACGTATATCACGGCTTGCTGTAGTATAGTAAACACAGAAAACATTTTAAAGCAACAATGTTGAAGAGAGATATTTTTGTTTTACAAATTTGCCGTCATTGCACAGAAACCAAGATGGAGATTTCATTGCAACTAATTAGAAATTCCTCTTTCAGATATGTAATAAACGATCTTCGCACAAAATAATGTACGATACACGAGCGGTATGTTTTCTTTCAATTCTCGGAAATTAAAAAAGCTCAACTACATTTC
This sequence comes from Periplaneta americana, assembly GCF_040183065.1. NCBI lineage: Eukaryota > Metazoa > Arthropoda > Insecta > Blattodea > Blattidae > Periplaneta > Periplaneta americana. The sequence continues at coordinate 61,063,134 of NC_091130.1, forward strand.
GCTTTTTCAAACTTATCCTCGAACATGAAAACTTCAACATACAGCTCTTGCAACGGATATTACTATTGTAGCCTTAATAGACCGTTAAAACTGTACTGTAACAATTGACGAAGATGAACTTTACGGAGAATTTTTTGTGATTAGAGAAATCTTGGAAGTTGTAATGAAAAATTAGTTTGTCTACTGAAAAATATACTTGTACATAATGAAAACCCTCGACATTGATGAAGAAAGCATTAAAAATTAAAAAGAGGAGTCGTTGACTTTTTCTCATTTGTAGATCAAAGAATTCTTTCTTTTGAATTAATTATCACTTTTTGAAACCTTGCACTGGAAACATTTTCTATATCAAGAAACAATTGAACTAATATCACGAATAAAGTGTAAGTTGATCCTCCTTAATGTGAACTACAGTTACCCTACTAAACAGTTTGATATAAAAAATTGCATTGTAATTCGAGGAAACTTTACTTAAAAGTGTTTGCTATGAAAATGCTTACAGTACATCAGTCATATTGAGAAGCGAGATGGAAATGATGAGGCAGTTATTGGATGTTCCTCTTCAAACAAAATGTAAGGACTTTATGGAGAAATTTTTATGTAAGTACTTCAAAATAAATTAATACTACTTTGCTTCCCGAGAATTAGTGTCCTTTTTTCTCTTTCTTTGTATGTGGTCTAGCTCAACACACCCCACCCCTCCATCTAGACCAGCGGTGACCAAAGCGGGTGTCGTGATTATATCGTGTAATCATAGACATTCAAACACGTACGAGAAGTTTCCTGTATATTGCTGTGTGTTTAATTCACGTACTGAATGCAAGCAGTGGCGGTATCATGTCGCTCTACAAGAGGTGGTTTCGTAAAGAATGAGAACTTTTTTGTTGTTCTGTTGGGCAAAATGCAATATGTTTACTTTGCTCAACGGTTCAATTAGTATATAGAAACATTAATTGCCACGCTGAATAATGTATTATTATTATTATTATTATTATTATTATTATTACTATTATTATTATTACTGACCACTAAGTATGTGTTCTATAATTCTTCTGTACGTCCATGAATATTGATATTTTTAGATCTTATTCCTAGAAAGATAAAATTATTATATTACAACGTGCTTATCGGAGAATCATACAAAATGAAAATAAAATTATTAGGTTTTATCTCAGTTTTAATCTTCTTAATCTTTAGATGAGAGTAACTATATACTGTATTAGTTATTATTAAATGAATAACTAATATTGTTGAAAAACTGATTCAATGTTATGTGCCAACGAACTGTTAAACGCCAGGAATTGACATGCCTTAAATCATAGCCAGGAAGAGAAAGATGAGATAAATAAATGTAAGGAAGTCAGCTACCTAATGGTGTTCGAAATATCTCGTGCTCTAAAGCCTTTTAATAAAACAGAATTTCTCAAAAGAGTAATGATTAAAATAACTTAAGTAACTTGCCCATAAGAAGTTTTTAAGTTTGAAAAACTACGAATTTCTCGACCAAGTATCGAGAGAAGAATTTAGAAAATTCCTGATTGTATTCAAGAGGAAGGTTAAAAAAAGAAGCATGAAAAATCGTATATTATTCACTGGCTCTTGATGACAGCAGTGACATTACTAATACACCAAAGCTTGAGATTTTTATCCGCGGGATTGATCAAGATGTTAGTACAGGAACCACCACTGGTTGTAGTTTCCATGCCAAGTACCTTTCCTCCGTCTCCTTACTTCATAGGCTGTCAGTCGCATGTAATCACTGCAGCTCGAGTTTTGGTCACCGCTGATCTAGACGTTCAGGCAATTTAATCCAATCAATGAATCCAGTCCATCCTAATTATAAAATATTTTACTTAACATAGAACATAAGGGCTAGAACATTTAATTTACGAAAACAGTAGCATTACAGAAGGTGAGTCCTTTGTAATAAATGTAGGCCAGATTATATTAGATCATTCCATTTACCTGAACTCAAGGATGAGAAGATCTCAACGGAATTGCTTCATATTGCTGTTACTAGAGAAACTTCGCCGTAGTTCCTCTATCAGACATTATCCTGCAGCTTAATGCGACATTATTAATAGAGTTATAATGGCTTCTGTGACAATGTTGGCAACATTCCATGCCTCGACAATGATTAATTTCAAAACACACCTCATAATTTAATTTAACAGACTGTCAACGTTGAAATACTGCACACGTCTACCATATACACATAAAAACCAAGTTAACACAGTTTCAGCTTCTTACACGTATCAACACATACGCAACAGGTATTATGCTTCTTTAAACATAAATACATTTTTACAAATCTTAATTTTACATTTTTATGCCGCAGCTAGAGCGCTGTACTTATAATCCTGTGGACCCGGGTTCGATTCCTGGCGTACCCCCATTTATGACTTGTGTTGGGAAAGATAGTGCTTCAGTTAACAAGGGGCTTTCTTCCAGGAGCTCCGGTTCCCCTGTCGCACTCAACATACAAGGTATTCCATGCGTCGGTTCAGAAAAACCAAGGCTTAAGGGTGACTTGTATCTGCGTCTTTCTTACTCAAACGAGATAACTGTGCATTGTAACGATTACCCGAGGAATATGAACACCAATTGAAGACAGTTTCTTCCTTATTTTAAAACTAGTAAAGAAAGGAAATCTATGATAATATGTTATTGTTAGTACCTTTATTTTTGTCTGGCATATTTCTCGACAACTTTATTGCATTTTTCTCTTATTTTCTCACAAACATTTCTCCATTTTTATTCAGCTCTTACATTACTCAACTTACATTAAAATTTAATGTTCTTTTCACTTCAATAGAATTTATGACTATAACATTATGTCGCAAGAGAAGATGTACTTACATAATTTGACCTTCCCGACTTCATACCTTTCAATATCATCTTACAGCAGCATTCTGTTATTTCATGAAGAAGTTGCATTTACAAGAACTGTGTAACGATCGATCCAATCATTTCCTTCCTGCATGAATTAGGGAAAGCTTAAGGATTGATATTGGTGACGAAAATTACTTTTGTATTACTTACAAAAATAAACTACAAAAATATATCAAAAGTTTCGCGTTTATCGCAAAAATTGTAACAATTCACAGAAATAGTTTAAAGTAGCGAAAATGTCTGTTAAATTGTTATTTTTGGCCAAAAATCATTTACAATTCACACGAAATGCATACCATCTTCTTGTCTCATTCGCAAACAATTTTTCTCGTTTATAGTTAGGAAGGAAAACACGAGTAGTCTACATGGCTCTCTTTATTCCTTACAATTCCTATTTTCTATTTCTAACTTCCATTTTCTTCTTACTTTCGCCACTTCGGATTCTTGTGATTGTTAATCTTGTTGATGGTGATGTTCCAAATTCAACTCTCCAACATCGTTGAACCTCAGCGACATGACATTCTCCACTTTCCACAAACATTTCAGTACCCATTTACGTTAATCGAATGATAACCGCATACCCGCCATGTTTGCTTATAATTCCATGAACAGACGAAAACGTTTCTACGTTTTCCACTGTCTTCCGAATCATAAACAGTAAAAATGTTGTATATCTGTCTGATTTTATTGCTGAGATACAGTGTTTCAAAGAGTGTATACATTGAGACACACTGTACATAGTATTAACTATCTCTCGCTTAATGGTATTTATATCCATTTTACCAACATTATAATAATAATAATAATAATAATAATAATAATAATAATAATATTGTTATTATTATTATTATTATTATTATTATTATTACCTTTATTGATATATCTCGTCACTCTTATTTCAATAATGTTACTAATATCTAATTAATTTATTATTTATTATTTTGATGTATGTACAAAATATACATAGTATGTAAATGCTAACTTTTACTCTATTGGACTGCACCCGAGCATGAGCTTATGTTAATTAACTTTATTTAGGGTAAATTTAGTCTGTATCGCACCATTTAAGGGGTTAGGTACAGCTTACAGCAGTAAAATTTTGGGAATATTCAACATTATTTTCCTTCGTTACTCTATCTTGTATAATAATGAAAAATTGTATGTGTGTGAAACACTGTCCTTCTGCTATATGGTAAAAATATTTTTACGATTTAAAAAAAATTATATATATATACAAAATTCAAAATCACTGTACAGTGATGAAGTCTTTCCCTCATAACTCAAAAACTATTCAACATTCTATGATGGAATTTTTTGTGTGTATTTATGCATGTCATATCTACAATATGATGCAAAATTACTTCTCTACCTTTGATAGATTGTCTGATAAAAAATGAATTCATTTAATAAAAATGGTAAAATATCAGCATTTTCTTCTAACACAACACAAAAAATATATTATTTATTAAGGAATATAGTTGAAAGAGCATGATATTGCAAACATGAGTTTCAGCAATAAAATAAAAGACAGAGAAAATGAAAAAGTTAACAAGTTTATGAGTTATGAGGGAAACGCTTCATCACTGCACAGTAAACTGCCACCGTTTTGGATCTATAAATAAATAAATAAATAAATAAATAAATAAATAAATAAATAAATAAATAAATAAATAAAATTAATAATATTTTTTTAAACCATAAAAATATTATTTTCATATATCAGAAGGACAATGTTTTACACATGCCAATTTTCATTATTGTACAATATACAGTAATGGAGGAAAAAAATGTTGAATATTTCCAAAACAAATTACTGCTGTAAGCTGTATCTAACCCCTTAAGCGAAAATTTTGAATAAATTTGAATTTGAATTAGAAATGAAAAGCAATTATTTAATTAAATAGAAATAGATCTATATTTATCTTATATTTTGTTTTGAAATTAATCCATATTTGTAAAACATTGAACCAGATATTTGAAAGACACAGTTGATTGTTATTTGAGGTTCCTATATTCTGCAAATAATTTTTGTAATCTGCTGGTAACACTAATATTAAAAGAAACAGAATAATAAGAACATGTCCGTTATATAAATTAGAAACGCTACTCAGTTTCATCGTTTTCAAATGCAAACATAGATAATGCTGAGTTAATATGGGCCATTATATATTATTATTTCTTCGAATTACGGTTTTGGAAACTATATTAACCACATTCGTACACAGCCAAAACCTGGACTATGATCGCCATTTGTTTGCGCTCTTAGCCATGTTGTTGTTACTAGCATGCTGTCACTGCTTATTCGTAGCAGTGACCTTGACGCCCCTGGCATACATATTAATTTCTTTTTCAATGTCCTCAATTTCTTGTTATCCATATTTAACAGTCGCAGACAATTCTCAGAAATTTCATTACCGCTGCTTCTATTATATTTCAGTCTCTATGTTTTAGAGCCCGTGGCTCTGACATATAAAGCAGAGTTCACACTTCTATAACGTTATGAAATTGTAGTTGTATTAAATTTCTTGTTCTTCCTTAATAACTGTTAATGCTGTTCACACCCTATGCCTATAGGATATACCCAATAAGAAGCAAGCACAAGCAAAAAACTCACATTAGAATATATTGTCGTTTTTTATGTGACTGTACAGAAAATAATTTTAGAAGAGGAAGGAAAAAACAATTAAAAAGCAATGGACGTCAACTGTCCGAAGACAGGTCTCAACCTCACAAGTGATACTAAGAAGGCACCACTTATGAAGCAACTAGGCCAGGAGATAATGGGATAGGGTTGCCAGTTCCTTTTCCCTCCATTGCATACATCGCCGACTAGCAACATATTACACTATTCAGACTTCAGATGTAACAAACAATTGTTCTGTCTCTGACATATATCATCAAATGAGATGTACTGCCTAGTAATAGACATATATATCAGCCAGAACCTCAGTCAGAGAAATAGTGTAGACCTATTGATTTGTAATTAATTTTTTCTTCTTTGTGAAAAATTATTTTGTTTACTGTCAGATAGAAGGTTTTATAAAACCGACGATATGCTGTTCTTACAATATCAATTTCAAAGTCCTTATTTGTTATCAAATTAATTTTAGGACCCATGTTTATTAGATAATTTTTCTTCATTTTTTTATAAATACTACCCCTACCCCCGTCATAATAATGAATGTTTTTTTTTCAGTGGAAACCAATTCAGCACCTCCTATGATTATTTGATCAACAAGTAATCATATTTCGGAAGATATTAATTTTAGGACCCTTGTTTAGTATACTTGATGACTACTATCACTTCTCAGAATATTGAATCCTTTTTATTTTTTAGTGGAAATCACATTCAACATCTTCTACAATGTTGATCAACAAGTAATCATATTTTGAAATATATTAATTTTAGGATCCTTGTTTAGTGGACTATTTTTTATTTTGATGACTACTACCAGCTCCCAGAATACTGAATCCTTTCTATTTTTTAAATGAAAATCACATTCAGCATCACCTACGATGTTGATCAACAAGTACTCATATTTCGGAAGATATTAATTTTAGAATCCTTGTTTGGTATACAATTTTTTTTTTATTTTAATGACTGCTAACACCTCTCAGAACATTGAATCCTTTTTATTTTTTAAATGGAGATTAGATACAACATCTCCTATGACGTTGATCAACAAGTACTCATATCTCGGAAGATATCAATTTTAGGACCCATGTTTACTATATTTTTTCTTATTTCTATAATTACTACCATCTCTCAAAATATTGAATGCTCTTTTTAACACCCTGTATGAAGGAATTTTGTCTTTAATCCCGTATGACGTAACGTCCAATACAAAATTTTGAAAACGAATACTGCGGCGTACATAATTTCTCATGGTGAAAGCATCTTAACTTCACAAATAAAAACAAAACGAAATTGGTGCAGTTTCGGAGCCAAACTGCAGGCTGCAGTGGAAATGATTCCTGGCACATATCCGAGCTCTAGACTTTCTAGAATAATGCTATATTGTACCGATGCATGCAGCACTACGTTGGCACTGATCTGAGACTCTAGGACAGCAACGACATGGTCATGCCAATTTTATTTATCGTTACGTGACGCCATGCAGATATTTCTCTAGTCCTAGCACATCCGCTTTAAGTGAGACAGACTTTCGGAATAGAGTTCACGGTCTGTGTATCGAAGGGCAATCACTAGGACTGCGCGTCCTTTTCATCCTGTAATACAAAATAAATAACCGTGGCAGTTTTTGTAGCTACGAATCAGCAGATCTAGATTCGATTCTGGACGTTTGTCACCGCTGCTTTGGAGATGGACATGCCTTCTGTGGTTTATGTCACTTCTTACGCGCGTGATCTTTGACCCATGCTGACCAAGTGGCTCAGTACTTCTACTGGTTGTGAAATGTGTAATGATCAGGGAACGGATTTATATGGACTAAAAATATATGAAATATGTAAATATATATGTAGTTATTTTTACCAAAATATGGAATTAAATATGGATTTTTACCAAAATATGGAATTAAATATGGACTTAAAATTATAAAAAAATGACTATGTACGTTAAATATTGGTACATTTTAATCAAACTAAACAAAAAATATAATGGACGTACCTTATCTTCCAATGTAGTTTCAACAAAACACAATTTTTATTGTCTGTTACCATAACAATAGGTTACAAACATTTCTTTCAAGTGCTGAAAAGTGAATCTTCTTCTATTGTCTCTGAGGATAGATTTATACTGACTAAAAGAGCGTTCGACGTCACAAGAAGTAACTGGTACATAATTCAATTTCACAATGTCTGCTGGGGATAAGTCCAAGTTAATCTTCACTGTTGATTCACCACTCATCACAGCAACAACCTTTTGTAGTTCTTCATATCCAGGGTTTTTTGAAAGTACAGTGTCCACCTTAGCTCTTACTGCATCTGCAACTTTACCTCTACCACGATTCAGTTGTTCCACAGTACTATTTATAATTTCAAAACTTTCAGATAGTGAAAGGTGCCTATTTTGGAGACTTTTGAGCGTTTTTATGATGCATGAAAATGTATGCTGAATGTGAGCTAAGTCATTCTTCACACTTATGTCACAGGTAACTGTTTTCGCAGTATCAATTGAGACTGCATCTTCAGAGTCCAATGCAAGGAGAACATTGTTAATAGAGTCTATATGTTCGGCATAATATTCAACTGCTTCTAGCCATGTACCCCATCTAGTTAAAATTGGCTTTGGTGGCAATGGAATTTCAGGGTACATTTCTTTCAACACGTTAACTCTACTGGGAGCTTTGAGAAATACTTTTTTCACTGATGAAATCAACAAATCTACTTTAGGGAAATTGTCTCTGACCACTTCTGCCACACGATGAAATGCATGCGCCACACAAGTAAAATGAGTCAATTTAGGATATACAACAGATAATGCTTGTCCAGCTTTGACCATATAAGGGGCAGCATCGCTAATAAAGAATAACACATTATCGTACATAATACCCTTTGGCCACAGGATACCCATAGCTTCGTTGAACAGTTTAACTATAGTTTTGTTATTGCACTTTTCTAGAACATCACAATGTAAAAGAATTCGTTCAGAATATTGTTCACTTAACAAACCGATAACTACATTACCAACAAGTCTACCTTCTTTGTCGGGAGTCTCATCAATGGAAACCCAAATTGAACTATCTTTAATTTCATCTCTTATCTTCTGTATTGTCTCATCGTAGATGGATGGAGCATACGTCTTCCTAAGTGTTGACTCATCCGGGATTGTATGTTGAGTATATTTTTCAAGGAATTCCCTGAAGACCTTATTCTTTAGTTTGTAGAGAGGAATATCAGCAGAGATGAGAGAACGGCACAGGTCGATGTTAAACTCAGATCTTACATTCGATGTTGTTGGTTGTGTTAAAAACAATTGTCTCTGCTTGGAATTTAGTTGTTTGTTGGCCTGATGTTTACTAGTTGTAATGTGTTGTTGCACCAGGAACTTTTGTGTAGATGATACTGCACACTGACACAAATTACAAAATAATATTTTATTGTCAGTTGATAAACCATCTTCTTTAAATTCTGAAATGTAACTTGTTAGTTTTGATTTTAAATTGACTGAATGACGTACTTTTGGCATATTTACCGTCTTTATAGTATGATTTACAAAACTGAACCTATGTGTACTCTGACTGGCATTTAACTGTTGAGCTGCACAACTGAAGTCTGTTAAAAATTTTAAATTAAATTAATACAGTTTTGTAACTTACTTTCCCATTGTTGATAGGACTGCTAATTTTCAAATAACTCTGATGTTAAAGGGATTACTGAACATGTGTTTAAATCTCTATTGTTGAAATGTATTTTTAAAAGTTAATGGAATTTTGTTTTGTTTTATTGTTAAACCTAATATAATATGGACTGTTTTATATGAAATATGGAAAATATATGGAAATTAACGAAAATATGTACTAAACTCTAAAATATGGAAAAATATGGAAAATAAAAGTAGGATTTTTCAACCCTACACATTGTGAAACATAAAGATAATGCAAAATATAAATTATATTAGCTTTATAAGTAAATATGTATTTACATATAAATCCTTTCCCTGGTAATGATGGTAGAGTTACCATGAGAATAAATTCTATAGGAGGACATGGAATCTAAAATAAGAGGACACTGCTGAAAAAAGGAGGATTTTTTAAAAATTGGTATGAACAAAATTAAAGATGAAAACAATGACTCACCTTAGTTAGTTTTCTCACTAGTTGCTGGATCAGTATTACATCTGTACCCTACTTATCGGTTGAGCCCACTTTGTGCACAAGAGCCTGAAGGGACCAACTTATATCTTGTAACAGATAACTATGGAACTGTTCACAGGACGTTAGCATGCGAGTTCGTTCTTTTGTCCATTGAGCAGATATTAGGAAAAATACTCCCTCAGCACTTCCATTGTGACTTGAGATAAATAAATAGAATTGACATTTTTTAAGAGTTCTGAGAAAGTTTCAGTGCTCGCAGAACTATTGGAATTGAAGAATTTGCACCATTGTTTATCTAAACTTAAATCTTTGCCGAAATTAACTTGATTGGAATACCTTTGTACATTGCAGAATAAAATTGATAAAATAGCTTAGAAGCATGAATAGTGACATTTTTAGAGTGTAAGAATTTAATGGATGTCAATAGGTCATCATATTTTATTTTTTTATGTACTCCAAGTTCAACTATTGAAAGCAGTTAAATTCTTTCATAGGCTTTTACTATTTGTTTAGATATTCTATGCATAATATCCCACATTATTCAATATTAATATTAATTCTAGTTGAAATGCGAAATGCCGGACATTTGACTTTTTTTTAAATGCCTGCTGGACAGGATAAAATGATTAAAAAAGAGGACATATCCTCCTTTTGCCGGACGGATGGTAACCTTAAATGATGGATCATAATGCCGTAACAGCGATGACGAAGTGAACTAATAAGACCCAGTTCTTGAAGTAAACTGATGACAAAAATATTTCATTCATTCAATGTTCTGCCCAAGGGCAGGTCTTTTACTGCAAATCCAGCATTCTCCAGCCTTTCCTAATTTCTCCCTTTCTCGTAGTCTCCTCATGTGATCCATTTATCCTAATGTCGACTATCATCTGATATCTTCTTCTGCCCCCTGATTTCCGAAACATTCTATACATCTGCATATGTCATTTCTCTACATTATAATAAAACGTGTTGTGCAATGTCCTTGCTTACCTTGACGTCCCAGGAAACAGCTGGACTTAAATAAAATAATTGCATTAACGACTTGGATCGTCGCGAGAATATTTTAAATCCATGCGAATTTCGAACCACTCCGTGAACTTTTATTTAACTCTATAACAACTGAACAGCCATGTTTTAAATCTGATGGCACCATCTGAAGTTTCAACCGTCGGCAAGCAGTAGTACTCAATCGCTGTTGTTACAGATATTTCCTTACTCCCTCTCGAGCAACAAATTTGGGCCAAAACAATGATGTGGACTTTTCTTACTTTAAGCAGATGCGAAAATTGTTTGGAACAGGAAGGCGGACAGCTTCAGAATTTCCTTTACTTAATTTGAGCAATTAAATTATAATAATAATAACAATAATAATACAATTAATAATAATAATAATAATAATAATAATAATAATAATAATAATAATAATAATAATAATTAGGGTTGTAATGTCGGATAGGGTGCGTTACGGTGGTTTCAAGTTGACTATCCGTTGACCAGTCAGTACTTTAGTATGCAGTGTACCTGCTGAATAATAATGTCGAAGATTAAAGGTTCTCAGGCGCATACTTTGCAGCGGAATTTGGTGAGAGTTTTGAAGTGAATTACGGGAACGTTACATGTAAATTATGACAAGCGATATTATATACAGAGACATTGTAGCACAAGAAAAGAAAGGAGGAAACTCAAACCCACGAATAATTCTATGATAATTCTTCTGCACATAACGAAATGTATGTAAAAATATATCTTTGTAATGCCATGTAGCGTATATTTACGTTTAGAATTGTCCAGATTTGTTTATATGCACCTTGTTATTCGCGTAATCGATCGCAAAACTAAGTCAATGTCCTCGTACTAGCTCACGTCCCCGGCCTATGTACCATGCTGCAGTCAACTTGTGTAATCGGTCCCAAACATTACAAGCATAATAATAATAATAATAATAATAATAATAATGATAATAGTATTCATCATCGTGAACGGCTTAGGCTCAGGTTTATTTAAGTCTGTTACTTTGTATCAAGATGCTCTTGATCTGGCCATCGTTATTTAGATCTTCCTCTTTCTAGGTGTCCTCTAGGTTGGCATTACAATGCTTTGTTTGGTCTGCGTTGTTTTTATTTCCTATACATGTAATTATTATTATAATAGCTATTTTATGTTAATAGTTTTTTGTTTTTTAATCACCGATAATACACTGTCTCTGTAACCGGCGTGTGGAAGCGCGTTCGCCCATATACAAATTTGTTGTTGATAATTTGTTCAATCAAACTTTGTTTCACTAAATGTTTGCAGCGTGAGGCTGTGTCTTAATTGTTCCACTACAAAGTAAAATCTGATTCGGATTTTATTTCCGAGAAAGAAATTGAAATGATCTTCCTTAAAAAAATGTGTGTTGAATTTTATTGTTCCAAGCGGTGGTCTTACGACGAATTATCAACATGACTGATTATTTCCCGCTATTAGTGAAACACTAGTGGTGTTTGTTCATAACTCTTATAGTTCCAAGGAAGGAACGAGTGAAGGACCGATGATTTAAAGTGGTAAAAGAGAAGAAGAAAATCCATGAAAACACTATCATCTTTAAGTCGACTTTTAAAAATCGTAATCTTCGATACTGTTCTTTAAAATCAAACTTTTTTGTAGTCTCTATCGAGACTAATTAATATGTCCTTTTCACTCTCATCTTCCTTCTCCTGCTTCTCCTTCTTCTTTTTATTCTTCTTCACGCTGAATATAACATTAAGTCTTTTGTAATTAAATTGTTACTTAAAACGCCATCATCCTGACTGGCTTTGCTGTAATGTTTTACATTCTTTGTTTTTGTTACAGAATTCTCTCGAGCGTTGTAATTAAAAATACTGTAATGCACCCTATACAGCTAATAAGTTTCGATGGAATTTTTATATGAAAACTTTATATAACAATCTAAAAGAGACGATTAGATTTTAATTTTAATTGCTTAGTAACTCTGCTACTTTCCCTGCGGGCTTAAATTAATATTATAACGTAACAGCACTCATTAAACATTACACTTTTGCTTCTGGTGCTGCAGTCTTTAGAAGAGTACATTTTAATACCAGTCTTTTACATAAGCTGAATAATACAACTCGAAAACAGGTTTCACTTGTGAATTCTGAAGTTTGTTTCGTAAGAAACTCGTGACGAACGTCACATCACAATGGTTCGATTCCCATGTGATTATCTCACAAAATTATGAATGTCTTATCAGATTATTTTGACGTCGATTGTTTGTGGTTACTGCAACGTAAGGCAAGAATGTCAATTTCAGATACATAAGGGTTAGTGAGCACAATCAGTAGTACTTTAAGCGGCACGCGTGATAACCTTTCCTCTTCAGGCAAGAACGAGAGAAAAGAAATGTCGATATGTGAATAGCTTTAATATGCTGCATAGCTTTACTTAGAACTATGTAAATAACAGTGTATCTACATTTACTGTAAATCTGGAAAACGTGAACTATAAATTATATGATCAATGTTAAAGAAAGACAATGTTATAAAACCCCTTTCAGTTATTTTATAAACATTTTATTAAAAATAAGTTTCATTGCATTTGTAATGTCTGTGACAGACTGTGGTAAGAACTGGACCTGAAACCTGTGAACTTAATATTCGTACAAATAATAAGAGACATTTCACGAAATCCGTGGGATTTCATAAATCCCCTGTTACTTTTTGACTTGTCAAGCGGGACAGAGTAAGTGAAATACTGTTTCATGTAATATAATAATTAGGTCTCGGATTTCTATCACCTAAAATCTCTGAAAATATGCATGCACTTATGGCCTAAAAGTTCCGATATATGGCACAAAATAAATTAAATATTGTCCAAAAATTACATAGGAAACTTTTTTATTCGCCATTCTACAAAATTCTTTTTTGAATATACAGGTTGAACCGTAAGTAATGTCATTAATTTTAGGGAGTAATTTTTTGAGACATTTCAAACGAAAAAGTTTAATACAGTTTTGTTCGTTTTTGTTTCCTTTCGAGATAAAAATTGTTTTATATTAAACATTTCATAGCGTCTTTTGGGAAAGGCATTGATTGAATTCCCAATATGCTGTCAGTTTAAGAGAGCAATGTATTGTGATAACAAATAATTGAAAGAACTTTAGTTTTTTCCTTTAAATATGCAGAACTATGATTCGAACAAATGTAACTTTTCATTCTCTAAAGGAATTCTTCAATGTTTCATTGTTTACACAAGTAGGCCTACCCATTCTCTTCCTTGTATAGCAGGAAAAAATTGTGAACTATTTTATGTATTTAGCAAACACATTTATCTGTGTCAGATTCTAAATAAGTGGATGGATGGATGGATGGATGGATGGATGGATGGGTGGGTGGGTGGGTGGGTGGGTGGACGGATGCGGTGCACCACAGCTCAGTCCCAAGTCCCGAGAAGACAAACTACTTCAGTCCCTGAATACACATCAACTGAGTCCCAACCAAACATCAACTCAACTGCGTCACGGACCAAACATCAACTCAACTACGTCACTGCCCACACATCAACTCAACTGGTCACGGGCCAAACATCAAATCAACTGCATCACTGGCCAAATATCAGTTCAACTGCGTCACTGGTCAAACATCAATTCAACTGCGTCATTGGCCAAACATCAACGTAACTGCGTCACGGACCAAACATCAACTCAACTGCGTCACAGGCCAAACATCAACTCACATCACTGGCCAAACATCAACTCAACTGCGTCACTGGCCAAACATCAACTCAACTGCGTCACTGGCCAAACATCAACTCAACTGCGTCACTGGCCAAACATCAACTCAACTGCGTCACTGGCCAAACATCAACTCAATTGTATCACAGGCCAGACATCAACTCAACTGCGTCACTGGCCAAACATCAACTGAACTGCGTCACGGGCCAAACATCAACTCATAAAATATGCTAAACATAATTTTTCTTCCTATTTTCATAGTTTTAAGACTATGTCCATAGTATCCGTGGGTATGGTTAAACATTCTGTTAATCATATCGCTTGTTGTATAAATTTGTGTTATATAAATATAGTGGTAAGGAGATATTTGAAGACAACTGATGTCACGAAGTCTAGGCGAGGTAGTAGCCCATTATTAGATTTGCCAATTTGAGCTCTGATCTCTTTTAATAGTATTTGATTTCTCGTAGGGTCATTAATGAGAATTTTAATATATGGAAGTATCACTTTGTATACTCTTCCGCAAGTAATAAACACAAAAATATTTGACTTAGGATAATAAATAATATTGTTGATTTTCGAGTGAAATGACACTCAGACATTTGTAGTTCTTTATTGCGGCTATTTCTCAGCACATAAATTTGGTAGAAATTCAGAATTTGATGTTATGTATGTCTCTGGTAGATAATTACAGAACTGTTGAACCCTTGCGTCATTTGGTTGCATTGCCATTAAATCATCTGTAAAAAGTCGTCCACACTTTCTGGTGGTAAAAATGGTAGTCCAATAAATAACTTAATAAACTGTCCTATTTCGGAATCCTACCTGCTTTCTTTGGCCGGACTATCTTGATGTGCTATCTTTTCGGTGCTATCGAAAATGGGACTGAGTTGAAGTGCAGGCGACGGACAGAGGGACTGGCTGACTGACTGACTGACAGACTGACAGAACACAGACACATAGATGAATAAGTACATAAATAAATGAGTGAATGATTGAATGAATGAATCAGTGAATTAATGAATCTATTAATTAATGAATAAAGGAATAAATGGACAAATGAATGAATCTATAAATGAATGAATGAATGAATAAATAAACAAATTATTGATTAAGAATGAGTAAATAAATGAAAGAATTATTCAATAAATAAATGAATCTATAAATAAATAAACAAACAAACGATTGAATAAATGAATGAATAAATAAGTGAAAGAATAGATAAATAAATATATCGATAAATTTGAGTGAATCTCTGTCAAATTCTAGCCCCTGCACGTGTTCATAATAGAGAAACTCGTAATTGTTAATATTTACTGCTTGTTTTTCTTCGTGATGACTTCTTGGTATCACTTGTGAGGTTCAGACCTGGCTTCGGACAGTTGACTAAACAACACCACCACCACCACCACCACCACCACCACCACCACCACCACCACCACCACCACCACCACCACCACCACCACTACCACCACATTCTTTTATGACGCTTCAGCGAAAAAACTGTTTCACCTTTCTTAAATCGATTATTTAACGACTTCATGTCAACTGTGAGGTTATATTGATTTTCCAACTCAAAAATTGTTTTTAGACTTTAATGTTCTTAACATAAGATAAATTTATTATATTGTACTAATAAAATTTATACGTAAAAATCGAAATAATTTTGAATTGTATTCTCATAGTTATGGAACAAAGGTATGAATTCTTTAAGATTGTTTGAACCAAAATGCAACACTGCTACAGTATTTAATCATAGTAGTAATTTAGGCCCCAAGAATATATAACAAATTTATATTTAAATATCCTAATCTTGTCGATTCTAATAGTTCTAGTATTAAATTTAAAAAGTTATGTATGGATTTTATAAAAATTGAAAAATTGTAAATTTAAATTTATACAGGGACATCATTTTGTTTTTACTAACATTTTTAATATTAACCTGGCTATACCGGAAACACAGTTCAATACCCCCTTCCACAACTGGAGTTCGATGATACTGGCGTAAAACACAAACAAATCACTTTACTAAGTATAGGAGGGAAGAAAAGTACTTCATCCATTTACGTAAAGTAGGAAATATCGCGATTTTGAGTTCGTTAATTTTCATTAGGTTTTTGTTCAATCAAAATGCAGTACTATATTAAGAATAAGCGTTTTTACTCACGAACTGAGTTCTCCATCTGAACGTATTCATTAAGCAGTGTATATTATACTGCCTACAGCACATTAGCGTACACTATAGAGAATGAAGTTAAATTGAAAAATAATCATAATATGGATATTTAAACACATTTTTTAAAATGGTGGCCGTTCATTTCGATATAGGCTTCAGTTCTTTTGTGCATATTATCGCACTATAGACTATTCCATCTAATTCCAATTGCCAGTTTCTTCCTTCGTACTAGTAACTCATGTTGAAATAATTCTGTA
Organism: Periplaneta americana; assembly: GCF_040183065.1. NCBI lineage: Eukaryota > Metazoa > Arthropoda > Insecta > Blattodea > Blattidae > Periplaneta > Periplaneta americana. Next base: position 61,079,949 of record NC_091130.1, read on the forward strand.
CCTACTCTATAAAAGAGTACCTTATGTACTGTAAATTCAATCTTCACTTCTGCCCGACCCTCACAGATAAAATTACTCAGACATGCTATCTACTGTCCGTCCAAGTGATTATGCCGCAGGATCGTAGAAAGGAGGGAAATCACGTGACAGTTAATTACTTAACGAGTCCCTTTTATTTCAGTTATTTTAAACAGTTGTATAATATTACGTAAACGTCCAATTCCTGACAGAAATTAATGTTTTCATATAAGAGCTAAGACAGCCCTGCTTTTACAGAGGGGCGAACAGAAGCAGGTGGAGGAAATCGGGATGCGACGTAGGCAAACGGACAGTACCTGTGCGAAAATATGATTCAATATTGAAAGCTCTTTCGTCACTGGAAAACTCGAACATATTTCTGGAACGTACTATAGTCACTAACTCAGTGCTGTTTACTATATTCGGTCTTGGATCTGTGTGTAGAGGACAGTTGGAACTTCATTAGTAGAAAGGGTGGGAGTGAAGTACATTCAAAAACTCAGGTACAATAAAAATTGAAGTAAAAACACAATGATGTTCCTGTATATTCTTATTGCGTACTAGATATAAGACAAATTGTATTATATATACTTCTTAATTTCAATTCAGGAATCCGCCCCTGAGCACGAATTCTACTCTTTCAGGGGCGAGGTAATGTTTTTCTGTATATATTATATTTTATGTTACAATTATTAGCAAAATAAATAAATAAATAAATAAATAAATAAATAAATAAATAAATAAATAAATAAATAAATAAATAAATGTGGCGTCTGTGTAATGGTACCAGCGAGATGATAACGAGGAGAGTCCGATGTTTTGCATATAATTACATTACATTCGCCTAACAGATTGTGGAAAACTTTGCAAGAAAACCCAATCAAATAATCAGCCCAAGCGGGGGCACCAGTGCAGCTCGGACGCTGACCCCTAAGCTACGCCAGTGTCATTACTACTTCGCCCTCTTATTCTTACACGAGACATAAGGAATTGCTGTAGAGTTGAATTTAACTATCGTGGTAAAGTTTGAGCTTGGACCGTAAAATAGAATTGCACGTATCGGTATTCCAACATGCTTTCACTCGATGTGCGTTTGGCCATATCGTTTAGGAAGACAACAACCTCGTGCACAGGTGCTTGTTCGTCTCTTAGAACTTGGAAGGTCTCTCTGTAGGTCGAGAGGAAAGTTTTCCTGCCAAATAAACTCGTCGGCAAGAGATGAGTAATTGCGCTGCCAAGAGAAATTGCTTATCTCATATTCATTGAGACCAACGATTTCTACTATTTTTAACTTACTTTCACGCCTAGCATTTCAGTACACGTGCTGCATGGTCAATTCGATGGAATAGATTTGTTCGACATGGTCCTTTATAATTCTTCACTTCTCCTATCCCTATTATTATTATTATTATTATTATTATTATTATTATTATTATTATTATTATTATCATCATCATCACATCATCATCATCATCATCATCATCATCATCATATTTTCTCTAATAAGCCGCCCAAGCCACCGGCGTGGCTCAGTCGGTTAAGGCGCTTGCCTGTCGGTCTGAAGTTACGCTCGAGCGCCGGTTCGATCCCCGCTTGGGTTGATTACCTGGTTGGGTTTTTTTCCGAGGTTTTCCCCAACCGTAAAGTGAATGCCAGGTAACCTATGGCGAATCCTAGGCCTCGTCTCGCCAAATACCATCTCGCTATCATCAACCTCATCGACGATAAATAATTTCATAGTTGATACAGCGTCGTTAAATAATCAAGTAAAAACAAAAAAAAACTTCACACAAGTGAAGAAATATAAAATGCTAGACAGCAGCTTAGTTTAAGTTAAATAACCAACTAAAAAAAAAAAAATAAGTCGCCCACTTCATTTTGAAAAGCAAAATATATATACGGACACAGTTTATATTCCGGGCAATTTAAAAGCAATTACACATTACAGTTAATTTAAATTTATTTTTTTATTTTGTAAGTAAAGGATCGTAAACTCATACCTCCAGTGGTACTCACTTTCAAAATCTATACTAATAATAAATCTATAGCCGAAATTTTTCTGGTAATTTTCGATTTTCCAAAAATAATTGGTCCTAACATAAATAATTAACCACCCTGAAACCGAAAATCGCATTTTTTTTAATTTTTGTTTGTATGTCTGTATGTTTGTTACCTTTTCACGCGATAATGGCTGAACCGATTTATATGAAAATTGGAATATAAATTAAGTTCGTTGTAACTTAGATTTTAGGCCATATGGCATTCAAAATACTTTATTTAAAAGGGGGTTATAAGGGGGCCTGAATTAAATAAATCGAATTATCTCGCTTATTATTGATTTTTGTGAAAAATGTTACATAACAAAAGTTTCTTTGAAAATGATTTCCGATAAGTTTTATTCTTTACAAAATTTTGATAGGACTGATATTTAATGAGATAAATGAGTTTTAAAATTAAAATAACGCCATCTAAGACGGTGCAATGAATTAAGAACAAATGACTTCGTCTATAAGGGGTCTTGGACAACAACAATCGAAACAGGGGCCTTGGACATCAACAATCGAAAACTATTAAACATAGCCTACAGAGAATGTTTCTGTGTTTATATGAAGTAATATCAGAAGCTAAATTAACCGATTTGTATAATTAATTATTATTTCACCATTGGAAAGTGTAGTTTCTCTAGATGGACATAATGCTATAATGTTATTACAGTAACGTCTGAGTAAATCGAGGACAGGTAAGATTAAAATAGCTTCTTATACACAGAAAATTTGATAGGCTATTTTGTACATTCGTTTTCTGTATTTCTTAAAATAATATTTATGTACACTCATTTTAATCTCAGAGAATTAACGAACAACGAGATTGTATTGATTTAGTATGCAGTAATAGTACGTTAGCTTAGCAATCCATTATTTTATAATTCAAATTTTAACTATGCTCAATTGAATCGTGTTAAAATACATAAAATATACTGTATATGCAATAAATGCAATGCAAAAAAATTGGGTAATGAGCGAAGCAGATTATCTTGCGCTGTTGTACAAGTTGTTCCCTGGATCAAACGTCCTATTTTAATTATGTGATTACTTTATATTTATTTCTGACAGGTGCAGCGGAGCGCACGGGTACGGCTAGTCTATATATATATATAATTTGAACTGGTAATGGAAATTACGGGAAAACGGCTGGACGGATTTTAATAAATGACCCCTCATTTTGAAGCTTGGAACTCAAAGTTTTTCGGAAAAATAGTAGTTTTCAGTGAAATGTCAATTTTTAAACATAATTGTCCTATTTTCCAAAATCCATCTGTCGTCAGTTTTGAGAACTAGCTAATAGCATTCACGGCCGACTTGATATTCCCTTCGCTTTTTTGTAAAGGAGAAGCGAAGCCAGCATCAAGTCGGCCGTGTTGCATTTCAGAATAAAACAAAACACATACTACAGTAAACAATATTACACGAAGGCCATGATCTGCAAGAATGCTGACATATTTAGAGCTCAAATTAAATTGGTTATTAAAAACTTAACTTACTAAAAATAATTTACAGGTTCGATTCTGTAGTGTGTAATTTTCTGGGTACAGCTGTGTATTGGATATTAAAAACTACAAAACTTGAGGTGGTTTGATGACATTATTACCATTAAAAATGAAATGTTATTGTAGTTAATGCCATGATGTGACTATTTTTCATTAATTGTACATATTAATGCTATATTGATGATATAAAAGTGAAACGTTTTGGGTTATATAAGTAGATGTAGAGAATAACTTAAATTAGATTTTGATTTCTATATTTTACTGAGTGGCGGCTATATAGTATATGTTACTGAAATCTATAAAACTTACGTAAGATAATAATATTATTAAAAACCAAATATTTTTATAATTATTAATCAAGTGGAGTTGGGTCTTTTTCATATATTTAATGGCGGTGTGGTGTAGATATTTATATGCGTGGTTCTCTTCAGTATTGGCTCGAGAGAGAGTATCTTTCATTGTTATGGAAGCAAATAACTTTCCGAATGTCTGGTATTCTTCATTGAAAATAAATCTGAAAAATGTTTATTTGAACGTCTAATGAACTTAGTTTGCAGCATTTGCTGCACAAGCCACTCGTTGAAATATAAGTCCCACAAACTATAGGCCCACACTTATCACACTTGAACTTGATTCTGACGCATGTACTGCTAATCCAAACGCCATTTAACAATGTTAACAATTGAAATACCCGCTCGATAAGATAATAGCATGTCCTACCACCTTAGGAGTTGTGAAGGAGGAAAATTTTATTTCGAATAACCCGCGCACACGTACTTTTTACTTATATATTTCGGTAAAAAGTGCGCGGAATATTCGAGAATATATGGTATTATTATTATTATTATTATTATTATTATTATTATTATTATTATTATTATTATTATTATTATTGACTGGATCATTACCCATTACCATCCAGCTCTGTGACCCGGATTCTATCCCCGGTCAGATCTTGATGAAATTTGTGGTCAAAGCAGACATTGCAGATGGTTTTTCTCTGGATATTCCCGTTTCCTTCTATCATTCCACCAACAAACTCCACCTCCCGCTCATTTCGTCTATCATCTACAGCAATAGTAAACATAGGCTTGGATGAAGTGTTTGCAGTAGTAGGGGTTTCCGATGCTGATATAGGAAGAGTTTGGGGCTCCAGACTCCTGAGGCTATCAGGCTACTCGTGGGCGGACGGGACCTGGCTATATCCGGGGCTGAGGCAGGATGGTCCATTTGTTAGTGTCTGGTGATGAGGAAGGCCGATGGGGCTCCGGGTCCCTGGGACCTATCAGGATACTCGTCTGCGAAAAGTGACCTAGATCTATCAAGGTTGGGACAGGATGGCCCACCTGTCAGCATTCGGATTCACGAATGCCACCAAGACTATCTGTCATGGCATATACAGGGCGCACAATGAGCCAAAGCTTGCCTAAGTGTACGGACTCGTCCCGGGTCCAACCCCAGTAAAGCCAGCCAGCCAGTCAGCTAACCTACCAGCGATAGCTACTAGTTTCCACCTTGTGAGACGACTAAACAGGAAGTGACATGATGTTGCTGGTAGTACAGGCTCGATTGCCACATAGTCGTGGCGCGAATTCAAATTGAGTTCAGGGCTTTGCAGTTTTCACCTGAATATTTAAAGTACGCTTATGACGCAGTATTTGAAATACTTGTTATTTACACTTTTGCATCCTTAATAACATGGGTAATAATACAGCACATGAAAACAACTACATATAATGCACGTGGCCTGGTACCATAAGTATGGCAGGTCCCGCCGAACAACAGAACAACTCATAGCTCTCGGTTGCCATTGTATTGCAACTTTTTCCCTAGCAGAAGAATATTTACATGATAAGCTCCAGTGAAAAATTACTTTCTCACTCAATGTGACAACGCTATACAAGCCACCCCTCTAGCCCGCACTCACCTCTCGCCTATAGAACTACTTCCTGTTCCGTCGCTTTAAAATATGGAAACTATACTTCGTTCCATAACGTCTGACAGGCAACATAAACGTTACCGGCAGAGAGAGGGAAAGATAATTGCTATTGAACCAATGGCAGAGGTCTCATTCCGTGCTTATCTTGAAGTCGGGCGGTCTGAAACGTTCTATCCCACCCAACTTCAAGGCAAGCGTGGAATGAGACCTCTGCCATTGGTTGAAAAGCAATTATACTTCTCTCCTCCTCTACCGGAAATGTTTACGTCGCCTGTCAGACATTATGGAACGAAGTATAGTATATGCACATTCCCAACCCACTCCGGCTGATTGCACTAGAGTTCGCCTAATATTCTTGTTTAAGCAGACAACTCGCTCGTCCCTACACCAGTCTGACACCCTCGCGTCGCTAGCCGGGGTCCTTTCCTATTGGGATTTTTTGCATTATTTCATTTTCCTCTACTAACTCCTGCAGTTTGTACCTATAATTGAAGGGTTCAGAACCATAGTGGGCCAAGCGCCATTTACTAAAACCGTAGAGAACAAGGGTTAAAATGAAGTTATTACTATAATTCAATGGAAACTTATAGCAAGTAATATAAAGTATACACATTCAAACTAAATGACATGTCAATCTTTATTAAACTATGGTATTCACTTAACTTTAACCCTTGCTTTCTCCGTTTTTAATAAATGGCGCTTGGCCCACTATGGCTCCGAACCCTTCAATTGTCAGACATCTTCTATATTACTGTATTTTAAGGATGCATTCTAATGCTTTATTTTCTTTAGAGTTAAATATTGATTTCATTTGTTAGTTTCCTTTGATATACATGGTTTTTTTTTTTAAATAGTGTCACCTATTGAGATATACCGGAACTATTTCAAAGTTTGTTCATTTGTATAACAATCTTTGGGTTTGACTTATCCCGTGGTTAGAAATTCTAGGTCAGGTATCTTTGAAGATCAATGTTCTATAAAGGTTGTCACAACTGCCTTCGCTAGCGACAAATAGACTTTCTAAATCTAGGGTTAACATGAGAAGAAATTCTATAGGAGGACATAGAATCTAAAACAAGAGGACATTGCTGAAAAAAGGAGGACTTTTTAAAAATTGTTATGAACAAAATTAAGTAAAGATAAAAACAATGGCTCACCTTAGTTTTCTCACTAGTTGCTGATCAGTATTACATCTGTACCCTACTTATAGGTGGAGCCCACTTTGTGCACAACAGCCTAAAGAGACAAACTTATATCTTGTAACAAATAACTATGGAACTGTTCACAGGACATGTCCTTGAAATTATATTTCACATGATGATACTTCTGACTGTCTCCGTTAGCATACGATTTCGTTCTTTTGTCCATTGAGCAGATATTAGGGAAAATACTCCCTCAATACATCTATTGTGACACGGGATAAATAAATAGAATTGACATATTTTTAAGAGTTCTGAGAAAGTTTCATTGCTCGCAGAACTATTGTAATTGAAGAATTTGCACTTTTGTTTATCTAAACTTAAATCTTTGTCCAAATTAACTTAATTGGCATACCTTTGTACATTGCAGAATAAAATGTATAAAATGGCTTAGAATCATGAATAGTGACGTCTTTAGAGTGTAAGAATTCAATGCATGTCAATAGGTCATCATATTTTATGTTTTTTATGTGATCCAGCTTCAACCATTGAAAGCAATTCAATTCTTTCATAGGTTTTCATCATTTGTTTAGATATTCTAGGCATAATATCGCACATTGTTCAATATTCATATTAATTCTAGTTGAAATGAGAATTGCCGGACATTTCAAATTTAAAAAAAAATGCCTGCCGGACAGGATAAAATGATTAAAAAGAGGACATGTCCTCCTTTTGCCGGACAGATGGTAACCCTAACTGAAGCACAAATAGAACTGATTTAACTTATTCTGTATTTAAAACTTACCTATTTTATTTCATTTTATCTCTTTATTTTAGAGTTTGTACTGGCATTTTTTATAATCTTAGGCCACATTTTCTCCACAATATTTAATTGCACACAAAATTTTAAGTGAAATTTCGACTTAATTTATGGAATATTCCCACGTAAGAAAACTTAGGCAATCACATTGGACATGAACAGCTGTACATATATAGACAGGATTCGAACCCACGTAACATTTAATATATAGCCGTTGCCGGCCTCGTTGTATGAGTAAGATTAATTCTGTAACTTAATTTTGTTGTATTTTTTCGCTATATACTGTGAAGTGGGAGGTGGAAATTGAATTGCGGCCTGTTGTGCTTCATTTATTCTCTTTTGGACAGCGATCACGATTGGTGAAAGTGGTTTGCTTTTACCAGCGTCATTACGTTGCCAGGAAGGCACTCTGCCATATTGCTCCAGCGCCATTCTAAATTATAATATAATGATAGTATAGCTGGTGCAGCGTTGGGCACTATCTGCAGGCTCAGTGCGCCAGCCAGCCAGCCTTCCGGAACGATTCTACCCATCACTTCTCGTGGAAGGTGGCAATTAAAATGATTTATCTCGTCCACGTAATGTCCGGGCCATTACAATCTATTGCAGTGACCCAGTCGTAGCTCAGTTAGTTGATGGCTCTAAACAAAAAGGAACGGGGTTCGATCCTCACCGAATATTACGAGACTCGAGGTCTGTTTAGTAATAATAATTGCATCGCTTTTCATACAATAGTTTTGCCATTGGTACAATGTAGCATTATTGTACGCAAAACATTCAGTAGTTTTAGCTGCAATGAAAATTTCCAAATCACAGACACATTTCACTTTTACAATCTTTATAGCGATTCAGCATTATAGTATAAAAATACTTCAAGGGAATCTGCATTGTTATTAGTAGAGCCCGGATGTTTGGCAAAATGCCTTTTTTACTTGGTGGAAGTAAATCATTATTTGCATAGATATAAATGTGATTTGGAGTAAATCAAAGTGATAGAGCCAATTTTTATTTTGCCTTTTTGCCTTTTTAAGGTGTTTCTTACTAATAATGCCTTTTTTCTCATTTTAAACAATATTTCTTGTTTATTTGCAATTTTATAATTAATTGTAATTTAAATATTTGAAACAACGGCAACTTTACTAACTATAGTAAATAAAAGTAATTTATTTCGGTGCTTAATCTGCTAATAATCGTGCTTTAATATTATTGGTGTAATATGAATAATGATCGACAATCCACAGTTACAAATAATATAATATTGTCATGTCTTCACGGTACCAACAATCTGCTTTATAATTTTAAATATTAAGCTCGTTCTCATAGAAGTTGTCACGTAGCATTTACAATTGTTAGCTTTCATATTTTTAAATCTTACTGTTACAATTTTGTGTTACACGTGTTTATTATTGTAGGAGAAAGAAATTTGAGTGAGGAATAGTCATTTACTGTTTTGTGACAGAAGATGTAAGGTCGGTTTGCTAGAATGCCTAAATTCAGTAAACCATTGAAAAGTAAACTTCATGCTTACGTTAGTGAATTTGATGCCCATGTGTTTTCAATCGATGGAACAGTTTTCTTATGTAAGGTTTGTGAAAAGACAGTTAATCACGAAAACAGTATTTTATTAGTCAACATGACGTGTAACCTACGAAGTAAATATGTGAGTCATGTTGATATAATTTAAATTTATTGCTAAAATATATTATTCCTTTTTAAAATGTATAATGCCTTTTTTACCTTTTATTGCCTGCCTATTTTAACTGTTATAAATACCTAAACATCCGGGCTCTAGTTATTAGGAACGGGAAAAGAAACACGTGTGCAATAATGGGTGTTATGGTCGAGCATGTACTTACTTACTTACAAATGGCTTTTAAGGAACCCGAAGGTTCATTGCCGCCCTCACATAAGCCCGCCAGCGGTCCCTATCCTGTGCAAGATTAATCCAGTCTCTATCATCATACCCCACCTCCCTCAAATCCATTTTAATATTATCCTCCCATCTACGTCTCGGCCTCCCTAAAGGTCTTTTTCCCTCCGGTCTCCCAACTAACACTCTATATGCATTTCTGGATTCGCCCATACGTGCTACATGCCCTGCCCATCTCAAACGTCTCGATTTTATGTTCCTAATTATGTCAGGTGAAGAATACAATGCGTGCAGTTGTGTGTTGTGTAACTTTCTCCATTTTCCTGTAACTTCATCCCGCTTAGCCCCAAATATTTTCCTAAGCACCTTATTCTCAAACACCCTGAACCTATGTTCCTCTCTCAGAGTGAGAGTCCAAGTTTCACAACCATACAGAAGAACCGGTAATATAACTGTTTTATAAATTCCAACTTTCAGACTTTTGGACAGCAGACTGGATGATAAGAGCTTCTCAACCGAATAATAACACGCATTTCCCATATTTATTCTGCGTTTAATTTCCTCCCGAGTGTCATTTATATTTGTTACTGTTGCTCCAAGATATTTGAATTTTTCCACCTCTTCGAAGGATAAATCTCCAATTTCTATATTTCCATTTCGTACAATATTCTGGTCACGAGACATAATCATATACTTTGTCTTTTCGGGATTTACTTCCAAACCGATCGCTCTACTTGCTTCAAGTAAAATTTCCGTGTTTTCCCTAATCGTTTGTGTATTTTCTCCTAACATATTCACGTCATCCGCATAGACAAGAAGCTGATGTAACCCGTTCAATTCCAAACCCTGCCTGTTATCCTGAACTTTCCTAATGGCATATTCTAGCGCGAAGTTAAAAAGTAAAGGTGATAGTGCATCCCCCTGCTTTAGCCCGCAGTGAATTGGAAAAGCATCAGATAGAAACTGACCTACACGGACTCTGCTGTATGTTTCACTGAGACACATTTTAATTAATCGAACTAGTTTCTTGGGAATACCAAATTCAATAAGAATATCATATAATACTTCCCTCTTAACCGAGTCGTATGCCTTTTTGAAATCTATGAATAACTGATGTACTGTACCCTTATACTCCCATTTTTTCTCTATTATCTGTCGAATACAAAAAATCTGATCAATAGTCGATCTATTACGCCGAAAACCGCACTGATGATCCCCAATAATTTCATCTACGTACGGAGTTAATCTTCTTAAAAGAATATTGGACAAAATTTTGTTCGACGTCAACAAAAGTGATATTCCTCGAAAGTTACCACAGTTGGTTTTGTCCCCCTTTTTAAAAATAGGTACAATTATAGACTCCTTCCATTGTTCTGGTACAATTTCTTTGTCCCAAATAGCAAGTACAAGTTTATAAATTTCGCTATATAATGCACTTCCACCATCTTGTATTAATTCTGCTGGAATTTGATCGATACCTGGAGACTTGTACTTTTTCAGATTTTCTATCGAAATTTCGACTTCTGAAAGCGTGGGTTCGGGTATAAATGGCTCAGCAGTTTGTATTTCAATTTCGTCCCGATCATTTCTATTTGGCCTATGTACAAAATAGTTTTTCCATCTGTTTGGGATTGATGGAGAGTCTGCAAGCAAGTCGCCATTCTCATCCTTGATCACGTTTACCCTTGGCTGATATCCGTTCTTAAATTCCTTTATACCCTTATATAAATCTCGAATGTTTTTATTCTTACTATTTGTTTCTACCTCATTCAGTTTTTCCTTCAAGTAACCTCTCTTTTTATTCCTAAGTGTACGACATGCTTCCCGTCTTTCATTGAAATAATTATCTCTCTTCTCCTCCACTGGATCTTGTAAGAATTTCAATTTTGCCTGTTTCCTTCTTTCTACTACCATGCAACAATCTTCATCAAACCACGGTTTCTTTTTCTTAGTTTCATAATAACCTATGCTCTGCTCAGCTGCAATTTTGATACTATCTCTGATATTTTCCCACACGCTATTAACATCTAATTCTTTCTCAACTTCGTCGGAACTTTCTAAAGTGGCAAACCTATTCGAAATTTCGACCTGATAATTTTGCTTAGCTTCCTCGTCCTTTAATTTCAAAATATTGAATTTAGTAATATTAACTTGTTGCTCTACTCGCTTGGCTACTGATAATCTTTCTCTTAATTCTCCAATCACCAAATAATGGTCAGAATTACAGTCTGCACCCCTGAAAGCTCGAATATCTACTATACTAGTATGTCTCCGTTTATCTATCAAGATGTGATCTATTTGGTTGTGTGTCAATCCATCTGGAGAAGTCCAAGTATATTTATGTATATCCTTATGGGGGAATGTTGTACTTTTGACAATTAAATTTTTCGATGTGGCAAAGTTGACTAATCTAACTCCATTGTCACTACTAATTGCGTGTAGGCTCTTTTTTCCAATAGTTGGTCTAAAAATATCCTCCCGTCCTACTTTAGCATTGAAATCCCCCAATAAAATTTTCATGTGATATCTAGGGAACTGATCAAAAGTATGTTCCAATTCCTCATAGAATCTATTCTTTATATGGTCGTCTTTCTCTTCGGTAGGGGCGTGAGCATTTATAACTATGATGTCGCACCATCTACCCTTAAGTACTAAATATGATAACCTGTCACTGATAAATTGGTCGAGCATGTACAGAATAATTAATATGAAACTAACAAATTTATTATTAATTTACTCATTTATTTCAACAAGAATAATGGTAACCTCAATTTGTTATACCTCAAATGTAGAGTATATTTGGGAGGTTACTAACCTCTATAGAACATTCTGAAAATGCTTTCCTTCCTGCTCAAGGCAAAATTCTACACGTCCTTCCAAGTTACTGGCCGCTCGTCGTAGGACTATGTTGTCAATACTATTGATCTCGTGTGTAATGTTCTGCTTCAAATCGTCCAATGTCTGGAGGTGTATGGCGTAAACTCTGTCCTTTAAGTACCACATAGGAAGAAGTTCAGTGTTGTCAAATCCGGAGACCTCGGTGGTCACAAGTTTTTGTAAATTATCCGGTCATGAAAGAAACTTTGAATTACCTCCATGGATTCGTTTGATGCATGGCATGTGGCGCGTCTTGCTGAAAATATCCTTGACCCAGCTCTACATCGTCCAGTCGCTCAACAAACTCCATGAAAATGTGACGGAACTCTGCAGTGTTCACAGTGTGGTCCAAAAAATTTGATCTCACTATTCTCTGTGTGGAGATTGCGCACCAAACCTCAAGTTCCGCTGGTAAGGTGCTTCATGAATGACATATGAATTTTGAATGTATTTTATAGTGTTAGTTAGATATGAATCACTCTTATTATTAATTACACGCCTGAAGTATTATTACTACTGCCTGCATTAGGGTTCATAACTTATACAGGGACATCATTTTATTTTTACTAACATTTCTAATATTAACCTGGCTATAGCTTTGGATTAACGCTCGAGAACCGGAAACACCGTTTGCTACTCCCTTCCACGACTGGAGTTCGATGATACTGGCGTAATATACAAACAAATCACTTTACTAGGTATAGGAGGGAAGAAAAGTAGTTCATCCATTTACGTAAACTAGGAAATATTGCGCTTTTGAGTTTAATAATTTTCATTAGGTTTTTGTTTAATCAAAATACAGTACAGTATTAATAATGAGTGTTCTTACTCACGAACTGAGCTGGCCATGTGGTCGTATTCATTATGCAGTGTATATTATACTGCCTACAGCACATTAGCTTACAATATAGAGAATGAAGTTAAATTGAAAAATAATCGTAATATGGATATTTAAACACATTTTTGAAAGTGGTAGCCGTTCATTTCCATACAGGCTTCAGTTCTTTTGTGCATATTATCGCACTTTAGACTATTGTACCTAATTCCAATTGCCAGTTTCGTTCTTCGTATTAGTAACTCATGTTGAAATAATTCTGTACCTACTCTATAAAAGAGTACCTTACGTACTGTAAATTCAATCTTCACTTCTACCCGATCCGAAAAGATAAAATTACTCGGGAATGCTCTCCATTGTCCGTCCAAGTGGTTTTGTCACAGGGTCGTAGAAAGGGGGGAAATTACGTGACAGTTAATTACTTAACGAGATCCTTTTATTTAAGTTAATTTAAACATTTGTATAATATTACGTAGACGTCCAATTCCTAACAGAAATGAATGTTTTAAGAAAAGAGCTAAGAGAGTCCAGCCACTAGCCTTTACAGGGGGACGAGCAGAAGCGGGTGGAGCAAACCGGGATGCCTCGTAGGCAAACTGACGATAGTACCTGTGCGAAAATATGATTCAATATTGAAAGCTCTTTCGTCATTGGAAAACGCGAACATATTCCTGGAATGTCCTATACTCACTAACTCAGTACCGTTTACTATGACTGTAAGGCGACTTTGACTGCATACGCGGCCTTGGTTCTGTGTGGTGGACGGTTGGAAGTTTACTAGTAGAAGAGATGGGTGTGAAGTACATTAAAAAATTCGGGTACAATAAAAATTGAAGTAAAAATAAAATGATGTGCCTGTACTTGTATGGTAATATTACTATTCAACTAAACGGCTTTCTCTTTGTGCCACTATCTAATTAAAGATATGAAAATTAATTAGTATTAATAAATGAACTGAATAACGGAGAAAATATTACATTGATCTATTATCCCAAAGTGGTAATCAACCTTATGTCTTTTAGAGAGATTTTTTTTTACATTTGTATCAACACATATTTAAAAAACAACGCAACAGTGGCAAATTGTTGCAACTCTCTTGGGGAGCGGAAATCTTGACATAATTTGAGTTAGCTGCAGAGTCAGTTGTGTCTGACACTGTTAACGACATTAATGGAAAGATAAAAGGGTTTGAATTATAAGTCCTTGTAACTTTTAATGTAAGCCTTTAATATTTACCTTCCATTCTATATCTGTTTTTCAATCAGTTATATTATTGGTGTTTGAATTAATCTTTCATCTAGTTTTTTGGCATTGCATTTCTCTTCAATGCGGGAGGGAGGGGAAATGTAAGAAAGTTTTGGCCACATAACGTTTTTCATGTAGACTATGTAATCTATTAATCAATAGATTTAAAGATTCGTTCTATTGATTTATAAGAAACATAATGAATAAATAAATACAAAATTGAGCTATTATTTTCCGCTTTATTTTCACAAAAATTCCCTGAATAGCCTATATATCAAATATGAATGAAATCATAGTTATAATTACATTATAGGCCTTTTAATTGTACTGTATAGGCCTACATGTCTACTTCATACTAAACTATTTCTTTACAAAGTAATTGTATCCCAAGTACCTAAAATATTAGCATTAAATAATTGTCAATAATCATCTGCGCTGTTGTTATCTATCATTTTGTGAGATTAATAAATGGGAACTAGTTCTAATGATCTACCGAAACGTAGACGATTTCTGACAGGTTAAAAGATGTATGACCAATTATAAAATACACTTTCCATACGTGCAGAAGAAGGAGGTATCTTCTGAAGCTTCAAAGCTGAATAAGATAAGTGTTGGTGATGATGTTTACTCATACTACAAAACACTATTGGGTAGTTCAAAAATATGTTTTTTGAAATATACGAGTTCTTAGTTGGAACTCATGAAGACTGCTTATTCTTTCATGGATCATCTTGTCTAGTAGGAAGTCTTGTACTGCTTGCAAGTCTTTACTTGAGAGCAAAAGTTGTTTGTGATCACTAAAACACAAGTACTCAGAGTTTAAATATTAATGGTCATTTCTTTCCTAGAATCGACATTTATGTATTTATTTATTTTGCTAATAATTGTAACTTACTTACTTACAAATGGATTTTAAGGAACCTGCAGGTTCATTGCCGCCCTCACATAAGCCCGCCATCGGTCCCTATTCTGTTCAAGATTAATCCAGTCTTCTATCATCATATCCCACCTCCCTCAAATCCATTTTAATATTACCCTCCCATCTACGTCTCGGCCTCCCCAAAGGTCTTTTTCCCTCCGGCCTCCCAATTAACACTCTATACGCATTTCTGGATTCGTCCATACATGCTACATGCCTTGTCCATCTCAAACGTCTGGAGTTAATGTTCCTAATTATGTCAGGTGAAGAATACAGTGCGTGCAGTTCTACGTTGTGTAACTTCCTCCATTTTCCTGTAACTTCATCCCTTTTAGCCCCAAATATTTTCCTAAGAACCTTATTCTCAAAAATCCTTAATCTCTGTTCCTCTCTCAAAGTGAGAGTCCAAGTTTCACAACCATAAAGAAAAATCAGTAATATAACTAATATTGTAACATAAAATATAATACAAAGAGAAAAAACTTAAGCTCGTCCCTGAAAGAGGTTATTTGCCATTATTTGCCAACTTCTGAAATAGGCTAAGAATTTTTAGGTTCATCCACCAATTGTTCTGCATCTGTAATTTGAAGTGTCTGATTTCTGAGAAATTGTAATTGCTGTGCAAATTTAAACAAAAAGGCTAACGTTATTCTGTATCTCATCATGAAACTTGTCAAATATTAAAACTTTTTCAGATGGTTTTACTTGCATAGAGTTATTGTCATTTGCAACAAGTATTTTCATGTTTTTTTACTTGCATTGCGCAGACTCAAGTTCACGAATCTAAAAAAAATGGTTACATTTGTCTACATAGATTACATAGTCTACATTATCTAGACATAGACTATCGAACTTTACGCGTATATGCACATCTTTGGCCAAAATACGATAGTTTTGAGCTCCTAGTACAATACTTATCCGTGAAAGTTAGGCAACGCTAGTCGCACGACGACTTTGTGTTATAGTTTTCGTTTCTTTTCGTAGATAATTATCATTTAAATTTATTGATTGTGGTACTTGATTTCGCAGTATTCCTTCAATATAATAGAGGTTGATAGTCCTCTAGTTTACATCAGACCTTATTTCAACTGGAAAGCAGATTAAGACTAACAGTTTTTATGTAGAAATGAATTAAACATTTTATGTTATAGACATCGCTGTGACTAGAAAGGTCAAAAAAAGCATAATAAAATGGCAATAGCAGTAGTAGCCTATGTTTCCCCCTAGAGTTGGGCAACACCATTCTTTTTCAGAAGTCGATTCTAACGATTCAATCATACATTACGAATCTAATCGAACGATTCGTTCACGATTTTTTCCAGTCTGCGATTCCAACTATTCTTTTGAATCAACGAGTTCACTATTCTTCCCAGTCTGCGATTCCAACTATTCTTTTAAATCGTCAACTAGTTCACGATTCTTCCCAGTCTGCGATTCCAACTAGGCCTATTCTTTTGAATCGTCACGAGTTCACGATTCTTCCCAGTCTGCGATTCCAACTGTTCTTTTGAATCGTCAACGAGTTCACGATTCTTCGCAGTCTGCGATTCCAACTATTCTTTTAAATCGTCAACGAGTTCACGATTCTTCCCAGACTGCGATTCCAACTAGGCCTATTCTTTTGAATCGTCAACGAGTTCACGATTCTTCCCAGTCTGCGATTCCAACTATTCTTTTGAATCGTTAACTAGTACACGATTCTTCCCAGTCTGCGATTCCAACTAGGACTATTCTTTTGAATCGCCACGAGTTCACGATTCTTCCCAGTCTGCGATTCCAACTATTCTTTTGAATCGTCAACGAGTTCACGATTCTTCCCAGTCTGCAATTCCAACGATTCTTCTGAATCGTCAACGAACGACTCACAGGACACTTTCCTTTGCAAACCACGGGTAGAACAAAAACGTTCTACATCCCTCGCATAGATGGCATAAGAGGCGACTCTTTCTCATTGGCTGGAACCATTCATCATGACCTCCATTAGTCTACAAAATTATTAAAGATAGTGTTTCTTATTTATAATTTATCAACTGAGCCTTATTATCAAGTACATTTTTTGGATTACATATCTATTTAACTATGCAAATTTCAAGGTTCATGTTCATTATTTTTCACACTTAACAAATGCAGTATTTTGATTTCACTCTCCCTCGGGAGCATTCGGCACGGTTCGGAAATGTCCGCTGACAGGTTACATCAAACAAGTAAATAGAATCGTGGGTCACTATACCATGCCGATTTGTTACTATTCTTTTGAACGACGATTCGTTACGATTCTTTCGAACAACAATTCGTTGATACCACGAATCGATTCTTACGATGCTTTATTATTAGTCGTTCGAATGAACGATTCGTTCACGAATCAACCCAACTCTATTTCCCACTAATGATTAAATATGTGATTGAGGAAGGCCTAAGTAGGCCTATTCATCTTTCGCATCGTCGTTGAACGCTAGCCAGTGCCTTGACGGCAACTTCGTCACCTTGGACGGAGAAATAAAACGCGACTCAATCAGTTCCCTCTCAAGAAAATTGTTTTACGAGTCTTTGCTCCCGTCTCTCAAATTGCATTCCCTCAGAGAATATGGCACAAGGTTCTGGTGTTTTACGAAACTTACGAGAGGTCGTCAAGAGGTTACAGTGGCTTCCCCAAACACAGGGGTAAACATTCTTAAAGTATATACAGTATTATGTTCTATGTAATTTTACAGCAGCTTCTCATCTTTCTAGTGATAGGATATATGATTGATTACAAATCGATGTAAACAGTAATTTATCTCAGTCCTATGAGAACTGTAGCAACCGTCAGCTACGAAGGTAATCCAGCATAAAGTGCACCTGTACATTTGTCACATGATCTACTGAACTAACCAGATCTATTTGATTCGTGGATTGTGCCTACTTATTGATTTATTCACTATTAGTGCGAGCGTTGAATTAAAAAAGTTTCTGTATCAGTGTTGCTTGGCTTGACTTGTTTTTCAAGGGCTGGACCGGGTAACCGGCATGCTTTGGCCTATTGATCCGATAGATGGCCTGGGTGGCATTTGTGAATCCAACGTTGATAGATGGCCTATCCTGCCTGGACCCTTCATAGGGCCAGGTCCCATTCGCAGACAAGAAGCCTGTTAAGCCCCAGATGTCCGTAAGCTCTTCCTGGCTCAACATCTTGAAACTGATGCTGACAGGTGGGCCACCCTGCCTCAGCCCCTGATAAAGCTAGATCCCAGCCACTGATGAATAGCCCGTGGAACCGACGCTTAGAGGCGGGCAATTCTGCCTCAACCCCTGTACAGCTAGGTCCCATCTGCAGAGAATAGTCTGGTAAGCCCCAGGGACCCGAATTCTAAGACATTCCAGTATTAGCATCGTGCAACCGACACTTGACAGGTGGATTATCCTGTCCAGGGTTCGAATTAACGGGGGGATGAGAGCATTTCCCCCTGTTGGAAAATTATTCCCCTCTCATAAATTCATATCAATATCCCTGCCAGGGATAACTTCTATCTTCACAAAATATAATTGGTTTAATACGAGTATACTTTATAGAGTATAAAGTAAGCAAAGAAAATAATATTGATATATTATCACCGGCAAGCTGACAACAATCAGTAACTTAGGAATTGCACATCTTATCTTAAGCCTGCTCATGGATATAATTATTATTATTTTGATCAAGATGCAAGACAAGCAACTCAGTGCGACCAAGCGTTGAGCCGCATCCTAGATCATATATGTAACAGATATGTCGGGCTTATAGGCTTTGAGGTTAACAACTTTTGTCACGTTTACTACGCTGCCATCTAGTTGTTACATAAGGAGTCACGTCATAATTCCCATTTGAATTGCTTTAGCGACTGTGCTGCCATCTTGTATTCGTTTACGGCGGAAGGGTGGCGATCCTGGCGGTTGTTCTCTTCAAAGTGCTGCCGATTTTAACGTAGCGAGGAATTATCTGTTGCATATATGATCTAGGACCGCATCGAATCAGGTTGAGATCGCCTCTGTCGCTCTGTTGTCATCAGTTTGTGCGAATTAAGATGAGAGGAGTGATGCAAACGATGCAATACGTAAATACGTTTAGTTCGAAGAAATTCAGATATGGTTAGATGCTTGTAATGTTCAGCACGCCGCACTATGAACTTAATCCAGGCTATATGCATGATGATGAATTGATGATATGTGAATTAATGATGACGAAATGAGTCCGAGGTCCAACACCAACGAGGTACCCGCCACTAATAATCTCATGAGCCCCAGGGGCTCGGATACCCAAGCTCTTCATGTCATCGCCGGCTGACAGGTGGGCCATCCTACCTCAGCCCCTGATAAAGCCAGGTCCTATCCGCATGCAAATAGCTGATAAGCCCCAGGGGCCTGGAGCCTTAAACCCTCCCTATATCAGAATCTAAAGCCCGTACTACCCCTAAGACTTCACCCCAACTAATTTTTACTACTGAAGATGATATATGAAATGAGGGGGAGTTAAAGTGTGTTGGTGGAATGATAGAAATGTGTATATACCGAAAAAGACTCTTTGTTTTGTTCACCACAAATTATTTCACGACTTGGCCGGTGTATGAAACCGGGGTTGACTGGATGGAAGACTAGCGCGCTACCGCTAGAAGCTAAGCCACAGACGCGGCGTTGAAAAAGTATACTTACTTACTGGCTTCTAAGGAACCCGGAGGTTCATTGCCGCCCTCACATACGCCCGCCATTGGTCCCTATTCTGAGCAAGATTAATCCAGTCTCTACCATTATATCCTATCCCACCTCCCTCAAATTCATTTTAATATTATCTTCCCATCTACGTCTCGGCCTCCCCAAAGGTATTTTTCCCTCCGGCCTCCCAACTAACACTCTATATGCATTTCTGGATTCGCCCATACGTGCTACATGTCCTGCCCATCTCAAACGTCTGGATTTAATGTTCCTAATTATGTCAGGTGAAGAATACAATGCGTGCAGTTGTGTGTTGTGTAACTTTCTCCATTCTCCTGTAACTTCATCCCTCTTAGCCCCAAATATTTTTCTAAGAACGTTATTCTCAAACACCCTTAATCTCTGTTCCTCTCTCAAAGTGAGAGTCCAAGTTTCACAACTATACAGAACAACCGGTAATATAACTGTTTTATAAATTCTAACTTTCAGACTTTTTGATAGAAGACTAGATGACAAAAGGTTCTCAACCGAATAATAACAGGCATTTCCCATATTTATTCTGCGTTTAATTGCCACCCGAGTGTCATTTATATTTGAGTAGCTTAATATCAAAGACGGACATCTGACCTCAATCGAAATTTAGATAGCTGTGGTTTTTATACCATTTTTAATGCTCTTTCCAGTTATAGTGAAACCATACGCAAACTCTAACACTACATTTATAAAATAAATTGTGTTAAAAATTACAAAGAACACTGTGAATTAAAAAATTGCTTCTAGATCAAACTATGGAGATAACAGATGTCCGTCTTTGATATTAAGCTACTCATTTGTTGAAAGAGTATATATTCGTGAAAATATCGAAATACATTTTCCGCAGAATCGCTGTATTTTTCCTTCATATTTCATTATAATGAGAAAGTAAAATGATTATTGTGATGATAAACATAGATAAAGTGTTGATAAAAATCGAATAGTAGGCCTACTTGGTGGTGAGGACGAGGATGTTTGCGAAGTGTCGCCTGTTGCTTGGTTGCTGCACCCCTGATCTGAGGTTTACCACGAGGAGCCTATAAATACACGCCCATTCACTCGTCCTTTATTGTTGACTCTTGATAGAACCGCGTTGAATAGCCAAGACGTGGCTTCCTTCCAAACCGCGACTTGCTGCATATTTTCTTTATATCCTAAAATCTGCTTTCCTACTGTTTGTTGAATGTAAGTTTAGATTGTCCAGAAGTTTCATAACACATTTACTATAAATTCGTAGAGGGTCATAAAGTTCCCTTGTTTTAGAACTCAGCGTCCAAGCCAAAACCAATGTCACAATTTCTTTGAAAAGTAACGGACATCATTACGTAGTGTCTAGAGTGAACAGATACCAAGAATGAAAAAATAAGCCACTAAATCTCAGAAAATAAATAAATAAACTTTACATTATTTTTCTCATCTTTGCCGCGCACCCTCCTTAGCCGACGTGGTCCGAACTTACTAAGGTTCGTGAGTTCGAATCCCTTCTCGGGCATGAATGGACGCTCCTTGTTAATGTTCTGTCCTAGTGTCTGTCTCTGTGGAGGCCCCCTACGCTCTGCCGACCTCAGGCTATTGGTGCAGTGTGTGTGGTGCAGAGGAAACCAGTTCGCTCTGATAACATATTATAATATCTTTCACAATCTGTATTTTCTTTTACCGTTTATTGCCTTAAAAAGCCACTATACTCGCTGAACCTCGCACTTCACTAATGCATTAAATTAGTTTTATTTATTTATTAAAGACATCAGCTCAAAGAATTTGAGTGACCACAAGGGTCCTGAATACAATAAACATGTACAATATAATGTGATTTGAAACTTTAAGGAAAAAAGAAAGTTAATTTTTGAAGGCAAATATAAGTGGATTAATTGAAATAGAGATGATGATGATGATGATGATGATGATGATGATGATGATGATGATGATGATGATGTAATATTTGAAGAGAATCCTTGATAATATTTATAAGAATAGACATTACATAATCAAAAGGAATGTTGAGTTCCTTAAGATAATTCCATGTGAATTTTGTAATTGAACCTCTACTGCCAAACAGCAAACCAAAGACAGACCATTGTTTAAGAGGAACGTTGTACTTTTGACAAAGATACGGCAGACAAGGTTCATATATAGACTTCTTCTCAATATCAACTTCGGCGGCCTGATTTAGATTCCTTTCGAAACGGATAGTAGGGTTAAGAACAAGAGCCCGTTTTAAGCGTCCGATAATAGCAATAATGTCTGCCCGTCTAAAAGAACCATCTGATGAGTTAGTTAGTTAGTTAGTTAGTTAGTTCGTGGGGTTTAAAACGGACACGTCAGCTACTATGGCTATTTGCGCCCTTATCTAAAATCCTTCACAAAACAAACAATATAATAACCAGAATGCTTAAAAGAACTAAACACTTTGTTACGGTTTCCATCTGATGATACACAATGTACTTCCTCATGAATCTTCCAATTTAAACTTTTTAACGATGTCGCCAAAGCATGACACGATGATGTCTAGCATTGATCAGCACCTCGCCTTCAGGGCATTGTCCAAGCACGTGTCCAAGTGTTTCAAGCTCACTACAGTCTGGATGACGGCAGCGGGTTGTGCTTAGAGTTCTGCCCTGTATTACGCGAACCGCCAAAATATTGCTTGACATTTTCAAAGCATTGGTGCATTCTGAGGAAGATAGGCATATAGTCACGAATTTTACTAGCAACATATCGCTCTCCTTTGCTTCACATGGCTCCTAGCGAGCGTTGTATACGCTGCTGTATCACAGCATTCTCCAGTTGTACAGGAAATTTCTTTACTATATGTTATTTAGGCGTATATACAAAGGAATAACGATCGCGCGGTAGCGTCGCGTTTAAGGCATTGCATTGCAGGACGGAAAGTAGCGAGTTCGATCCCCGATTAGGTTCAGGAATTATTACAATTAACCCAATTCTTTCGGTTGCACTATGACCCTAGGCGCACTCAGCCACAAATAGAAATGAGAAACAGGAGTTTATCCTTGTCGGGAAGGACGTAGGCCTAGCACTGTTATTTGTACGACCGATTATTTAGTCCTGACAGCTCGACGACGCGGAAGAGGGGAAGTAATAGAAGTAGTGGGGAGAGCTCTGCGAGCGGTCACTAAAGAAATGCAGTACAGCTTACTAGTATACTTGCCTCGGAAACATGACGGCCTCTCTTGGAATTGGTAATCCCTCATAAACCCCCATCCTGTACTCAACCCCTAGCCGCGTGGCAGAAATACAATAGATCCCAGCATTGCCAAATTTAAGTCATTGCTTCTACCTGTTGGGTTTCACCCGTTCTCAGTGTCTTTTTAGACATTTGTCGACGTGTTGTTTTATACCGTTGTGCGCTTCAATATGTCTAATTTATTCCGGCCATGATTAATGAGTGTTGGAGCAGATGATCCGCAGCCAGGCCTCCTGATTCACCTGAAGATCACGACAAGAACAAATAACACCGTCGAAGAAAACAGAATATCTTATTTGCAGAGGAGCGTAGCTAAGAAAACAAAGTGTTAAAATTGTGTCTAACGTTAGAAATTCTATCCATAGAGTAATCGAAAGTTGAGGCAGTTTGATAAGTACAAATTTTAATAAAGTGTTTTTAAAATAAGTTTGTTCATTTTTATACCAATTTTGTTTTAGTAATCATAAAGTAAGGTATATTTAAAAAGATAATATAGTCTCACTGAAAATCGCGGTTTCACGGAACACAGTTTGAAAAACGTTCACAAATCACAATGACTTCAAGAAATGGCAACTCGGCTAAGGGTTTATCCCTTGCGCGTGCCTGCAGTTAACTGGTGAAGGGTATGAGGGAAGGTCGTAATGTTTTCGTGCGAAGTATAACTGTACTAGAAACACACAGCTCTACTGCACGTGTGACATCCGACCGCTCTGAAGGCAAGCGACTGACTAACCCAAACACCCCCTGGCGTAACTAAATGGACTCGCCTGACCCAGGCGCACATTGCCTCTGAAGGTCGGAGCCTTAACCTCTTGCTGTCCTGTGTACCTCCATGGATTGTAATAGGGATAACTTTGCCTTTATATAAAAATAAATTTAAAAATCTTCTTTGTCACTAATGTGAAATTAAAAGGACATTTTCCAATAGTTTTGCACTGTAGAGAAATAATTTAATCTCTTACTGTGAGTTCCAACCGAGGTGGGTGGTCGAGACTGTATCGTTGCGGACTCGGATTCGGGAGGTCCGCGTTGAATTTCGAGGTCGACTAATTTCAGAGTGGGTTTTTTTCGGGTGTTTCCCTATTTGCAATTCAAACTGAAATTTACTTTCCATCTACCCCGAACGTTTTGTCCACACACACACACACACACACACACACACACACACACACACACACACACACACACACACACACACACACACACACACACAGTGAAAAGTAATTAAAACGACAAACTCTGGGAGGTTGTATGGGAGAGCAATACAAACGGTTTTCTCTAATGTCATATTTTCCTCAAAGGCTTTATTAAACCGGCAGAAGGCGTATGCGTTCTTCAGTTCATGACGACTCCACAAATTCAATTTTGTTGTACGTCTTGACACAGTGCAGTACTTCATTAAACCGGTCTGGTGGTGCAGATATTTGCTGCAGCAGGAGAAATAAACGATAATCCTGGAGTCCTTCACCGCGTTAGACAATCCATATTCTGCCGATGTAACCTTTGTGTATAGGTCAGTGGAGGTATTTTTTAAATTTCTTTTGCAGTGATTTTGATATGTAAATGTTTCTGAACATCGTTTGCAGTGATTTTGATGTGTAAATGTTTCTGAACATCTTTTGCAGTGATTTTGATGTGTAAATGTTTCTGAACATCTTTTGCAGTGATTTTGATGTGTAGATGTTTTTGAACATCTTTTGCAGTGATTTTGATGTGTAAATGTTTCTGAACATCTTTTGCAGTGATTTTGATGTGTAAATGTTTCTGAACTTCTTTTGCAGTGATTTTGATGTGTAAATTTTTCTGAACGTCTTTTGCAGTGATTTTGATGTGTAAATGTTTTATAAGAGACTCAACCAATAAAGCATGGCAATGGTTTGTGTTACATTAAGATCTGGTGTCCTCGCGAAATAGTGCCTCTCAGCACAATATGACATTAAAGAAAAGTGTTTGTATTGGTGTACCATACAACCTCCCGGAGTTTGTCGGTTTAATTAGTTTGTGTGTGTTCGTATTGTCTTTAGGAGGTGGTCCATGAGTTGAGCTCATTCCTCACCAGGGAAGTCCCTCCATTGTCCATGTGTGTGATCCACAAAATTATCCCTCTCCTACGTGCATTGGCTTGCAAAGACTCAGAAAGAGGAGGGTAAAT
Organism: Periplaneta americana; assembly: GCF_040183065.1. Lineage (NCBI taxonomy): Eukaryota > Metazoa > Arthropoda > Insecta > Blattodea > Blattidae > Periplaneta > Periplaneta americana. The sequence continues at coordinate 61,105,210 of NC_091130.1, forward strand.
GGATAAAGAAAAAAACTTTGATTCCCTGAATCTTCAACTAAATTCTCTAGCCATTCACGCTGTATATTCTCTTCCACTATAACTTAACCTAACAAATAAAAATTGTACAGCTGTTGGGAGAAAATCCTCAATCTAACAACTATGCCTTGAACTATGATTGCAACTTACTTCTGAGCACCGTTTACGTACACATCGTCGTTGTTCCTGCAATAACTCCTATGTGCAAAATATAAAATTGAAGACATTATTACAAGAACAACCCTTGTCAAAATTGCTATTTTTCAGGAGAACAATAAAAATAAATAGAACAACACATGTCAGCTGTTTCCGTACAACTGGTGTTTATCCTTGTGGCTATTGTACCTGACATGTGTCATTTTTGGAGTCTATAAACATTTGAAATAGTAGCAAAATGTGTCAACTCAATTTCATTAAAACGATTAGGGCTGTTTTTGTAATAATGTCTTCAATTTTTCTGTAGGAAGAGAAAACACATTTATTCATCCTATGGCAGCCGTACATAGGAGACTGTGAATTCTTACATTTTCGAAACAAAGAAACATAATTACATGTAGGAGATTTTATTATTTTCTGTGTCACTATTTAAGTTATTTAATAGAACAAAAATCTGAAAATCGATAAATATGTCACATAGGAGCTATTGCAGGAACAATGACGATATTCTACCTAGAAGTTATAAACGCATTTTAAATTATATTGTAACTTTATAATATGTGCCTGTCTTGAATGAAATGTATTCCTAATAGCAGAGATTGCGATAATAATGACCAAAATAGGTTAAGGTTTGACATTAATTGCAGAGAGAGAGCGAGAGAGAGGAGAAAAGAGAAATCAGGAACAGATGAAAAGTAATAATAGGCTATATAGATATTGAAACTAATTTATATTTCGGCTTTCTCATTCCACACAAAAAAATTTAAATAATTCTTGAGAAATGACATTTCCCAACCCGACGCCCTTTCCCCCAATTCTGTAATCTGACAGTCCCCTAGCCTCCACGAGTTGTGTTAGCGCAGCATTTCAATAAAAACAAAATTGATCGGTCACACGAACATGCTTCTCCGAATGGATTCCGTGATAATTTTGGACCTCTCTTCGTAGTATTTGTGAAAGTGTTGTCGAACGTGTACGACACAAACTGCTTCTACAAATAAAGGAGAATTTATATAGCAGATACAAGGTTACCCACTGCCACAAAACATAAACATCATTAAATATAATTTTACATAATGTGACTTACATTAGGATTCAAGGAACCGTATGTAATGCTCTTGGTTTCCTGGTATCACTTGACAAAAATGATAGTTCGTACAATCCGTATGTAGTGTTAAATAATTACGATAATTGTGTTATCTGCCGTGTAATTAGACTCAGTGAACGAACACGCAAGTCAGGAAATCGTTTTATGATTAAAAGGTATCCGACCGAAACTGGTAATTATTTCTGGAATAAGTGCTAACTTGTGATCTTTCGACAGCTTACATCGAATTTATAATAAGTACACAGCAATTTGTCCTTTATCTATCTATCTCTCTTTGTGTATCTCTCTGTATGTCTGCCTGTTTCTTTTTTATTGTTTCTTTCTGTCTTTGCCTTCTCTGTTTCTCTCTGTTTATCTTTCTCTATCTGTGATAGTCAAACTGTTTTTCGCCCTGCATTCTCGCACTTATTCCAGTCTATTTCTTTTGGTTCGGCGATTATTTCTCAAGCTTTCTTTAACGTCATGCTTATATTCTTTCATCCCCTGATTTATGCAAATTTTCTACCAAAAAGCTTTTCAGCAATGTAATTTTACTGACTTCAGCTGTATAACGTCGCAACACTATACAAGATGCACTGCCTGGCGGTAGCCGCATTATTAATTTGTGTAAATTGCTGGAAAACCGCAAACATCAACAACTTATTTACCCGGTAATATAGTAATGTATTACTCGACCAAGGCCAGTGGGGTCCTGCAGCCCGGAGCGCCATTTGAACTTCTCCTGCGTTCGTATAGTGACCTCGCGATAGTTCACATTACGCCCGCGTCTCCACTCGCCTCGGTCGAGTTATACGCAATTCCAATTCAATAACACACAAATTCCTCTTAAAACGTCCGTCACATAATTTAGTTTAACGCCGTTCGATTCATACCTTGCATAAAGAAATTTCACTTTAATAAATAAACGATTATAATTTATCATTTATTAGGGATCAAATGCGGAGACTGCGAGGAAGGCAGAAAATAGGAACGATTGGAGAACATTCCCAGAGTCAAGGTCCAAACGGAAAGGTCCAAATATATAAAAGGTCCATACAGGAAAGTCCATGATATTTAGTTCATAAACAAAAAGCCAAAGAGTAGAAATGTCCAAATTTAAAATGTTCAATAGACAAAAAAAGTCCAAAATGCAAAATGGACCATTATACAAAAATGCTTATTTAAAAAGGGAGCAAACGTATGAAAGCAATACCACGAGAAAAAAACTCTAGACGGGAATGTTTCCAAGGTGACACACAAACACACAACACACGAACAACGCTATGGAGGGATTCCACTCTCAATTTCAAAGATTAGTTATATCTCACCATGTAAATATATGGCGATTTATAGAACATGTAAATCAACAGCAGAATAATTATTAAGTGGACATGACAATATTAAATACCCACTGAGCAGAAAATCCTTCACAATCAACAAGTGGAAAATCTTGTAACCAGATACCAGTAATTCAAAGACGAGAATGGTATACCTCGCTACTTAAGAGCAATTTCTTTCCTCCTAAAATTGCTTTCTGACCCAAAACGTGAAGATGATGATAATCAAGGTGAACTTTAATGTATTTCGTCAGTGCCTTGTTATAACAATTCTGAATAAATTAACTGAACTAATTTAAATACCGTTACCGTAACACTTTATTCATTAGTAATATATTTTTAGTAACTCTGGACATTTCACACAACTCCGTTCCAAGTGGACATTTTAGGCATTGGATCGTATTCAATTAAGGATTGGACCTCTTCAGATCTGGCCCATGACCAGTTTGGACATTTTAATTTTGGACTTTATGTAATTGGACATTTTCTGAGCTTGGACATTTTACATAAATGGACGTTACCACATTATAGACATTTTCGTAATATGAACATTTCAGTATTCGACCATGTATCTGCTAACCTTGGAGAATGCTGGGTTTTCAGTGAAAACTATGAATGAATGATTGACAAAAGTAATTTAAATGAATATTAGTCATCTGCCTCGACTTTTGTGACCCGTCAGGTCTCTCTGTATTGGATTCCTAACCGTTAGAAAATGAAATAAGGAATTGTAATTTGGAAATGATATGTATTATCTTCAAAGAACTAGGGACTTCCTGAATGTATGTTTTCTTTAATAACATTTCCAGATTGTATGACGCGTTTGTTTCAAATTCCAACGTTGGTTTATGATTATGATCCAAATACATGATGAACCGTAAGTAAAGCCATTCATTTCAAGTGGTTATTCTTTGAGATATTTCAAACAAAAAATGTAATACAATTTTGCTCGTTTTTCTTACTTTTCGAGATAAAAATTCCTTTTTATGAAGTTTTGTCCTTTAAATGTGTAGAAATTTTATCCGAACAAATGTAACATTGTAAAATTCTTTTGGAGAACGAAAATTAAATTTGTTTGGATGAAATTTGTACATATTTAAAGGCCAATACTAAAATTCTTTCAGTAATTTATTATAATAATACAGTGCTCTCTTAAATTGACTGAGGATGTTGGGAATTAAATCAATCAATTTCCCAAAACACGCCATGAAATGTTAATATAAAACAGTTTTTATCTCCAAAGGGAAGAAAAACGAGTTAAACTGTATTAAACTTAAAAAAAAAACATATTTCAAAGAATAACCGCCTGAAATTAATGACATTACTTACGGTACACTCTGTATGTGAGAAATATGTTACATATACTCGTAACACTCCAGGTTATTGGAAAACGATTTAAAATAACATAATTTTTATAAGCTGAATTTATTTGGGAAGATTTTCGTATTACAGAACTCAAATATAGTCCCTGTCTATGTCAGAGAAATGTTGCCAAACTCATAGATGAAGATGTAATTCATCTGTTCCGTATTTTAGCGATAGTTTCCTCACACTCCGATTTAATAAAGCCTTTAGGATTTCATCTTCATTGAAAGCGAGCGCCTTGTAGTGGTTCTTTAATTTTATAGAACATTTCGTAATTACACGAGATTAAGTCTGGTGAAATCGGTGGATGTTAGAGGACTTCTTAATTTCATTACCCCAACAGACTGTTCATTGTGACAGCCACGTGACAGCGAGTGTTTTGATGTGACACAATAGGCCCCGACTCAAGAAGACTGGTCGTTTACGACGTATATCTGAGCGCGGACGATGTTCCAAGAATTTATACTAATAAGGTGCATTTACTCTCGACTTTCTTTTAACTCAGGCTGTAGCCATGTAATGATGGGATTGAGAAAGACCTCTCCCTCAAGTTAATTTGTCTTCAGATGCAGTCTAGCTGTCTACATGCGGTGTCGCATTGCATTAAGACTGTGTGTACCCAATGAGCATAAATTCCACAAACCTTATCTAAATTAAAGAGTAAAAAAAAAAAGAACTTTCTATCTATGTAAGCTATTTTATTCCATAGTGAAACCTATACACATTGTTATTGTTATACTATACTATGATATGATATGATATGATATGATATGATATGATATGATGTGATATGATATGATATGATATGATATGATATGATATGATATGATATGATATGATATGATATGATATGATACGATATGATATGATATATGATATGATATATAATATGGTATATGATATGATATATGATAGGGTCAGAAGCAAAGGAGTATAAGTGCACTTAAGTCATTTGTGAGAAAATGTGTTTGGAAGTACTTAGGATTTCCTAAATTCCGTGAAATTTTTTATTTCAATTTTAGTGTGTGGTGTGGTTAAAAGAAATCACTAAAATCTTAAATGTTTTAGCTTGCCCTGGATGCACTTAACTCGTGTTCTTAGAAATGTCACTTGTACCCCTTTGCTTCTGGCCCCCTCATATGATATGATATGTGATATGATATGATATGATATGATATGATATGATATGATATGATATGATATGATATGATATGATATGATATGATATGATATGATATGATATGATATGATATGATATGATGTGATATGATATGATATTTATCAACCAAATTTACAATTCACAGTTATGGTGGACCTTCACATTCCTGCTTTCCCTTTAATACATACCACCCTTTTATGTTAATATATTCATTTGCCAAGTATTTTCTGATTATTTCCTATTCTTCTGATTTAACTGAATTGCTATATATCCTTATCTATTCTCTCTCATACCTAGACTGTCTCCCTTCCATATCTCGCTTTCCTATTAAATATTGCATATTTATTTCCTTAATAATTCACGTTATTTATTTATTTTCTTCTCTAGTCTCAAATCTGCCTACTATTAAACATTCTTTATCAGCTATTTTCTCCTACATTAATTGTTTACATATCACTTTTCTCTATTTTACAACATTTGCATCATTTTTTTCCTACTATTCTATCCTCTATTTATTTACGTATTTATCTCTCTTCACTTCACTCCTAAATTTCCTATTTTATTACCTTTTTCCATATATATTTATTTCTATAATACTGCTGTAGTTATAATACCCCTGAGTAGTCGGGAAGTATCTTTCCAATAATATTTACCATTCAATTTATTTCTTCTCAGTAGTTTTAAATCTCGTCACATTGGGCGACTTATAAAGAATTTGTTGTTGTTGTTTAGTCAACTGTCCGAAGACAGGTCTGAACCTCACAAGTGATTCCAACAAGGCACCACTTATGAGGCAACTAGACAAAGAGTTAATGGGGTAGGGTGGCCAGTTCCTTTCCCCCTCAATTGCATACAACTCCGACTAGATACATACTCGTATTACACTAGCCAGACTTCAGATGCATACAAACAATTTGTTCTTCCTCTGACATATATCGTCAAGTGAGATGTACTGCCTGATAATAGATGTACATATCAGCTAGAATCTCAATCAGAAGATTATAAAGATATAGGGCAGCGGTCATCAGCACAGTGCAAGCTCGGGCTAGCGTCTCTTACCCGCGGATAAGAGACTGCACTATGGTGCAACCGTGGCTGCTGGCGGCTATGCTCTCTCTCTCTTCCTGCTGCACGACGTGGCACATTACAGTACACTGCTTACCCGTTATCCATTTCAACGAGTGCTGACGATCACTGATATAGGGTGTGAAAATTAGTTTAATGACCTGGGCCATGATTAGACAAGCTACTTAAGATTCAGAAAGTCCGCCGCTGTGGAGTAACGGTCAGCACGTGTGACCGTGAGACTAGTGGGCCCGGGTTAAAATCCTTGTTGGGACAAGTTACCTGATTGAGATTTTTTCCGGGTTTTTTTTTTTTGCCTCAACCCAATGAGAGTAAATGCTGGGAAAGTTTCTGGCGCCGGACTCTGTACTCATTTCGCTAGCATTATCACCTCCATAGTGAAGAGAAGCGACTAGAAGCATTTGAAATATGAATATGGAGAAGGACGGAGCGTGTAAGCTGAAACTGATCAGAAAGAGAGAGAAAGGAATTGGCTGGGTCACTGGTTGAGAAGAAACTGACTACTGAAGGTTGCACTGGAAGGAATGGTGAACGGGAGAAGAGTTCGGGGCAGAAGAAGATATCAGATGACAGACGACATTAAGATATATGGATCATATGAGGAGACAAAGAGAAAAGCAGAAAATAGGAAAGAATGGAGACTGCTGGGTTTGCAGCGAAAGACCTGCCCTTGGGCAGAACACTATGAATGAATGAATCATCTTCATCTCACTCGACGCTAGATAACTACAGCAGTTGAAAAAGCGTTGTAAAATAATCAATTAAAAAAATTCAGATTTTTTTGATGCCATAACTTTTGTTTCTTTAGAGAGTCTATTATAGCATTGTAAGTGCTCTTTTTATTGTTTTATAAGCTTAATTTAAGTGCCTAAACATACATTTTTAATATCCTAAAGTCCCAGGTGTAGTAGTTACTGGAGCTTGGACTTGTAGACACTTAAAACGATAAAAATAGGAAGGCAGAACGACACTGAAACATCCAAAATAAGCACTTAACAGAGACACTGAAAATTAAAACTAATATTAAAATTATCTGTTTATAATTTATATATGAAATTAATTATTACAAGCTATGTTTTATGGTGCTTTGAATGCCACTTGTCAGATTTGATTTGTGAAAAATAATGCCAGTGTATCAGTGTAACTACTAATACAAATCGTAATATAGCAAATTAAGTTATTACATTGTTTTTCTTGAAAAATAACGTAATCAATGAAAGGAGAGGACGTCAACGAAGTAGGGTACTTGTGGGGTGCTTAATTGAGGAAGAAGTCAAAGAGAGCTAGCTACACTTGCAAGACTTCATTTAACTTCCCAAAATAGAGTGCACTGGAGATGGTTCTTTCGGGCTGTATTTTCTCATAAGAAGATAAAGATAATTTATTATTATTATTATTATTATTATTATTATTATTATTATTATTATTATTAAAAGGTAAAGTCAATCCCATGACAGGCCAAATTGGCCCAGAGGGTGGTGAGAGGCTAACAGGCAATCGACATAGTAATTATACCTCTTCATAGAACATCTCGTTATTCATCATCTTTTACAGTATCCATCTCGCGACAATGGAATTCCCTCTCACAAAGCATTAGGGGCTCCAAGACAATAAACACTTTAAAAACAGCTTAAAAGATAACCTTCTTAGCATTTCACTCCAATCATACTGACTTAAACTATCACTGTCTACTTTGTTACTCCTTCCTTTAGACATGCATCCTGATAGTTCTGTATTTTCAAAATTGTCTCATAATAATCTCTTTCTATTATCTAACATTATTTGAAATATATTAACAATCTATGTGTTTTAGCTTAATTCTGCTACATAGTTTGTATTTCAGTGTTTAATTAATAGTTCATAGTACTTTGTTGTTTAATTCGTAAATAACTCTTGTATACATATAACTCTTATCTAAATCAAATTTTTTAATTCTTTGTAAGTTCATATATATGTATGTATACTTTTTGCTGGTTGAGTGGAAGGGAAGGCCTTAAGGCCTCAGCTCTGCCAGCTAAAATAAATTATTATTATTATTATTATTATTTATTGGCAGTACGGATGTCAGTTCTATGTGCCCGCCGCTTTTAACCTCAAGGAAATCTCCCTGGTACTCATTTCTGTTAGAGACTGAGTAGGCCACAGGATCATAGTGTGGCTGGAAGGATTAGATCAATGGAAAAATCCATGACCCCATTGAGAATCGAAACCGTCTTGCAGCGCTACGCCTTAACCGTGATGATAGATAGATTTATTCGTTCCATAATATTCTTACATTTGCTTTATAGCATAGAACAAAGAACATGTCAAATTCTTACATTTAACATATAAAAATGCAAATATGAAATATGTACAGAATTAATACCTTAATAACAATAACACATTATACAATGCAATAAGTTTTACAATTTAATAGTATTAAAACATTTACACTGTACTGTACAATGTCAAGAATTCATCTACAGAATAGAAAATGTGAGATATTAAGTATTTTTTAGTTTTATCTTAAATAATGCAGGGTTTTGGTTATGATTCTTAATGTCTTCAGGAAGACTATTGAACATTTGCATCGCCATGTAATGTACTCCCCTTTGATAGCATGATAAATTTGATGATGGCATATGAAAATCATTCTTTCTGCGCGTATTTATACTATGTATGGCTGAATTAGTTGGAAAATTTTCTTTATTACATAAGAGGAAATGTATTAAAGAGTATAGAGTATGTACTGATTTGTTAAGGTCAGAATGTCTATTTTTTTTAATAATCTGAACGATTCTCTAGCCTTTGCCCCCACTATTATTCTGATGGCTCTTTCTTTGTAATAAAATATATTTTTACTATCTGCAGAATTTCTCCAAATTATTATTCCGTAGGACATAATGGAATGAAAATAGGTAAAATATATTGTTTTTAAGATACTGCTATTTAAAAATTGTTGTAACGACCTATCGCGCTCCATTATTATTATTATTATTATTATTATTATTATTATTATTATTATTATTATTATATGTAATATAGACCTACTTTTCACATTTATTATAGAGAAGCAGATATTTTATTTCATGATAGTTGCTGCTGTAAGAAAAATCGCAACTACTCTAGTATTTTTTATGCTTGTTATTAATATACGAGAAACGTTTTATGACGTATGAAGCATTCTTCAACACATGTAAAAGTGTCATGGAGGAAGATCTCGAAATAACTCTCATTAGATATTGCAGTAATAGAGAAATAGTTCATTTTCTTGGCATTGACGTCTGTCCCATCATACTTAATTTTGTTAATTATACTTTTATATTTTCTTACAGATCCAGGTTATATTTATGAATATTTTTACGTACATGTGAAAAGAAACATACCATGACTGCGTCAAAGATACGTCATATAAACTAATTTTTCTGTTAATTTCAGAAAATTCTGGCTCAATTTTTTTTTTCTTTAAAATCCGTAGCATTTGACCTTTCCCTATATTCCGCTCGCCAAACCTTGGATGTATGTTTTGTAATAAGTTTTAAACTGTGCAGTTTTCTACGGTTGTTTCCTATGGTAATTGAAATGTTTCTCATGAACATCTCGATTGACGTCATATGCAGGTAACTAAAAAACATAAATTTTAACCTTAATTTCCAGTGACTTAGGTATCTGATTTTGTGTATATACATATCTATAAAATATATTATGTCGCATTCGTAATTTTTTCTTTTTGATTCTCTCAACAAAAGTTTCAGACAAAAGAATATCCATACAAATAAACGAAGGTCAGGCAAGTAGATAAGATCGTTAGAAGCTGCGTGGAACTCAATACACATTCCTAAGATATAAAAAGGATGTGTCCTGTAGTGGAAATAAATCCATAATTATATTGTTTGCTAAGCCTGCTACCTAATTATATTTTTTATCCAAAGATTTAGAGTGCCCGTTCTTATAACTAGCCTATGTGGTTAGCTCGTGCACTTCTCAACCAAACGGTCAGAGATTCAATTTCCGGTATAATAGAAGGAATTTATCCTCCATCCACGACACTGAGTATTTGCCCGATGTCTTGAGATTGTCCTGTGATGTCTCAGCGGTGGCCTTCCCTCATGCCGATCTCATGGGCAGGGAGGCCCGCATTTGTGAATGTCTAATGTCCGATCCAATGAACCTCCCTCCTCTACCTACAGTGATATGTAAACGGACAGAAGAAGAAGTTAACCAGAGCAAGAAAGAAAGAAAGAAAAGAAGGAAGGAATAAGGGATAGGAGAAAGGAAGAAGGAAGGAACAAAGGAAAAAGGAAGGAAGAAAGAAGGGAAAGAAAGAAAGAAAGGGAAAAAGAAAGAAATAAAGTAAGGAAAGAAAAAAGAAAGGAGAAAAGAAGGAAAAGAGAAACAAAGGAATAAAGGAAGGAAAAAGGAAGAAAGGGAGAAAGAAAGAAAGAGCGAAGGAAATAAAAAAGAAAGGAGAAAAGAAGGAAAAGAGATACAAAGGAATGAAAAAGGAAAAAGGAAGGAAAAAAGTAAAGAAGGGAAAAAGAAATAATAAAATAAAGGAAGGAAGAAAGAAAGAGAGGAAGGGAGGTAGGGAGGAAGGAAGAAAGAAAGGAAGGAAATTAAAAAGGAAGAAAGAATGGAAAAGGGAAAGAAAGAAGAAAGGAAGGAAATGGGAAAGGATGGAAAGGAAAGAAGGAAAAAGGAAGGAAGAAAGGTAGGTAAAAGGGAATGAAAGGAAAGAAGATAAAAGGGAAGAAGGAAGAAAGGAAGGTAAAAAGAAGGAAGCAAATGGGAAAAGAGGAAAAAGAAAAGAAAGAAGAATGGAAGGAAAAAGGAAGAAAGAAAGGAAGGAAAAGGGAAGAAAGGAAAGAAGATAAAAGGGAAGAAGGAAGAAAGGAAGGTAAAAAGAAGGAAGGAAATGGGAAAAGAGGAAAAAGGGAAGAAGGAAGAAAGGAAGGTAAAAAGAAGGAAGGAAATGGGAAAAGAGGAAAAAGGGAAGAAGGAAGAATGGAAGGAAAAAGGAAGGAAGAAAGAAAGGAAGGAAAAGGGAAGAAAGGAAAGAAGATAAAAGGGAAGAAGGAAGGAAATAGGAAAAAAGGAAAAAGGGAAGAAGGAAGAATGGAAGGAAAAAGGAAGGAAGGAAAAGGGAAGAAAGGAAAGAAGATAAAAGGGAAGAAGGAAGAAAGGAAGGTAAAAAGAAGGAAGGAAATGGGAAAAGAGGAAAAAGGGAAAAAGGAAGAATGGAAGGAAAAAGGAAGAAAGAAAGGAAGGAAAAGGGAAGAAAGGAAAGAAGATAAAAGGGAAGAAGGAAGAAAGAAAGGAAGGAAAAGGGAATGAAAGGAAAGAAGATAAAAGGGAAGAAGGAAGAAAGGAAGGAGAAAGGATGGAAGGAAAAAAAGAAGAAAGAAAGGAAGGACTGGATAAGGAAAGACAGGAAGAAAGAGAGAAAGCAAGCGAAAAGGAAGCAAGGAAGAAAGCAAGCAAGAAAACAAGAACTATGGAGTGTGAAATGAAAGTAATTAATGCCAGGTTAAATTAGTGACTCATATTAAATAGTATTCTAAATAATTTATATATTAATTAATAATTCCAAATAATATTAGAAAATTATACACATTAAAATTGTGCTATTATACATCGTGTTTCAAAATGATGGTGACAATTTCATATGATTATTATTAAGTAAGCATTAATAAAAAAATAGCATGATCCACGTCTTTTGATAATAAAATCACAGTCTAGTATATACAGTCACGAAGCTTGAGTTATTGACAGTACTAGGAACAATAGACTGTGCCGGTACTATTTCGCATTGTCTGTGATGAGGCGATAGTAGCGATCCTAGTGTTTAGCAACTATCTATGGATGCATATTCCCTACGTATTGAGCTTCGTGACTGTATATATTATACTAGACTGTGATAGAACTCTTGAAGTTTCAAGTTCCAAGTTTCGAATAACGTTTTATTTCTGTTGCCATAGGATAAATTGTTTAAAATGATAACTCCACAACATAAATCGATTTACTTCAAGTTTTTTTGCGAAAACAAATTCAGTAACAGAGACACAATTGTTTTGTATACATTGCCGAATTTATCATATACCACATTGTTGGATTGGTCGTGTTATCACTCTGATCTGACCTATCGTCCTTGTCCTTTCTCTTATAAACATCATATTGCCGTGAAAATATAATAATTTCTTTGCTGCATCACACAGTAGTTTCTCTTTTACTTCTTACATTGGAAAATAACATGGGATGACAGAGAACTCTTTTTACTAGGAAAAACCGTAACACTTATAAAAATGGTATTAAACTCACTATTTTGATCATTGGACTGTACTGCATCACATATTTACATAAATCTGCTAGCTTACGTATTGTTTGTATTTCATATAATATTTGTAATATAATGACAATAGAATTTAAAATTATGATACTAGTGAACATCCAAATATTTTTCTTAAAACTCTTTTAATTGTGTTATGTGTATGTGGTCGTATACCAATATTGTTACGTTCCGAATGCCTTAGATTTCCAGTAACTATAACGAGCTCTTATAATGTGACAGTGGGTAATATACGACTTATAGGCTATACTATGAAGAACTTTTGACCTATGAGTTTAAGTACGTAAAGCATAGCCTCAAGAAGTGAGATCAAACTTAACACTACATATTTATAGCCTTAAGACCAGAAATTCATTTCTTATCAGTGATATAATGCTGGAAATAAATACTAGTACGAATTTGCAAACATGTTCTTGTACTCTCTGGTGTACTCAACTTCTTGGAAACCTAGGGCTAAAGGGTTGTGCAGTGCATGTTGTTAACAATTTGTCACTGTGGATTGTTGATACAGTGTCGGGTAGTTACCAATCAAGCGCACACGGGTTCGATTCCTGACTATGAGAGTGTCTATCTTCCTGAGTAAGGGCTAAACCATACTGCATGAAACAAAACAGTGTCAGGCTAATTAAAACTGACTCAGACGGTTTGCTACAACCAACTAGCCCTTGATAAGCAGGTTAGAGCCTGTCACACAAACATATTATTTATTTATTCTGGTAGAGTTAAGGCCATGAGGCCTTCTCTTCCACACTACCAGAAGTGAAATACACAATGAAACAATGACAAAAATAGTAAAGTCATACTTAAATATAAATATCATTACTAAGCATTCGAAACGTTACATTTTGTTTCAAAGAGGGAGAGACAGCTGGGAGTTGTTTCTTATCGGTCTGTTTGCAGCAGTCAAAATCCAAAAACATCTTTCCAGCCGACTCTGTTATTTGCTTGCTATAGTGTATATTGAAGGAGAAGGTGTTCGCAATATCTCCGTAGCAAACAATGCAATGTTGAGAAATGGGATTTCTGTATCATTTCATCATCAATGAACGATTCGTTACTTGCATTTTAACTACCGGTTACATATATTTTACAAATTATTTATTCATACGTCTTGATTACACAACTTTTAACACTATATCACTTCGGAATATATAATTTATTTCTTTCATGTGTTAAAACTAGGTTACCTTGTTGACTGCAGTTCTGAAGATAGCCTACAACAGGCTGAAACTAGTCAACAGGGTAACCTAGTTTTAACACGTGAAAGAAACAAATTATATGTTCCGAAATTATTTACTATTTTAATCCAGACTTGTAAGATTTTCGATTTTATCGTCAAAGATGCTCTTAGAGTAGTCATAGTTGCACCTGCTTTATGACAGGTCGTAGCGTCTTGCTTTATACAGTATATCAGGAGCGGCTCGTCCAAATGTGCTATTGTGCTGTAGAACACTCGTAATTTTGTTAAAATAAATGTTGTTGTCAGGGTGCGAATTAACGGGAGGGATGGGGCGATTTCCCCCCTGTTGGAAAGTTATCCCCCTCTCATAAATTCATATTAACATCCCTGCCTGGGATAATTTCTATCCCCTCTCATAAAATATAATTGTTTTAATATGAGTAGGATATACTTTATAAAGTACAGTATAAAATAAGCAAAGAAAATAATATTGATGTATTATCATCACCGGCAAGCTGGCAACAATCAGTAACTTAGGAATTACACAACTTGTCTTAAGCCTCTTCATAGATATAAATTATTATTATGGTCAAGATGCAAGACAAGCAACTCAGTGCGACCAAGCGTTGAGCCGTATCGAATGAGGATAATAATAATTTTATGTATGGTATTCTCTATCTAGGATTCTATCCCCTCCTCATCAGAAATCTTAATTCGCAACCTGATTGTTGATGATGTAAACGCAAGTAATATTATTCTGTAAAAACATTACATTTTCAGGTGGTGTTAGGTTGCAAACATTTATACAATGTGCTGATTCTCTGTGTAGCGATAGCTGTGCGCATTGAATATTGACGGAGATTAAAATACACTTACTTGAGGCCAGGGGTTCTAAACCTTTTCAAGGTTGTGAGCACTGCCCACTTACAATACTAAATGAGCTGGCACCATGAATTCGAATAGGATTAATATATGAATACACAATTAAGATAAATAAATAAATACATTCTTAACACTCACAATTGGAGTATTCTTGAACTTGAACGTTACTAAGAATTTTAGTGATGTCCAAGGATAGGTCGTTTATAGCTACATGTAAACAGTCCTGCAGATGTGATCAATTAATCGTGATTATTTGTACTTGAAGTTATTTCATAAGTGGGAAAGTTCTTCGCATAGGTAGGTCGTCCCGAACATTGTAGGCATTTGAAACACTTCGCAGTATTTGAAACTTAATGTATCTTCCGCTCTCCAGACGCTAGGCTATGCATTTCTCTTTTTTATACAGAGTGTTTCCAGGTTAGTGTTACAAACTTTCAGGGATGATGGGGAAGGGCACATGTATCAATTTGAGATAAGGAACCCTGGTCCGGAAATGACAGAGTCGAAAGTTACAAGCAAAAATAGTTGTTTGGAAATGAAATAATTTTATTCCTCTGTACACCTTATTTATAAGTATTTATCTGTACATCTTACACATACTGTATTCATCTGACGTTGTTTACGTTGTCTACTTACAGTATTCCATTCAGTGCACTGTCTGAGGGGTGGGGACAGGAAACTGCACTAAAGCAATGCAGATGGCGTAATATGTAACGGACATGGTCCGTTCTGATATGCACGTCTGTAGACAGCAGTGTATGTGTACAAGTTGCAGTGTCCAGTCGATCAGTCCTAGTGAAATGGAGGAGTACACGAGAGAGGAATATGCAGACATGATTCTCGAATACGGATGAGCCAATGGGAACAGTAGACAAACTCACAGATTTTATGGGGACAAGTACCCACGTAGGAGACATCCGACCCATACCATCTTTCCACGACTGTTCCAAAAACTAAGGGAAGGAGGGCACGTGGTGTCAAATTACAATTCCATTTCCACACAACTATTTTTGCTTATAATTTTCGACTCAGTCATTTCCGGATCATGGTTCCTTATCTGAAATTGATACATGTGCCCTTTCCCATCATCCCTGAAAGTTTGTAACACTAGCCCGGAAACACCCTGTATAAAATAAAGTATTTTAGCGCTATGCAGGACTGGAGATCTATCAATTCAAGATCCTCACGGACAGCCATATAATTCTCTTGAGTAATCTTGATTTTCCTGATTAAATCCACATTGAATTGAAAGGAGTTATAGCTAACACCAGGGATGCAAAACTGTGCTCCAACTGAAGCACGCGTCATAACCCGGAACACGTAACTCATCCCTTCCCTTCAAATCTCGCGTCATTGTACGGTAGTGGGAGAGAAGAGAGAATAGTGTATACGCCAAACGTCACACAAACGTCATTGAAGGCTCCGGCCATGTGGATGGGGGAACAAACTCTTTCCCCATGTTTCCACCTCTCTCTTCCCCAGTTCTGCAACCCTGGCCTACACCATGAAATACGAGAAGGCCTATCAGCTCGCTAAAATATTATAATGAATAAGTAGGAACACTATTTATTCCGGCTGTACAACAAAGTTGGAATTGAAAAAAGTACCTCAGGAGCGTTCGTGCTCACAAGCACATTTTTACTCACATTACGAGAGCACCAAATGTCATTAAAAGAGCACTATGGTGCTCGCGAGAACCAGGTTGAGAACGCCTGCCTTAGGCGAATGATGTATTCTCTCAGCATTAGCACCAGAAATGGGTCAGCAGTGTGCTATTTTCCCAATAAAACCCTGAACCTGGGGTTGGCTGGAAGCATCAGTAGTAGTGAGTGAAATACTCTTGATCTGTCAGCAATTCTACGAGCTGATGCCGAACTTGCAATCAAGTTTAAAAATAAAGATTGTTTAAAAGTGACTATATAACTTGTAGATAGCATAGGCCTACTTTTTTCTATCTGAAAATTCAAGTTGAATGGCATTAAATCTTATGTTAAAACAGGTATTATTGTTGTTGTTGTTATTATTATTATTATTATTATTATTATTATTATTATTATTATTACTAGCCATACACGTGCGCTTCGCTGCACTTCTTAGAATTAAATATTGACAAATCTAAATACATTTTGTAATTACTTAGTGAATAATAGCTTTTTGTATGTTGTAAGTCGTTTGCTCCTGAATAATTTTGAAAGTTGTATTTAAAACTATGAATTTAACTGTTATTATCATGCAATATCACCTGGAGTTGTTCAGTCAAGTCTACTTTTGAGATTGATACTACCCCGGTCGGGGCACGTTACCTGGTTGAGGTTTTTTCGTGGTTTTCCCTCAACTCAATATGAGCAAATGCTGGGTAACTATCAGTGCTGGAACCCAGAGTCATTTCACCGGCATTATCACATTCATCTCATTTAGACGCTAAATAACGTAAGATGTTGATACAGCGTCGTAAACTAGGCTTACTGAAAAAAAGTAAAAAAAAAAGTTATACTATATTAGACCTAATAGACAATTGGTCAGCGTCTGAAATTAAATATACTTGTAAAACCTGAGGGCTCTTACTCTCAGCTGGAAGAAGATTTCCAATTAAATGATAAGCCTATGCTTGAACTTCAAATGATGGCGTAGAATTGACTTTATGTAATTATTTTTTTTGCAACAAACGATGCCACTTGAAATGAGATGATGTACTCTCTTATATTATTTTATATTATTTAAAAAGTGTGTTGATAATGGATGTACTCCGATAAGTAAGTTTTTTATTTGTTGTGGGGGCTCTTGAATCTCAGTAGGAACAACTTTTACAACAGCGCAACATAATCTGCTTTTGCATTGCATTTATTGCATAGTTTATTCATTTTATATATTTTAATACAATTCAATTCAGGAGGCCCCCTTATAGCTCCGCTTTTAAATAGCATATTTTAAATGCGATATAGCTTAAAATTTAAGTTAGAAGGAACTTAATTTATATTCCAATTTTCATATAAATCGGTTCAATCATTATCGCGTGAAAAGGTAACAAACATCCAGACAGACAGACAGGCAGACAGACAGACAGACATACAGACATACAGACAAAAATTTAAAAAAAAATCGATTTTTGATTTCAGGGTGATTAATTATACATGTTGACACCAATTATTTTTGGAAAAGCGAAAATTACCAGAAAAATTTCGGTTACAGATTTATTATTAG
This sequence comes from Periplaneta americana, assembly GCF_040183065.1. Lineage (NCBI taxonomy): Eukaryota > Metazoa > Arthropoda > Insecta > Blattodea > Blattidae > Periplaneta > Periplaneta americana. The sequence continues at coordinate 61,123,006 of NC_091130.1, forward strand.
TGTAGATTATTATTATTATTATTATTATTATTATTATTATTATTATTATTATTATTATTAGAACAGACAATGCAATGAATTCATTGTTGACTATTAAGGTTAACGAATATATTATATTATCTTTTTGAATTTTACTATTAGTGTTATACTGTGGATTGAAATGAATTCTGTCAAGAGTTTGTTAATTAATCCATTGTTTATGAGAAATTTGGAAGAAATAATTGAAGAAAAACGGTTGGAAAGGACCTACACTTGATGTAATTATAAATCAGGAAACAAACGGCGAGAAAAACTGTGCGTACACCAAAAAATTTCACAGAATAGAGTATGGTAACAGTTTCATCCTCCAAATAACACAAATTCTGTAGCAGAAAGGAGCATAGTATGAACTTTATTTTCGACATTAGATTAGTTGCATGTTACATTTTATGTTTGTGTATGATCAAACTGTAGCACACTCGAGTATAATTCTAAATCTAAAATAACAATTACAGACTTAAAAATATATTGTTTAATATACGGGATGTGTTTGGGTGAGTGTGTGAAAAACTTCGAGATGTGATAAGTGGTGTCAAATGGGTAAACTTTTACTTATAAACCCATATCCTGCAACGCTTCAGTACAAAGCTAATAACCTTGAAAACAGTTTCACCTATGACTTATTCAATATTATTTTGTCTCGTTTGCATAGTGGGATGCGTGGAACGAGGAAATAACTACGTTTTGTTGAGATGACTCTTTTCACATCTTCTTTATTTACAACTCAAGTGCTTACATGTTTCCACAAACAAATAATGTACCATATTACATAAATTACAAATGATTACATGTCAGTACATCTTTACAAAATTAATGTACATAATTATAGTGGTGGATTAAAGGCTGTTCTCAACACGGCGCCCACGCAGCTCGTTGCATACATTGCATGTCTGCAAGTCCTGCATTTGTGAAATGCTCCATTGCAACTTTTAGAGATAAAAGGAGAACATGAAAACTAACAGCAAGTTTAACAGCTGCGTAGTACAGTCGACAAGTAAATGAATGTTTACACAAAGATACGTACGTTTTGCATCGCTTAGTGTGACCTAATGGTACGTGTAAGAACTAACTACGTAGTAAATAATGTTTACACGAAGTAACGCAACCAAAGATGGAGATACGTTCAACAAGTTTCAGTTGCAGGCATTTAATACAGAAAAGTCATGAATCAATCAAAACTGTCATGGGAAAAATTCGCTGCTTTAAACGATATGTAACTTCCTACTCAAGCTAATAAACTAATAAAACACAATTATTCATCTTGATTATACAACTTTTAATAGACAAACACACGAAAACACACCCCAACGATATTCTCAACACAAAACTCAATTTCAAAACACATACACTCTTTGACTCTACACTACGAACGCACCCACACAAGAAACAAGAGGCGCCAACACCAACAACGACCAGTTCTGAAGATGACCCAAAATAGGTCGAAAATGTTAACAAGGTACGTTAAAATTTAACACAAGAAAGATTTATCATACATATTCCGACAGAATTATTATATTAGTGTATGGAAACAGAGGCTACGTACTGAAACAAAAGAGCACTTATGTCTAAAGTAAACTAATCCTTAGATGGAATGTGATGCTGAGAAACTCTTTGTGCGAATAGAAAAACGTCCAGCCATTTACAATTTTAACTTGAAGGATCACAGCAACTGTGTGTTTGATAATGACTTGTTTGCTGCAACAGCAACAGATCCTTTGCCTCAGTGTGGGCCTACTCTAAAGCCTTGGGTTTTCCGAACCGACGCATGTGACGTCCGAGTCGCACAAATCCGGACTACATGAGAGAGAACAGTAGAACCTCGATTATCCGCAACCCTATTATCCGATTGGTGGATTATTCGACTGTCTCTCTCTCCCGTTATTTTCTTTTTTGCTGCAGAAAAATACTAAGTACTGTACACTATGTTAACACGCATTTTTTCTACGGAAAGTTATTACCAGCCTTTACCGTTACACAGTATGTAGTAGGAATGCTACTGTTACCGGCAGTTGAAACACTTTTGGGAGGCGGTTTTTTCATAACTTGTAAAATAGTCACTATCAGCTTTGAAAGAAATGACCCCAAGAACTTTAACACAACTGCAAACCTATGCATCATTTAGTTATTTTCTGCAAAATGTCCAAAGGAAATGTGTTGAACTGTTTGGGAAAGGAAAAACTGTGGGTCATAGCGCATCAGAATACAAGATTGGCATTAGAAATATGCGCAATTTAATAGAATAAAACAAAGTAGTACGTATTATTGCATTTCACTGTTCTCATTAGTTATAACCAGCATAACATTGTATAGTGTGTAGTATAAAGATACTAATAGTTGTAGTATGGTAGAAATTTCAAATTATGAAACTACCGGTATTATATGCTTAATTTATGAAAATATTTTATGATAGCCTACGGATTATCCTATTTTTTCGATTAACCGTTCAGTCCACGGATAATAGAGGATCTGTTGTAAGTGGTTTTATAACTGCGAGATGCGAGGTCTGCGCATCTCACAGCCATAGGAACCACTCACTATCTCTCGTGTAGTCCGGATTTGTGCGAGGTGGGCCTCGCACCTCGCACGTCGCATGCGTCGGTTCAGAAAAACCAAGGCTTAAGGTAATGAGTACCGCGTCTGTGGCTAAAGTGCTAGCGAATTTGTCTCCCATCCAGGGCTCGATCCCCTGCCAGGTCGTGATGGAATTTGTGGTGAACAAGACAGACATTGCGGAGGGTTTTTTTCGGGGTACTCTTGTTTCCCTTTACCACTCCACAACACTTTACACTTCCCCCTCAATTCATCTATCATCTGCAATAGTAAAAAAATAGGCTAGGATGAACTCTCCGAGATAGTACGGATTTCCGATGCTGAAGGGCTTGGAACTCAGGGCCCCTGGCGCTTATCAGGCTACTCGTCCGCGAAACGAGACCTGTCTCTATTAGGAAATGATTCAGGATGGCATACCTGTCAGTATCGGATTGACAAATGTCACCCAGAACATTTTTCGGACTTGGACAACCATCGCATGGCGCACGATGGTCTGTCCCAGATCCAACCCTCCTAAGGCCAAGTCGAGAAAATGAGTGTATTGGATTAGACTGGATACGGGAGTCACCAATTTGTGATTAGTAACAACATACAGTACCAGACATGTTTTTAGCATAGCATTACTACTCTGTATATTTTTAGGTACGAATACAGCAGTGCTGACATCCACTCCTTCATAGTTTCACTTGACATTGTTCACTTTATTTCGTTTTCTTTCCTTTTAGTTTTTATCGCCATTGTACGGCCAATAACTCTAGTCAAGTGCCACTGCATTGAACAGAAAAAAAATATATATTTTTTTTTAGGTACAGTAGAACTACATGTGGGTGGTGCGAGAATAACACAAGGAGAATACAAGGATAACAAGAGAAATGCAAGGAATACATGGGAAATGTCAAGAGGTGAGGGGTGCAAGGAGAACAAGGGGAATATAAGGAAAAAAGGAAGATAAGGAGAAAGGGAAGACGAGAAGAGTAAAGTGAAGACAAGGAGAACGAGGAGAACCCAAGGAGAAAAGGGAAACACGAAAACAAGGGGAATACATGAGAACAAGGGAACACAAAAGACTTTTTCGGGAGACCAAGACGTAGATGGGAGGACAGTATTAAAATGGATTTGAGGGAAACGGGATGTAATGCTGGGTACTGGATTATTCTAGCTCAGAATAGGAACCGATGGCGAATTTATTTGCGGGTGGCAATGAACCTCCGGGTTCTTTAAAAGCCATTTTATGAGTAATTAAGTTTGTATATTATTAGGAAAGCCAAAATCCAGAAGCAAATGAAGTTATATTTTTAGAATTTTATTTAATTCCTCTGAACCTATTAAGAAAATAATTGAGTTGTTAATGCATTTTGATATACCTACAGAGTGTTTTCTGTGGGATATCTCATTTTTTAATTAGCTATAACTCTGTGTCGATAATGATTTTTTAAATTGTAAGTATATTTAAATTATGTACGAAATCAGGAGTTTCAGTGGGTACCGGCAAATGTCAAATTACCTTCGACACGTCATTATAATGTCCATTGTTGTTATCACATAACCGTCCATCTCTCAGGCTATGCAAATTCCAAAAACACAAGTATATGGGCTTCAGAAAATTCTCTAGACATCACTTCATCCAGAAAAAGTTGGAGTGTGGTGTGAAATATCCTATCACAGGATCATTGGACCAATTTTCTTTGAAGAAACTGTAACTATTGATGTGTATAACAACATTTTCACCGACTTCGTGGATCAGCTGTAGGACATTGAACTTATGAAGGATATTTTCAACAGGATGGCGCCACCTGCTACATCTGTAATGAATCAATGGAACACATCAACAGCTTCTTCAAGGACCGTGTTATTTCTAAAGGTTTGTGTCCTCCGAGGTCACCAGACTTGACGTCAGCGGATTGTTTTCTGTGGGGCTAACTCAAGGAAAGCGTCTACAGTAACAGACTTCAAACCATGCAGAATCTCTGGAAGTATACAATATTTCAGCCGAAGAATACAATATCGGCGTAGACATGTTGAGGTGTATATCTAGCAATATAGTGACACGAACAAGAATTTGAGCCCAGGAGGAGGGGGGAACACTTCCAGCACATCTTGTAAATGTAAGTGATTTTCCCAGTGGTAACCTCTCTTTTACACTCACACTTGGCTACGTTAATATTTGTTATTTAGGCAAACAAAGAGACAAATTTAAAAAGTGGAATATCCCATTGAAATATTCTGTTTTTTTTTTTTTCCTTAAGAGTTCTTCTTACAACAGTTTACTATGAAACATACAGGAAGATAGTATTTAGGCCTACAAGTAATTGATTTCCCATGTTAAATCTTATGTTATACAGTAAACTGTGTTATACACAGTATAATAGCTTCACTACAATACGCCACTTATGTAACTTGTATTTTATGATGATAAGGCAGCAATATTCCAGTATAATCTTGAATTATGACGATATAGAATATGGAACGCAATCTCAAAATGAGGAGTGACAGGCAATTTGATGTAATGGTCTTGTGCCTTCCTTTTCAATTAATTTAAAGCCAATATCAGATGTGCACATCATGCAGCAGGTGATACTGTGTGACAGATCTGAGTATGATGTGATTGGAATGGACATCAATCCATAGCGAATTGACAGTGCAGATGTATGCGAGTGAGCACTTTCAATTGAAAACAGTTACGACCTTGCAATCATCATTTGTCTCTTCATTTATTACATGTTCCTACATCGTAGTCTTCTCTAAGCATGGGCGAACCCGGCGGTCGCCTGGGGCCCTGGGTTGTCAGGTGACCTCAAAATGACGACAGTCCCTATTAACTTATCATTAGTAATGAAGCGTTTTGAAAGTAGTTATGCTAGGCAAAAGAAAGCTAAAGAAAGAGAAGAAAGTATTAAGAAAATTCCGAAACAGATTGCTAATTAATTAACTATTGTATGGCCATTTTTAATCACTCTGTATATGAGGACTCCCCTCGTGTTCAGGAATGGACTCGTTCACATTATTCAGTTGTTCGAATATGACATACAGTAAGTATTTCAGTGGCAACGGAAGTCAAATTTACAAATCCATCCATTTTTACTTTTAGACAGAGAGACAGACAGACGGATGGATGGATGGATGGATGGATGGATGGATGGATCGATAGATAGATAGATAGATAGATAGATAGATAGATAGATAGATAGATAGATAGATAGATAGATAGATAGATAGATAGATAGATAGATAGGTAGGTAGGTAGGTAGGTAGGTAGGTAGGTAGGTAGGTAGGTAGGTAGGTAGGTAGGTAGGTAGGTAGGTAGGTAGGTAGGTAGGTAGGTAGGTAGGTAGGTAGGTAGGTAGGTAGGTAGGTAGGTAGGTAGGTAGGTAGGTAGGTAGGTAGGTAGGTAGGTAGGTAGATAGATAGATAGATAGATAGATAGATAGATAGATAGATAGATAGATAGATAGATAGATAGATAGATAGATAGATAGATAGATAGATAGATAGATAGATAGATAGATAGATAGATAGATAGATAGATAGATAGATAGATAGATAGATAGATAGATAGATAGATAGATAGATAGATAGATAGATAGATAGATAGATAGATAGATAGATAGATAGATAGATAGATAGATAGATAGATAGATAGATAGATAGATAGATAGATAGATAGATAGATAGATAGATAGATAGATAGATAGATAGATAGATAGATAGATAGATAGATAGATAGATAGATAGATAGATAGATAGATAGATAGATAGATAGATAGATAGATAGATAGATAGATAGATAGATAGATAGATTTATTGAGTAATATTATACATACAGATGTTATATTATCATAATTTTCTCTAAAATCCAATGCAGAGGTCTTCTGACCGTACGTGCTTTGTACCTAAAACAAGTCTACTTTGTAGGTTTCACTCCCCTCACCTATGATTTTATCCAACCATTCTCTAAAACAACACACATATTAAAATGAAAATGGCACAACAAAACATATTACGTAATATATCCTAACCTAAAACAGACATAAACGTGTATAATTGGATAGATACCATTATCCCTTCGTCAGTTCGTATCACAAACTTCAACAGCAGAAGTTCTAATCTGTCTCGCCTTCAAGAGGAACAATCCAGTTTTTTGTTCGCATTCTCTATTCTCCATGAGGTTAAGACATGCAAGCGAATTCCTATTCTGACTTAGCATCGAGGATGGTAGATATTTTCTCCGTACATGTTCCAATTCGACACACTGTAATAAAATATATCTATAGGAGTCATTTTCTCTGCACAGTAGACAAAGGCGCTCTCCTTCCTCGTTGACAATTTTATTACCCTTCCATGCCCCCAATCTTAGCCACGCTAAACCTGCTCTACTGTCTTTGTTACAAGAATTTATGTAGTCACACCTCCCCCAGTTAAGCATGAGATCTGATTGTAAATGTAGTGAGGACTTTTCCGAACATTGGAGCTCAATCTCTTGCCTCTCGATATCAATTAATCACATCTTCACATTACGCCATACATTTCTTCTATGTGTATATCGAATATACACATCAAAAGGATTGAATTATATGTTAACAGGTACATAACGTAATTCAGACATATAAATTAAATTAGAAAGCCTAATTTCGGTAATTTATGTTGATGATGATGATAACGATTATGATGATGTCATTAAGGAATGATAATCCGAGTATTTGGATTTGTGTTTTTATATGATAGCAGTTAATTTTTATGCTCTTCTACATTATAAACAGATAATTACGACGATCAAAAAAGTCATGCATAATATACGAGTATTATTTATGGCACGCGTGTCATAAAGTTTACCTATGATGCAGAAAGGATGTCGAAGCAAACAAGAACTTTATTGAAAAAAAAAAAAAACAGTTATTTATCGCTGCTTAAACGAAAGAAGTTTTCCATGGGAACGGAAACAAATCATGGCTTATAACACACCGTGACGTCACCGCATGAGACAGAAGCGTACTCGAAAATTTCCAGTCATTTTGTCATTTAGTCTCAATTATTTTATAATGCTAAGAGCATTAGCCTATACAAGGTGAAACAGTTACAAAATTCAGATTTACAGAAGTAGGTATTTAATAAATTTAAAGAAAGGAAAAGTTCGGAATATGTATTATATGTCTTTCTCGTGTTAAATTTTACTGTACATGGTTAACATGTATCGGCTTAGTGTTTGCCGAGTTCTGAAGGCCAACACCAGGCCGAAACATGTTAACCAGGTACAGTAAAATTTAACACGAGAAAGACGTATAATACATATTTCGAAGTGATATAGTGTTAAAAATTGTGTAATCAAGATGTATAGGGAAAATTTCGTCTAAAGGCTGGCCCGATTCGGGAAGAGTACTTAAAACGCTCATTGCATTTCCGCGTTGAATAGCTGTACTTAAGCGTTATAATGCTAGGATTGCGTAAAACTTTGTAACCAACTTGTGTATAATCTTTATTATGACACTCGTGAAAATTAGCACATTCGCTAATCGCTAATGCTCTCAACATTCATTGCTGCTATAATCCCAAAGATTATGCTTTTGCTGCATAAATATTTTGCGATTTACAAAAGTTCTTTTGATAGCGATTTTGTTGTTAATTAAATTATATTTTTCCTCCTTTCGGGTATTTGTTCTCACTATTTTTGAGGCTAGGTTATTGTATTAACCGAGCGTTCTAGCGGAGTGGTACAGGCTGGCTTTGCATTCGGGAGGTCCGGGGTTCGATCCCAGGGGCCGGCAATCCTAACTGAGGTTTTTCATGCTTTCCTCAGTTATTTCCAGGCAAATGCCGGGATTGTACCTCTTGAAAGTCCGGCCATGGATGGCGATCCTTCCCTTAATCCTTTCATATGTGTGAGTGAATGCTGTGTAATGTCTTAAATGTTTGTCTTGTATAGGAGGTGGCCCTGGCATTGAGCTGATCCCTCATCCGGGGAGGCCCTCCATGTCCTTGTGTGGTCAAAAAAGTATGTATGTGATCCATAGATTAATTCTTCTCCCGACAGGTCGCGGCCCTGTAAGGCCCGGGTGGCGTGGGTCATGTAATTAGAATCTAAAAGGGAGAGGTTAAACTAAGGGAAAAAAGAAGTTATTGTATTAGTCTTAATTTTATGTGCTCATAGCGACCACCTCTCAGTGAGTGAGCAGCTCGAAGAACACGATTAGATTTTATCTGCATCACACACTTATGACTTGCATGCCTATTTCAAGAAATTCTTGCTATGAAATTATGCATTCGCTGCACTTGATCGTGACCTCTATTACCTATACTTTGCAATGCAGAAATCATTTACATTTGCATAGACTGCTTAACATGCTCCCTCACTATTTACGGTCTTTTTTTTTAGCATGCTACTAAAATGTAGGTTTCAATATTGCCCCAAGTCCATATCTACAACTGCCATGGAACCTTGTATGAAATAAGTGGTTTTGGATTAGAATGCATACATTTTCATTACAAGTATTCAGTTTAAATGCATACGAATTATTTACCAAGTATGGATTACAGTTATATAAAGCGAACACTAGATGTCGATGGCGTAATAGAAAATATGAAAACAAGTACAAGGTGGAAGTAATACAGGGTTATTCTAAAAGATGGACTCAATAATTTCATTAATTTGTATTTCACGACATACAACTTGGACATGAACAATCTAAGTACAGTAGTGGCAAAAAAAAAAAAACCGGACCGACTCTTACAGCTAACTTCAGAGCCTTGTTCACTCCAGATCACGATAGACTGGTAACTAAGAATTTCGTGGTTCGAATCCTGGCTGGGAAGGAAACTTTTTCTTGTTCCATATTCAAATTTATTCCCAATACTTTTCGATTGCTGGTAAAATTCATGTTCTGGGAATAATAAGTTGATTAAGTAGTAAAATATCGCTGTAATCAAAAAGTATTGGGAATAAATTTGAGTAAGGAACAAAAAAAAAGTTTCCTTCCCATGCAGGATTCGAACCACGAAAGTCTTAGTTGCCAGTCTATCGTGCTCTGAGTGAACAAGGGCTCTGAAATCAGCTACAAGGGTCGGTCCGGTTTTTTTTTTTTTTTGCCACTACTGGACATACCGAACGAAAGAGGAAGTTCCAAAATTTTGTTTTCCACCGCTTGGGCGGTGATAGTTGCGTAAACGGCCGCTAGGGTACTCGCGCCAATAGGCAGGCATTTCGTGTCAGTTCCAAGTTTTGTTTTCCACCGCTAGGGCGGTGATAGTTGCGTAAACGGCCGCTAGGGTACTCGCGCCAATAGGCAGGCATTTCATGTCAGTTGTGAGTAAGAGCTTCGCCCCATTGGCACCGTGATGACCGAGGATTTTAAAATCAATCCCTTCCTCAACGATGGATAGGTCGCATGGGAAATCAAGACCTGGCTCTACACTTCCGGCCACCCAGATCTCCTGATCTCAAGCCATGTGACTTTTTCTTGTGGAGCTATGTTAAGGAGGCTGTTTACGTCCCAAGTCTACCAACAACTCTAGCCGAACTGCGGAACCGTGACGCTACTGCGGTGAACTCAGTAACACAAGACATGCTTCTTCGCGTGTGGAACGAGTTTGGTTACCACTTAGATGTTTGCCTTGCAGCAGATGGGGGCACATTGAACATTTATAACCTGTGTTAAAAAAAAACTTGGAAACTTCCTCTTCTTATTAATATGTAGATTGTTCATGTCCAATTTATACTTCATTAAATACAATTAATGAAATTGGGTCCTTCTTTTAGAATAACCCTGTATAACTGCAGATTTTAACAGCTTATTCCTTGGATAGAGTACAAAAAAATTCTAATACTATATTAGTTCCAAATGAATACTTTACTTAGAAAAATAATTTTTCCTAAATGTTAACACTGTTTTACTCGATAAGTACTAACCGTACGATTCTGATTTTTACTCTTATCATTATAGAAATTGATAAAGTGATAAAGAAATTTATTCCTTTGCAATTTTTCATTAAAATGGACGGTTTTCTTGCAAATTAAATACAAAATTGACACGTATCGTTATTTACTTCCATTACGAAGCCTGGCAACACTACTGGAGTGAAAGGGACGGGATTCAGTTGTTCAGACCGAGTGCGTATGTGCTTTCATACGTGAACCGACGACGCGCTCCTGACGAACTACGTAGAATTTCAGCCTAATTTTCTAATTAAGCACGCACTTAATTACAAAATGCTAATAGGCTTTTTATTTATATGATTATTTTCTATTGCCCCCTTCAATCTGCACAGTTACAGTATATCACTTCCACTCTGTATAAGTAAGTAGGAAAATTTGGTGTCAAATAAAAATAACTTATTATCAATTAAACATATAATTATATCTCGTAGACCATTTATGATAGAATAAGATTTCCACATGCGCTTCATTTGTTGCCCGACAAATGCTTATAGAGTGTTTGGAGTTTAGAAAATACCATTGGCTATATAAGTGACTTCTTAGCGAACATTCCCCCTTTTTGTAATATAACAAAAATAAGTTTACGTATTTTATAACGATTATAAAATAACAAAGTAAATCTAAATACTGTAACTAAGCATTGCTTCAAATACAAAGGTTTTATATTCCTTATAGATAGACTTATTTCTAATAACTGAATAAATGGAATAGATTTCTGTCATTTTGTGGACGTTAGAAAATATGTAAGTAACTTATGATCAACATCATCATCATTATGGGAGACATATATCTGGTGGTCCACACCTATGGAGTAACGGTTAACGCGTCTGGCCGCGAAACCAGGTGGCCCGTGTTCGATTCCCAGTCGGGGCAAGTTACCTGGTTGAGGTTTTTTCCCGGGTTTTCCCTCAATCCTATATGAGCAAATGCTAGGTAACTTTCGGTGTTGGACCCCGGACTCATTTCATCGGCATTATCACCTTCATCTCATTCAGACGCTAAATAACCTAAGATGTTGATAAAGCGTCGTAAAATAACCTATTAAAATAAAAAAATAAATATATCCGGTGACCTAGGAGGCTACTGAGTGGGATCTGATAATCCAATCCATCTCCCTGGAAATTGTTGGTCTAGATAGGTATTTACTTCTCTGGTCTAGTACGAAAGTGTTTCGTCTTGTTGGAAATTATATATTTGAGGCATTCAAGGAATTACATAATTTCTTAACATGTTTAAGTAAATCATCTCCCTTATTTTATCCTCCTGGACATAAATGGCCCGGCAAGACATTCTCAGGTCAAGGTTTCGAACTGTTATATCTCCAAATTCTGAAACTTTATTGTGTCAGTTAACAGTGCCAGAAACATGTATGTTGATCATGTGCTTATTAAAATTTCGCGATGCCATTTTGTTCATTTTACTTTCTTTCCAATTAAAAAAACATTCAATATACTGAGATATGCTAGTATTAATCGAAACAAGAAAAATAGTCTAGTAAGTATGGATCCTAAAATTAAATTATGTACTGAAACAAGGGCTTTGAAATTGGTGTTATAAGAACAACATTATATTCTAATCCCAGCTCTGTGCTTGTTTCTTATTGGGTATACAGTATCATGTTGTAAATTTAGTTAACAAAAGTGTAGCAAGGTCTGAGTCCCTAAGACGTAGGGCAAAATGATGCCCTGCAATGAATTGAAATCACATTGAGCAGCTATTATGATGCTAATGAACAGGTATTCATATCTTGGAAGATGTTAATTTTAGGAACCATATTTATTAGATTTCTTTTTCTTGTTTTGATTAATAGTACCACCTCTCAGAATTCATTTCGTTCATATTTTTCTGCCCAGGGGCATATCTTTCACTACAAACTCAGGATTCTCCAATCTTTCCTATTTTCAGTATCCCTCTTTGTCTCCGCATATGATCCATATCTTAATATCATCTGATTTCTTCTGCCCCGAGTTCTTCTCCCGTTCACCTTCTTAGAATATTGAATGCTTTTTTTTTACATCCTGTATAACTCAGGATATATGGCATAACGTCAGTGGAAAGAGACTAACTAATCTAAGATTCGTCGATGACGTGCTATTCACCAGATCATACAAGGAGCTACAACAGATGCTCCATGAACTAAACAAGATCAGCAGTTTCGTAAATGGGCCGCCAAGGTCAATAGAGGTACAATATGTATGTTAGAATGTTATGTTTTATTTAACGACGCTCGCAACTGCAGAGGTTATATCAGCGTCGCCGGATGTGCCGGAATTTTGTCCCGCAGGAGTTCTTTTACATGCCAGTAAATCTACCGACATGAGCCTGTCGCATTTAAGCACACTTAGATGCCATTGACCTGGCCCGGGATCGAACCCGAAACCTTGGGCATAGAAGGCCAGCGCTATACCAACTTGCCAACCAGGTCGACTACAATATGTATGTATGTATGTATGTATGTATGTATGTATGTATGTATGTATGTATGTATAGGATGGCATTTCGTCTCATTAACTCAAAAAATGGACAAAGAAATAAAGAGAACAGCCCAAGCTTGAAAGGCCTTCTGGTCCATCAAATTCATGTTATTGGATGAAGTTCTAAATCGGAAGCTGAGACTAGAAGCACTCAACACCTGTGTTTTCTCTATGCTGCTATATGGATATGAAACTTGGACCTTATAGACAGACAATGGAAAAATACTGAAACATGCCAACAAAAAATGGGTGGAAAAATATTAGTCATAAGTAGGCTTCGAGACTTGGAACCCGATACAATAAGTTTACTGTGCATGTAATATAGGTTGTTGACTCACTGCAGGTAGTGAAAGGTAGAGATATGTTGAGGTAACAACGTTGCTATTTAGAGTACGGTAGTATGGGGAAACACACATATGTACATTCTGAAAGTAAATATAGCCTACATTACACAATCACAATATCAAAAGAATGTGAAAAGCATTTATTCTCCTGTCTTTTACAAGTATTTGTGTTTAATTATACACAGTGTTAATGGTGGAAAATAAACATGCAGCTATTTTAATTTCTTCATTTGTCCTATTGGTCGTCTTTAGGAAGTCCAGTTACAGTACCGAATTGCAGTGTACTACAAGATGCATTTTCAGTGTCTCAAACGTAAATCTTTTTCGGTTATCTGCCAAACACAGTTTGTACTGTGAAAAGCTACGCTCTACGTCGCATGACATAATAGGAGCAAAACGAAAAAACCTAACATTATTGCAGTCTAAGAGACAGTTCTTTATTCTCGGTGACTCTATGTCCACTAATTTGCTGTTTATACTACACAATGTTCCATATCCGTTATTTTTACATAAAATTGATTTCCACTTCTATTTCACGTTCAGTAACTGGTGTATTTGGTGTCTCATTAATTCTCTGTATCATTTCCTCAATTTATTTGAGGGCTTCCGACATCTCTTGCTCTGACTTTTCTAACCGGTAATAGTTTCAGACACAGTTTGAGAATGGGTTTGTATGAAAACCAAATTATTCGTCAGAACCATCAAATTAAGAGCGTGTTTCTTTGCGTAGTTGTTGGCATTCATTCTACAGCACCCCCTCCCACTGTACACTTCACCACTATACTCAGTACGCCGTTATGCAGATTTCCCATTGAACTGTTGTATTGGGTCCGAAGTCTCGAAGGCTGGTCATAAGTCATAAATTAATAACAATGCGAGACAGGATCTCCAACAAGAAGCACCAAGAAATCACAACATCAGAGAGCATCGCGAAACGAGCTGCAGCGACCAAACGGAAATGGGATGGACACGTAGCGAGGCTACAACAAGACAGATGGGCGCAGGCAACCACCATGTGGGACCCCTAAGCAGGCAAGAGGACACAAGGCAGGCCAAGAAGAAGATCTCTTTCAAACATCAAGTAGGATTGCACTAGTCTAGAGTCGCTCGAAACAGAAGCGAGTGAAATGAATTAGGATACCAATTAAAAAAGAACAAAAAGCTATGAAAACCGACTGCATAAACTCAGGCCTAATCAAACTCAAGATACAACCACCCTTTTCACGTGGAATAGCTCACTGCGTGCGTTAACAACACGAGCCCCCCTCTCGAAGAAGGCCTAGCCCTTCATGGGTCACAATGAATTCATTCATTCATTCATTCATTCATTCATTCATTCATTCAGATTCAACTCGATGCGTTTGAGTTACTCTTTGGTTTTACAATGCTGGTATCAATTTAACGAAAATACCGCGTTTTCAGGGAAGTGATCTTTTGTTAGTATAACCAGCGAGTAATAAAATAGCAAAGAAGGCTTTGTAGAGTGGGTACATTTATCACACAGAGCAGCGCTGAATCAAATGAGCCCCTTTAAAGTCATCCTTCAGTTCAAGGTTGATGTAGTCGTTTGAAAATTAAAAAGCTCAAACCGAGAACAAAAAAACAGTAATAACACATTGGACCATCTGATAACGCCTCGTTAAGTTCAGGAACCGAGGCTAAAAATGACATTGCTAACGTCACACGCTATTAAAAGAATAGCCTGATGTAGATTATATTTATGAACGATCTGCTTTTTATAGTTCGCAGACGAGATGAATAATGTCAAGGGAAGTGCACGACAAATTGCCAGGAAGTACACTTTAATCATGGGAGTGCCACATGGACATTAATTGAAGAGATATAGAACTTGGAATTCGTTACATTAATTGACTCGCGATGTAGTACGACACGGGTAAGATGCTGCTTAAATATATCTTTGTAGCTAGGGTTGCCGCCTTTGTAGTTGCCCATTCCCGGAGACCACTGTCTGAATATTATTATATTATTACGATGTACCGAAGTACATATTATATTTCCATGCAGAAATTCTGCATCATCATATGATGAAGGATAGGTGGAACGGAGAAAAATTCTCTCCGGCACCGGGATTCGAATCCGAGTTTTCAGCTCTACGTGCTGACGCTCTATCCACTAAGGCACACGGGATTTCCATTGAATAGACAAGTTAAGAAATTAAATTTATGGAATGATTGAGCTTTCTGTAATATTAGAAACCGAAATATTGACGAAGGAGGATAAAGTTTTACAGAATTCGAATCTGCCAAATAACATAACTTCAGTATGAACGTACAGTAATCTATTTATTACTCAACATTGGCGTTGGACTTCGAACTCATTTCGCCGTCATTAATTTACATACAGTATCATCATCATCATCATCATCATCATCATCATCATCATCATCAGTCGGCCTGGTTGGTATAGCGCTGACCTTCTATGCCTGAGGTTGCGGATTCGATCCCGGGCCAGGTCGATGACATTTAAGTGTGCTTAAATGCGAGAGGCTTATGTCAGTAGATTTGACTTGACTTTTGACTTATATCCTGTTGTTTCTAGGTGGAGCATAGGGCAGCAGTGAAGTTCCTCCTGCGTACTCTGTTGCCAGCCATCCATTTCACCTCTTTCTAGCTTTTCCCACACCTCTCTACTTCCTCCTCTGTTGAGCGTTTCCATGTTTTTCTAGGCCGTCCTCTCTTCCTTATTCCTTGTGGATTCCAATCGCAGTCTTTTCAATAGCTCCATCTGGCTTTCTCAGCGTGTGGCCTGTCCAATTCCATTTTCTTTTTTTTATTTGGTTGCATGTTTGTGATTGGTTAGTTCTTCTCCACAGTTCTTCATTTGCTATTGTTTCCGGCCATCTTATATTTAGAATACGCCTCAGGTATGTATTGACGAACGTCTGTATCTTTCCATTTATTACATCCGTAATTTTCCATGTTTCACAACCATAGAGGAGGACTGATTTTACATTTGTATTAAAAAGTCTGAGCTTTGTCTTCAATGAGATGTTATTATTCCGCCATATGGGATATAGCTGTACAAATGCTCCATTTGCTAGCCAAATACGTCTTTTCACATCTTCTTCCGCTCCACCTGTTTTTCTAACTACACTTCCCAGGTATAGAAAAGTATCCACTTCTTCTATTTCTATGTCATTTACTGTCAATTTATTTTTATGATTACAATTTACCCTCATCTGTTTTGTCTTAGAGGAGTTTATCTTTAATCCAACATTTCCTACTTCTTCTTGTAATTTCTCAACATGTCTTTAATAATATTAATAATTTTTGGTGGAATGCCATACTCCTTTAGGGTTTGCCAAATAACATGTCTACCGAGAGAGTCAAATGTTCTTTCAAAGTCTATGAATGTTAAGTAGAGTGTATTTTCAGTAGATTTACTGCCATGTAAAAGAATCCTGCGGGACAAAATTCCGACACACCGGAGACGCTGATATAACTTCTGCAGTTGCGAGTGTCGTAAAATAAAACATAACATTTAACATTTCATCATCATCATCATCATCATCATCATCCATACCATACCATAGCCCGAGTTAAGTTCACGGTGCGGCGTGCTGTACGTCTTGTAGCCTACAAGAGCGTCACTGTTTGGCTACAAGTATCATTCACAGAACAGGAGTGGTAAGCACAATAAGCATCAGGCTGCAGAGTGAGCCTTCGGTTCTCTACTCCGTAACAATTTTTGATGCACCGGTTATTTCTTGTTCTCGAAGTGCTACCTATGAATAGGTTCCTCTGAACATATTATGAATACCTAGCGTCTTCTCTACATTGAGGACAAGCTAAGCTGTGTGATTAAATGAGCAGAGAGCCGCCTCTGTTCCATTCACACGCCCAGCAGGAGTCCAATCTCTGCAGCGAGAAGACCCACAACGTCTTGATGTGTGTACGGCTTCCGCACCGCACTTCTAGAGCGCGCTGCCTCATCTTCCTCACTGCTGGAAGTTGTTTTCTAACGTTTTGCCCACTTACTACTCCTCAGGGTCACACATGACGTCAACACACCTCACATGATACCATTGTCGTTTCAACTCTATAAGGTCAGTCCATTCCACGATTTAAAGCAAGAATACTCCGTTTCAACTTTCTGCACTCGAATTCTTAAAAAAAAAAAAATAAATAAAAATAAAAAAAGAAAAAAAAAAACAAAACAAAAATTCAATTATTCATCACTACACCGTGTCCCGCTTAGATGGATCGAGAAATAAATGCTCACCACTTAAAACCAGATAAAGATACCGTTGTGACTTACATCTGACAAGATAGAGGAACTATCCAAGTTTACGCAACAAAGTCTGAAAACAGCTGCATGCGTAACTTTCATTTGTTTGTTGCTAAAACAAGCCTGGCGCCATTTAGTAGGAGAACACGCCATGGTCAACAAGTGGACATCACAACAGAAAGTTCAGTGTGTGCTATGGCTAGCAGAAGAAAATCTGTTATGCGAGTACAACGCCGTGTTCTTCGTACATGGATAGGTGGATCTGAAGACGAGGATCCATTGCTTGGCCAACCAGGTCACCCGATCTGACCCCTTGGACTTTTTTTCTGAGGCTTTGTGAAAGATGCTGTGTAGGCCTACCAAAGAGGCAGAGCTAACACTTTGGAGGAACTGAGGCAACACATGACAAATGCAGCTGCACTAGTGACCACAAATGCCATAGAACAACTGGAGGGAGGTTGCATACCATTTAGATGCCTGTAGAGCAACTCAAGGCGCACACATCGAGTTGCATTCAGTATTCTCCGGAACTCGGAGACTTTTTACAGCAAGTTATGTAAAAAAGTATGTTAATAAACCATTATTTACACTTGAAATTATCACTTATTTCTCGATCCCTCTAAGCGGGACACGGTGTACTTAACTAGACTTCAGATTTGTGTATTTTGAACGTTGCTTGTAGTATTATGAAACATAGGCAAGTAAAGTCCTAGCCGATTGTTTCCATAGATTTATTTTCATGAAAAAAAAAATCTGCATTCTATGACCGGCAGCATATTGCATCGGACATTCTGTCTCGGACAGGACGGTTTTGTCTCGGACAGTTCCATATGACAGTGATTATTAGAGTCCTGCGTTTGGTTACATAAAGGCTCCAACATACACATACAGTGTAGGTATGCTTGGAGTATAGGCATCCAACAATATTCTGTGAACATACGAAAACAAAACAAAGCTAGGCAGTTGGAAATGAGTGCTCCAACAGAAGAATTTGGTAGCGAGCACGTCATTAGGAAAGAAGAAAATGTAAAAAAAAGTCAATTTTTAACACTTAAAATGTGGTTGTAAAACTTGTATTCACACTTTGAGAGAGGAACAGAGGATAAGGGTGTTTGAAAATAAGGTGCTTAGAAAAATATTTGGAGCTAAGAGGGTTGAAGTTACAGGAGAATGGAGAAAGTTACACAATGCAGAACTGCATGCGTTGTATTCTTCACCTGACATAATTAGAAACATTAAATCCAGATATTTGAGATGGGCAGGGCATATAGCAAGTATGGGCGAATCCAGAAATGCATACAGGGTGTTAGATGGGAGACCGGAGGGGAAAATACCTTTTGGGAGGCCGAGGCGTAGATGGGAGGATAATATTAAAATGGATTTGAGGGAGGTGGGAAATTATGGTAGGGACTGGATTAATCTTGTTCAGGATAGGGGCCGATGACGGGCTTATGTAAGGGCGGCAATGAACCTCCGGTTCTCTAAAAACATTTGTAAGTAAGTAACACATAAAATGTTTATAGTCACTGATTGTAATGTGTACAGACTCGTAAAGCACGCAATTATAATTTGTTTTACAATATTTCAAGTTTGTACTGATATCTATATATTTATTTTCATTTGTTAATTCCAAACTTTAAAGATTTAAAGTATCTAAATGCGTTTAGTTCTTGTAAAAGTCAGGAGTAGAGAAATTCCGGGCACAAAGTAGCCATGGTGACGAAAAAAATTTTTATGTGGCCTGAATTGTTTATTGAGTTCAAAATTTTGTATGACTTCAATTTCTTTTATGTCGCTAGAAGTAACACATAATGTTAACAAAAGCGGTTGTAGGAAGATTTCGAATGTTTTTATTTTATTAATATCGTTACATTTGTTGCACACGTCGAGATATTGTCCTACATAGTATCAGAGCGTCTCTGAGAGCGTGTGTTTGCATTGCGTAGATATATACATATTTCAGTAAATTTATATCTTTATCTTAGCTCGAATGGTTTTCTTATTACATGTGTGGACAAAATGTAGTGGCTCGAGAAAATAAAGGGACTGGCTCCTGAATTTATTTCTTTTTTTAGTTTTGTCTATCCCTTACATACTTATGGCTTTTAAGGAACCCGCAGGTTCATTGCTGCCCTCATATAAGCCCGCTGTCGTTCCCTATTCTGAGCAAGATTAATCCAGTCTCTACAATTATATTCTACCTCCCTCAAATCCATTTTAATATTATCTTCCCATCTACGTCTCGGCCTCCCCAACGGTCTTTTTCCCTCCAGTCTCCCAACTAATACTCTATATGCATTTCTGGATTCGCCCATACGTGCTACATGCCCTGTCCATCTCAAACGTCTGGATTTAATGTTCCAAATTATGTCAGATGAAGGATACAATGAGTGCAATTCTGCGTTGTGTAACTTTCTCCATTCCTCTTAGCCCCAAATATTTTCCTAAGCACTTTATTCTCAAACACCCTTAATCTCTGTTCCTCTCTCAAAGTGAGAGTCCAAGTTTCACAACCATACAGAACAACCGGTGATACGTATAACTGTTTTATAAATTCTAGCTTTTTGATATTTTGACAGCAGACTAGATGACAATAGCTTTTTAGCCGAATAATAACAGACTTTTCCCATATTTATTCTGCGTTTTATTTCCTCCCGAGTATCATTTATATTTATTACTGTTGCTCCAAGATATTTGAATTTTTCCACCTCATCAAAGGATTTAGTAAATATTATCTTTTATTGCATATAAGTTGTCTTTAAATAAATACTTTGTCATTGTTATTATTGAATCCAAGTGATATTTTGTACATGAGTGGTATTCTTGTTCACCGACTTATATACACAGGTACATGAATAAACACAGTACCGGAGCGTGCGGGAAGATTTCTGAACTGCAGTTGACTGTTGACTCGCAACGCTCTCTCCGTACCAAGCGAATCTAGTATGATCTAAGTACACCTAACTTGTATTCAAAGTAACCAAATGCAGGACTCTAGTGATTACATGCATTCTTATGAGTTTGCAGCGTACTGCAACGGACTTTCTTCCCGGGACAGCCTCATAAGAATTGTAATCATCGTTACATGGAACAGTCCGAGAAAAAACCGCCCTGTCCGAGACAGAAGGTCCGATGCGATATGTTGCCGCCCTATCAGGGATACACCGGCATGTAGAATACGTCACATAATTTCAAGAATGAAACAATAGCTGTTGTGTTAGTTTTGTTTTTGTTTCGGCTTACAAATGGAGACTATGGATGTATGAGCCGTATTCAGAAACATCACTTCAACTTCACTTTCACTTACATCCGACTGTAGTAGGTAGAAAACACTTAGTCAAAATATAGTAAGATTCAAGATACGCGAAGACTAACCTTATACCTCACTTAGCGCTATAATTTGCCTGAATAGCAACCAATGAGAGACTTGTTCAGTACAATAAATTTAAGTTTAAAGACTAAAATGGATTTAGAATATGACAATTTCCAACAATTCATGGATAATGCGTTCTTTGTCACATTATTTGCTATTTTATTCTCAAGTTGTGCCTATGTACTCATAATCTCAACCTTATCTTCAGCTTCTCTAGGTACGTTGATGTAAAGTGTATTTTAAATCTCCCGTTACTGATTCTCCATTATTATTATTATTATTATTATTATTATTATTATTATTATTATTATTATTATTATTACTATTATCATAATCATCATCATTATTATCATATAAAATCAGCGAAGAAGGATTTAATTTAAAAAAATTAACTTAATTTAATACAACTCGTTTAAATTATTTTCAGACCATTCATGAATTTGCTATAATAACAGCAACATAATATAGCAACCGAGTCATCTTCATACACAATACAACTAGATGTCAACTTAGAACAGTGTTCTTGAGAATACATGTTATGTTTTTAATAAGTATATTTTAACAAAGCATCACTTGCGTATAAAATAACTATATACACACACCACATATGGTAAATGCAAGTGCTAAAACTACGTCATGAAATAATTGTTAATCAATCTAATGTCTATAGACATAATCTATCACATTATTTTAATCTATTTGGATTTAACTTTAACTTCATTTATTATCAAGAAAATCAATATTTAAATAATCGAAGATGGTTTTTAACATAATATTCTGATGTGTGTGAATTGTTTTGTTGTTAATCCTTAATTTGGTGTTCAGTATACTGTACATTATAATCAAAGGACCTGATGATGCCTTATATAAGGCGAAAACGTTTGCCCAAATAAAGATACATAATGTAAGGTGTAAGACTATTATGTATATAATTATCCACTTTGAATGATAAGTATAAGACGAAAATACCATTAAGATTTGTATAATGATTACTAATTTGAATCTATGCTAGCACAAAAGAAGGAAAATCATGAATTTTCTACCTGTCACTTTCTTTGATTGCAAACACTGGTTTTAGTTTATACGGGTATTGACTGAGGTGTTTTCTTAGAATTTTTCAAATTGTGCTGTAACTCATTTAAAGATGCCTGGACACGTGACGTACACTACTATTGTCATAATTATTTCTACTTATTTCGTTACCTATGTGAAAAATCTCAGCAGCAATGACATCGTTTATTAAGTTTGACATTCCTGATTTCTTATATCAGCAACAGAACCAGTTTCTTTTTAAATCTCCTGGTTAAATACCCGTAATTACGAATGGAAATTAAGCCTTCTCTTAAATTTTATCAGTTTTTGAGAGAAACTCCTACTGCTTTCATAATAGCATTGGACCATCTGCATCTTGATGTTAAACTATAGAGCCATGATTTGAAACTTCTAAATTATTGTAGCAGTACTAATAAAATTGTTAATGTTTTAAGCAACAAAATGATAAGTATGGAAAATGAGAAAATTACAAATAAAACCTCCATTGTTTGACCAGAACAGTGATGTTCATATGTTGTAATATTTATAACGCTTTAAATATGGAAGTGACTTTTAAATGACCTGATACATGGAGTGACAGAAGCAGTTATTTTTCCATTCTGCTCGTGCCTGCCACAGTTGTCAGTCCTCTTTAAGTGTCTGTGACAGCTGCGAATGGAATTAACAGCGGAAAGATAGTGACATTTAACTACACAAACGTTTCCTGTTTGATGCTCTGCTATCGCGCAGTTTCCTCCTCTTATCGCCATTTTGACTCATATGTTGGGTGTTTATACTTGCACTTCTTGCTGCCAAGCCACGATGAAGCTAGTTTGTTTTGAAAAGTGACTCATCTTGCCATGCGACAAATCTCTGCACAGTTCGAGGTCGAAACTTTCCATGATGTGAATATGAAAAGATTTCACTGACATGCAAACTTAATGTATCCGGACTTTTATAATGACAACGAAGCATGGTGATGTGTGCTTTACGTAAATTAAGCTAAAATATGTCATATATTATCATCTTTATCAGTGTGTTACGACTCACATGTCATAATATGTCAGGGCCAACTGCAGGGATATTTCGTGAAACGTTCGCAGTGGAAGTAGGAAACTATGAAGTTCATGTGAAAGGAAAATTGAGTAGAAAATTAAGATTAGCGGCTGTTTTGTTCCCACATTTTCGGTAAACAGACAGATAGGTAACAGATATATGGGTACCTGACACTTGGGCCACGCTTTTTCGGTCATTGGTATCTTTGGGTCACTGCATGCTGGCCTAGATTATATATACCCAGATTGCTCGACCTTATAGGCTTTGACTGTAACAACTTTTGTCAGGTTTACTATGCTGCCATCTAGTTATTACATAAGGAGTCACGTCATAATTCTCATTTGAATTGCATTAGCGACTGTACTGCCATCTTGTGTTCGTTTACGACGGACGGGTGGCGATTCTGGCGGTTGTTCTCTTCAAAGTGCTACCGATTTTAACATAGGAATGAGCAATCTGTTATATATGTGATCTGGGATATCGGTAATGACTTTTTTGGTAATTATGGCATATTGGTACCTTCTTCGGTCATTATAAACTCAGAATATAATGAAATGGAAGGAATAATTATTTTCATTGTAAGCAATTGCACAGGAATTTACTGTCTGAGTAGATAACAATTCCATTTATTTTCTCTTCACTACCACTATCAGCCGCACGCTCACTGGGGTGGCCAATGCCCTTGAATAAACATCCAACTGTCCTCTGGTCTTATAGTCCTGGTATCTTCCCACAATGAACACGATTTGCTCCTGGTTCTTGATGCATGTTATGTTTTGTGCAGGAGAGACCTTACGTTTCTTTGCAAATAGTTTCTTCCGTTGCTCGGAAATAATTTTACTTCTACTCAGAAATTTTATTGCATTTTGCAAATTGTTTTCCTGTTACTAGAAAATGTAATTTAAATTAAATTTCTTTCATAAGCAATGATCAAGCAACATGACTGAAACAAAGCAGTGACAAAAATGATAAAGTGACCCAAGTGACCGAAGTGCTGTACCAAAAAATTTGTGGCACGGAAATGGCCTTTAACCGAAAATGCTGTACCAAAAATGTCGTGGGACCGAAATGTTTATTTATCTAATTGGCCTAGTACCAAGAATGAAAAGTGACCCAAAAAATGGACCGAAACAGCCTGAAACAGAAAATTAAAACTATATACGCAAAAATAGCCATAACATACCTTACAATTCACATTCCAATAGACCATTTTCGAGCTATTCCTGTAGAATGCGCTTGACATTGTCACTCTTCCCCTTCCCTCAATAGCTGAGACGTTAGACTAAATACGAACTTATATATATATATATATCACTTACTGTATATAATTAGGCCTAAATTGTGGCTTAAAAGTTGCACACCAATCTACGTACATTGTAATGTAAAGCACGAAGCTTCTGGGTTGTCTTCGCTAACGATATCTATAAATATTATTCACTTATATAATTATGGTGATTATTAGAGGAGAAAAATTCGTTCCGGCACCGGTTATCGAACCCGGGTCCTTGGTTATACGTATCAAGTGTTCTAACCACTGACTGTAGTTTTTTTATTCTATCCCTGACTGTAATTGGTTCATAAATAAACGCAACGCAAATGAGACATAACATTTTATTACCTTCTAATAGCATTAAATTTAACTACATATCGCTCATTCGTCGTTAGTTTGGACAGTAGGCTATATCATGTTTTCTGTGCGTAAGGGTCTGTTTTAATCATACTTACTTACTTACAAATGGCTTTTAAGGAACCCGAAGGTTCATTGCCGCCCTCACATAAGCCCGCCATCGGTCCTTATCCTGTGCAAGATTAATCCAGTCTCTATCATCATATCATTATTATTATTATTATTATTATTATTATTATTATTATTATTATTATTATTATTATTATTATACATTTGTTCCCAGTCCTCGATTCAGTCAGGAACTTCAGTAGTGACATAAAGCCTATGTCCATCTGAAGGAACTACACTTTCCAATGATGAATGAACTATCCAAATCTATTAAATAGTTTCCTAAGATTGCCTAATACAAACACACAAACACTGTCTCTCTTTATAATAATAACTTATTTAATACGGTATTTTCAAGACTTTAAATTTTAAATAAAAAAAATTCAGTAGGATAATCAATAGGTTTTAGATATAGGCCTAGTTTAACATTATTCTTCTCTGTAATAATTGTATTGAATGAAGGTTAGTTTTATAAGTACTGTACTCCAACCACGAGAATGTCTCCAGGGAATGAGAGGGAGCGGGGTGATGCTATGAATGAATGTTGATGTCATAAGATCACACACGTGGGTACTCGTATCGCTAAGTCTCACAGCACGAACAATAACACTGATATACACATTTTTATACTGCCCTAATTATAAAATTAGATCACGGTTAATCTCCTGGTCTCTTAATCCCTTCATACAGGAAATAACATAAGCAGGAGAGCGCATGATTTTTAAACTGACGTTATAACTCTAATATTATCTATCTACTTCGCTCCAATAGATGACGCAATAGTAAGCACATTCCTTTCACGGTTTATCTCCTGGTTGGAGAACAGTACTACCCAATCCTAATATTTCATATTGTGTTATAAACTGAAATAAGGCAAGATAAACTGTATGTAGTACATCCATTGGTAAGTAATTTCATAACTGAACAAAATAATATATCATTCTACGTAATTTGTTACAAAGGTAATTGATTTGTTTGTCCTATGTTAGATGTTTACCAATAATAATTCCTAAATATTTAATCTCTGAAAATTCATTTATAATTTTGGCAGTTACAACTAATTGTGGTGGAACAACCAAAATTATGTAGTTTCTTGTTTAGAGGTGAATTAGGAAGTTTGTAACAATTACTAATTAATGAAAACTGAATAACTATAGTTTTAGCGTCGAGAAAAAGAATATTCGAATCAAGCAATGCTTTTATTAGTTTTAAAACATTATTTGCGTTAAATAAGTGTCATCCCAAGATTTCTCCCCAATCTGCGTAGGAATACAATACAACTTTATGATTTTATAAATCAATTGCTAATAAATCATTAATGTATATCAAAAAACAAACTAGGACCAAGAACTGTACCCTGAGGGACACCAATATTAATATTGCAAGGTTCACTAAGAAAAATAATCATTTTTTTTGTTACATTTCTGCAGAACACTTAACACAAAGCTTAGAAGAGAACTTCGATCCGAAGTCATGGAAGATTCTCTTTCTCTTTTATGATCAGAATTCTCCGCTCCTAACCATTACACATATTTTCAATCATATTTCTTCTTTTAAGTGTTCAAGAATCTGATATTAAAGAATATTTTTATTCCAGGCAACATGAGCACTCGAGTCCTGCAACAAAGCCCTGCATGTCAACCCGCAGGACTCTTGATGCTTTTTCAATCGCGTAATGTTTGCTGTATTGTGCGCATGTCAAGCCATGTCGTCAGCAGACCAGTTAGGACCATTTCGGTTAATTACTCCATCAATCATAATTCAGTCTGTTGCTGTTGGTAGCGACCTCTGACATGCGATAACAGGGCCACATGCTTCTCCTATTGTTTCTCTCTGCATCGATCCTTTGCGTACTGTCGGAGTTACTGACAACTTTGTAGGAAATGCATTCGTTTGAATTCAGTTGTACCTACTACCTTGCACAGTTATATTTTTTAAGTATGAACAGAATAGGTGTGTTGCAAAAAGATGATTTCATACGTCATCTTCGATCTGCAATGTCTTCATACGAAATTTTAAAAACTGCCGATACCTTGTTTGAATACATCAGCTACCGTAAAAAAAAGAACATGGTGTAATAATATTAATGTTATTAATAATAATAATAATAATAATAATAATAATAATAATTTTTAGTAATCTCGTTGTTTAGTCAACTGTCCGAAGACAGGTCTGAACCTCACAAGAGTCACAAGTGGTACCAAGAAGGCACCATTTATGAGACGACTAGGTCAGGAGTTAATGGGGTAGGGTGCCAGTTCCTTTTTCCCGTAGCCCTATTATTAACATCAATTACTAACAAACAGCCAGTAGTCAATAATAAGTTAATACAAGGATGATTAACTTATAAAAAGTATTTTCACTAATCGTTTAGGCGATTAAAGGACTTTCTATCATTTTCCCTGAAAAAGATTTTAGTACAAACACCCGTTATTTCTAAAGGCGCTTCGGCGCCTTGGAAGGGCCGTTGGAATGGATCCTGTGCTGCTTGGTTATTTTGACTGTATGAACTTAGGGCATGGGGCTGAAGGGGGCCCATTGGGTGAGCGGGTGAGGGGTCTCATGCGGCCGGTGGGCTGGTACACCTCATCTTCATTCATCCCATAATTCGGGGTACACAATATAGGCCTCAGTCTGGCCGACGTGCTGAAGAGTCGTTCCTAACCCGTCCCTAGCTACCGTTCCTCTAACACTCGTGATGCCGCTATTCGATTGCTGTAATATTCTGTTTACTTACATAAACGTTACTTTAGCGTAACAAAGACTGCAACGTGTACGTAATATGTGTGTCCGTTTCGTCAGTAATACTCTCTGTGCTGACCACGTAACGTCATCCCTCGAAATGTTGCGTTGGCTCCATCTAGATCTAGAAGATAGTAGAAAAATCCACTGTCTTTCCCTCCTCTTTCATATATTGCATTTCTCCACGTCTATCCGCGTCCGTTTTCAAAATTTATCCACTCACCATAATCTAGACGAGACACATGATCGTAGCACTCCTCAATATTATCAATTTCCTCCCACCGATCATCCTCATACTCATCTTCTTTCGCTGTGGCTGTTCCTCGACTTTGAAATTCCCTGCCGAGTAATGTCAGAGTATGCCAGACATCAAACCATTTTAAGAATAAACTAAGGAAGAATTTTTCAAATAATTGTCATTAACAATAGTTGTTTCAATTTTTCTCAATTTTTAATGGTTATGTACTATGTACTACTACTACTACTACTACTACTACTACTACTACTACTACTACTACTACTACTACTACTACTACTACTACTTGTAATCAATGTTTGTTTAGTTTCACTAACACTACTTATCTAACTTTCATCATATACTTACTTACTTACAAATGACTTTTAAGGAACCCGGAGGTTCATTGCCACCCTCAAACAAGCCCGTCATTGGTCCCTATCCTGTACAAGATTAATCCAGTCTCTATCATCATATCCCACCTCCCTCAAATCCATTTTAATATTACCCTCCCATCTATGTTTCGGTCTCTCTAAAGATCTTTTTCCCTCCGGTCTCCCAACTAACACTCTATATGTATTTCTGGATTCGCTCATACGTGCTACATGTCCTGCCCATCTCAAACATCTGGATTTAATGTTCATAATTATGTCAGGTGAAGAATACAATGCGTGCAGTTCTGCGTTGTGTAACTTTCTCCGTTCTCCTGTAAGTTCATCCCTCTTAGCCCCAAATATTTTCCTAAGAACTTTATTCTCAAACACCCTTAACCTCTGTTCCTTTCTCAAAGTGAGAGTCCAAGTTTCATAACCATAAAGAACAACCGGTAATATAACTGTTTTATAAATTCTAACTTTCAGATTTTTTGACAGCAGACTAGATGACAAAAGCTTCTCAACCGAATAATAACAGGCATTTCCCATATTTATTCTGCGTTTAATTTCCTCCCGAGTATCATTTATATTTGGTACTGCTGCTCCTAGGTATTCGACTTTTTTCACCTCTTCAAAGGATAAATTTCCAATTTTTATATTCTGATTAGGCCTATTAATTGGGGTGCTTGCGCGATTACTAAGGGTTAATAATCCATAAACATAATGAACTTGTTACAAATTATTTTAGTTTGATTTTAATTACCTATTTAAATTAATACTACCATGCATTGATCTGTACTGAATAAATACTCTTCAATCGCAAGTGATAGAAATATCAGTCACAGAGTAATGAATATTCAATACTGTTTCTATTACGGAGCAGATTTCGATAGCGATATTTTGTCACAGATATTTCGCGTCATCAGTCACAGGTTTATAAATGACAACCACGTACCTGTGACAAAATATCGGTTAATATCGGCCATCTCTATTACGGCATACAGATATCAACCAGCAGGTCATCGAGATTGACGCCGGCCAACAAGGTGGAAGGATCAACAACACATTACTAGAACATCACTGGGACACATGGAACAGGTCAAATGATCTAAACTGGAGAAGTTTATGATGATGATTATGATGATAATGATCATGATTGTTATTATTATTATTATTATTATTATTATTATTATTATTATTATTATTATTATTATTATTATATAAATGCAGTTAAAGTAGCCAGTCAGAAAAAATCACATTAGGAATACAGAAAACAATCCGTACTGTAAGAAGTAGCCTAATGTTAATGGAACAAAGACATCCTCCGCGTAACAAGAAAACATAGTAGTACACGGTACACAAGGTTCTTATTCAAAGTACTTTATTATACAGAGTGATTCATGAGGATTTGCCGCCACTTACGGAGCTTATTTCCGAAGACATTCTGAGCAAAAATGTCATATAAACATGGGTCCTAATCTCAATATTTTCAGAGCAACACTAATTTTAAGTTATTAGTAAAATACCTTATTTATTTAGTTTTAAAGGTAAAAGAATATTACAAAATATTGAATGAACTATTCAGAAGTATCATTTCTTTAATTGGCTAGTGTTCTGAAGCTGAAAATGTGTGGTTAATTGCTTTGTATAGATATTGTTTTTCAATATTTAACTAAAAATAATTATATCATTCTTACACACTTATCACAAAAATTGTTACAAATTATACGACTTTAGAAACTTGATTCTTTACAGTTTAATTATGCATCCTAATGTACATTCTTGACATGAATATATTAGGAGAAAATCCAGAAACGATTAGGGGAAACACGGAAATTTTACTTGAAGCAAATAAAGCGATAGGTTTGGAAGTAAATCCCGACAAGACGAAGTATATGATTATGTCTCGTGACCAGGATTTTGTACGGAATCTAAATATAAAAACTGAAGCTTTATCCTTCGAAGAGGTGGAAAAATTCAAATAGCTTGCAACAACAGTAACAAATATAAATGACACTCGGGAGGAAATTAAACACAGAATAAACATGGGAAACGTCTGTTATTATTCGGTTGAGAAGCTTCTGTCATCTAGTCTGCTGTCAAAAAATGTGAAAGTTAGAATTTCTAAAACAGTTAGGTATATTACCGGTTGTTCTGTATGGTTGTGAAACTTGGACTCTCACTTTGAGAGAGGAACAGAGATTAAGAGTGTTTGAGAATTAGATTCTTAGGAAAATATTTGGGGCTAAGAGGGATGAAGTTACAGGAGAATGGAGAAAGTTACACAACACAATTGCACGCATTGTATTCTTCACCTGACATAATTAGGAACATTAAATCCAGACGTTTGAGATGGACAGGAAATGTAGCACGTATGGGCGAATCCAGAAATTCATATAGAGTGTTAGTTGGGAGACCGGAGGGAAGAAGACCTTTGTTGAGATCGAGACGTAGATGGGAGGATAATATTAAAATGAATTTGAGGGAGGTGGGATATGATGATAGAGACTGGATTAATCTTGCTGAGGATAGGGACCGATGGCGGGCTTATGTGAGGGCGGCAATGAATCTGCGGGTTTCTTAAAAGTCATTTGTATTGTATTGTAGCCTATTATTGTATCTCAAAACATGTTTTTTTTTTTAGTTATTATGTTTGACCAAACACCATAGAAATGTCATAGTCCAACTGTGTGGGCTTTTGTTTACGTCAGTAGTGTCAGAGTTGTAAGCTCCGAAACCGGTTGTGGTGCTAGAGACGTCCAGTCGGAGCGTGAACTTGCTTATGTCTGTGGAAGCATCGGAGCACGCAACGAGTTATAGTGGAGCGCTCCGCTCCGTTTAGGCTGTGTCTGACAACGCTGGTTTACGTCCACTAGAAGTTCATGGTATTGCAGTCAATATGATGGCGTGCACTAACTCTTTTACTGGACAAAACAAAAATCTTGATATTGTTGTTCTTTGGATTTAGGCCTGCTTTGTAAAAATGAAAGTTTTCAATTCAGTCATACATAGATTTATCGTACCAGAACTTCTAAATAAAAAAAATCATCCTAATTATTTAATTTCCATATAGGCACTCTGTTTAACTAAACGGCAGAAAAAAGACGTAGGCCTACTACTTACGACAAAGGATCAAGAATTTGCAGGTAAACTTTAAGCAACATGCTTAACATATCCTTAAAAATGAAGCTTTAATTTTAAAACTTCGCAAAGCATTAAACACATACATCAAATGCCATTTTTCTCAAATTAAACTTCGGTGGGATCTGCCGTCATTATTCTGAGCGCCTCGCTTGTTTAATGTCTTGTCGAACCTGATGTTCACATGTTAAATAATATTATTTTCATCGTTTCCTTAACAGTAGCCCTACAGTGGGCCGTCACATCGCGTGATGGTCGTGCTAGCAGATGTAACGACAGTGAATACTGATACTACTTCGATAATCGATACTACAAGTTTAAATGTGAAACTAAGAAGATGACACAACAAAAAATTAAAGTAGGCCTTTTTCGAAGATAATTGGAATTTTTTAAATTTTACTAATAAACCTTTATTCTACGCTTCATTCTTCACGTTTTAATATTCGTATTAAGAAGCAGATAAAAAATTCCTAGGTTTAAGTATCGCCGAGGATCGAACCCGAGACCCCCAGTTCTACGCACTGGGTGCTCTAACCACTGAGCTACGCCGAATCTCAATCCACAGCATCGGATCGAATCTCTCTCCTAACTGATAATTCTGTAGGACCAAAAATTAATATTTAAGTATAAATATGGAGTTCATTCACACATCTTACCTGACGGAATCATTCTGGTTGGATGCTGACAATACCCAACTATATATAATCGGCCTATATCTACTTCCCTGGGATTTCTTACGCTTCGTTATTAAGGGCTTTCCCAACAATACGAGTGGAATTATTGAAATTTTTGGTCTGCATGCGTTTAAGATTATTTTACAACTTGAAGTTATAAAATATTTTTAGATGACGGAAAAGACAACGTAGAGCAGTGACAGATAAAACACATGAATCCTTGAATTTTGATATAGCGGAAGTGTAATACATCGCTGAAATGGGAACAAAGAAAGAAAGGAAGGGAAAAAAAGAAAGAAAGAAAGAAAAAAGAAAGAAAGAAAGAAGGGAAGGAATAAGGAAAGGAAAGTATCGATCTCTCTCAATACTTCCAAGTATTGCAAGTATCGAGGTATGAAAAGTATTGAGAAACCTCTTCTGTAATACAAGAAATGATTTAATTATGTGGCCCATTTTATCTTGTATATTCTGTCGAGTATGAATCTATACCATCAAATGACGGGACTTTTTGTCGTTTGACGAGCACGGTAAGACCTTCGCTTGAGGATAAGAAGACAGCACAATACGAACTCTCATGCAATCCTTCTACAAAGGAACCACAATGAAAGAAGGGAAAATAAAAGAAGAAACAAACAAAAGGTACGCGATCGAGCGTCTTTGCGAAGGAATTCGAAGCTGTGAGAAAGAATCTATGTGAGCGCCAAGCCTGTTGGTCACTTGTCTCACCGCGTTTTTCGTTTCGTTGACGGAATTTAAGATAATTTCGTAGGGGAAAAGCCAAAAAATATATATAACCTAGTGTGTACAAAGAAGAAAATTGTCCACTTTTAAGGGAATTCAACCTATTCATAGATATTATTTTACATCTTGTCAATGACATACCTCGTACTTCATATGGTTTTCCACTTAAATGACCCTAACTTTAACCAACATAAATTCGATATATTTCACAATTCTTTTAAAATATAATACATTATTTTAAATAGGTCTAGCTTATGAAAGGTTTTAGCAATTTGTACAACATCTCGTTGCGAATGGCAGAAACTTAATGCACATATACGTATATCGACCGTGGCAGTGATGGATGCTGGACATCATGAAGTCATACTTCAGGGAGGACAAATTGGCCGGTGCAATGAACGCAGGCGGCGGGCGTGCGGATCGATCCCAGGATTATTATTAGCATCGGTTCCTGGAAGGATGAGCCGACAAGTCGTCCTCCAGGACAGGCAGTAATAGGAGCCAACACGTGAATCAAGATATGGATTATTCCAGATTATATTGGTTTAAATTAAACGAAATTATGTTACGCCACATTAGATTAGATTTTATAGACTGAGGTGGACTGCACTGAATCACACTAAAATGAACTCACTAAATTAAATTAGACTAAAATGAACTGGACTGAGGTCAAACTGGACTGAACCGGTCTCGAATTAACTGAACTTCTCGAGATTAAGCTGGACCGGACTGGACTGGCTCAAATCAGACTGAGCAAAACTAATCTAAATAGAACAGGAATTAAATGGGCTAGACTGCGATGATGGGATGGAGTGGACTGCATTACATTGAACTAGACTGGAATGGAGTTGACTGCGTTATATTGGACTGGACTGGAATCGAGTTGACTGCGTTATATTGGACTGGACTGGAATGGAGTGGACTGCGTTACATTGAACTAGACTGCAATGGAGTTGACTGCGTTTTATTGGACTGGACTGGACTGGAATGGAGTGGACTGCGTTACATTGAACTAGACTGCAATGGAGTTGACTGCGTTTTATTGGACTGGACTGGAATGGAGTGGACTGCGTTACATTGAACTGGACTGGAATGGAGTTGACTGCGTTTTATTGGACTGGACTGGAATGGAGTGGATTGCGTTACATTGAACTAGACAGCAATGGAGTTGACTGAGTTATATTGGACTGGACTGGAATCGAGTTGACTGCGTTACATTGGACTAGACTGGAATGTAGTTGACTGCATTACATTGAACTAGACTGGAATCGAGTTGACTGCGTTACATTGAACTAGACTGGAATCGAGTTGACTGCGTTATATTGGACTAGACTGGAATGTAGTTGACTGTGTTACATTGGACTATACTGGAATGGAGTGGACTGCGTTTTATTGGACTGGACTGGAATGGAGTGGACTGCGTTATATTGGACTGGACTGGAATGGAGTGGACTGCGTTACATTGAACTAGACTGCAATGGAGTTGACTGAGTTATATTGGACTGGGCTGGAATCGAGTTGACTGCGTTACATTGGACTAGACTGGAATGTAGTTGACTGCATTACATTGGACTAGACTGGAATGGAGTTGACTGCGTTACATTGAAATAGACTGGAATCGAGTTGACTGCGTTATATTGGACTAGACTGGAATGTAGTTGACTGTGTTACATTGGACTATACTGGAACGGAGTGGACTGCGTTACATTGGACTAGACTGGAATGGAGTTAACTGCGTTATATTGGAGTGGACTGCATTATATTGGACTAGACTGGAATGTAGTTGACTGCGTTACATTGGACTATACTGGAATGGAGTGGACTGCGTTACATTGGACTAGACTGCAATGTAGTTGACTACGTTACATTGGACTAGACTGGAATGGAGTGGACTGCGTTACATTGGACTAGACTGGAATGGAATGGACTGCGTTACATTGGACTGGAATGGAGTGGACTACGATACATTGGACTAGACTGCAATGGAGTGGACTGCGTTACATTGGACTAGACTAGAACAACTTCTGTATCAATAGTTTCTTCATAAAATTAGAAATAAGAAAGTTGCAAGCATTGTTTCTCATCCTGTATATACTCTGTATGTTTCAAACTAGTCGATGATATGAAACTTTCAAATTGCTTTTAAAATTGTTTAACTAAATGGTTCAAATAGGTCTTCAAATTGCAAATATCATGTATTATCTGTGAAAATTATTGAAACCTGCAACCATTGTAAATTGAAGTGTTGTTAGATGTCACTATGTGACCTGATGCTTATTAATGTCGAAAACGTTCGTCATTATGATCCAAAATGTCTCATAATTAGATTTATCCACGAATGATAAGTTACAGAATATATGCGGTCTGATAACAAGTTTATCAGTTCTAAAGTGCAGTGGATGTGGTTGCATTGGACTACACTAGAGCGGAATGGACAATGAACAGTAATTTGTAGGCTATAGGAAGGAATTTTCTGAGTCGCTATGAGCATAGGTCAGTCATGTCAATTGATGCCCAGAGGAGCAAGCGCGCGCTTTAGAGATCAGGAGAGCCTGAGAGCTTTATAGCGGAAAGGAAAGAGACAGACGAAAGAGGTAGTATACGCCGCTTGGTTGACCTGTATACAGGGATGGCCAACACTGATTCAATAGATAAAGGGAAGAGAACTTATTAAAACTGTATCCATGTTAATTTTTAGATTTGTCTGAAGAGTATAAATGTATTATAAGAATGTAAGTTTTAATTTTAATGCTCATTTTTCACAAGTTCGTTTTTTTATTCAAAAGGAATATCTTCTCAACTTTCATTTATAAAAAGTGAAATTTTCAGTTATAGGCCTATTTATTTAGTAGCCTTCCAGGTACTGAAACAATGTTTTCGTAAATCTAATATAGCATAAATACTTAGCTATTACTGAAGATAGTGTATTACAAAATTTTGAAAATATTCGCATGGCAAATGTTTGTAAGGAAATCAATTAACAAAGTAACTACTGTTACATCATAAACAAAAGATATGTGCCCATGTGTTGTAAAAATGTCAGCTCTATAGCTTCAGCAGGTTTCAGAAAATAATATAATATCCTGATGATAGGAAGTTGCTCACCAATATCACCTTAAAAGCATGATGCGATAAGAGTTTTGTTATGTAATATTAGTTACACTTAAAACATATACCTAGGTAACTTTGCTTTGTACTATAATATTATTTTGATTAGTTTATTGATTACTTTTATAAGGCTTCAGCTTCAGCTTGAGCATTAAAATCAATTCCAGCTTACCATGTCATACTCACTCTCTTTTTTCGGGATATCACTTTTTTTATGAATGATGTGTTTCATCCACTTAGTACTGTTCTCCAACCAGGAGATTAACCGTGAAAGGAATGCGCTTACTATTGCGTCATCTATTGGAGCGAAGTAGACAGATAATATTACCGTTATAATGTCAATTTAAAAAACATGCACTCTCCTGCATATGTTATTTCCTGTATGGAGGGATTAAAAGACCAGGAGATTAACAGTGATCTAATTTTGTAACTAGGGTAGTATAAGTATGTATGTATCAGTGTTATCGTTTGTGCTGTGAGCGTTAGCCAATAGAGATACGTGTACCCACGTGTGTGACCTTATGACATCTTATGACATCAACATTCAATCACAGCATTACCCCGCTGCGTCTCATTCCCCTGAGACTTTCTAGTGGTTGGAGTACAGTATAGTATAGTTGTACTACTATGGAATTTATATGAATATTCCTTCTTAACTCTGTATTATGTTATTAACGTTTAAAACACAACTGCAGCATTAAGAAATTAGTATTTTGTTTCACAGACAATATAGAAAATATCAAACAGGACGAAGCCATATAAAAATAACGACACAAAATTTCACGTTCCGTTTGAAGTTTGTGCACCACTGTTTTCTTAATTCAACAGGCTGCTTATTCATCCTCCTATACCTAGCGCTTGATGCCCGCGCACGACGTTAAGGTCAGAAAAATGCGCTTGCTTTGACATCACTGGCATAGGTACCTTAAAATAGTTCTTGACTCATATAATGTAATCGCATATTTTACTATTTTCACAAATTCAGACTGGCGCTATGTGTATTAGCGATAATAGTGTACCAACGAGTAGTAAAAATAGGAAGCTGAAGCCCGAATGTGCCGAGATTGCGTCACTCGACTTCTCCAGAGATCTACGTAATTCTCACGTGCGTCTGCTTCATTCCAGCCTCCACGATTTCCATCACATGATAACAGAACCAGTTTCGCTGCTCGCAGACTTCTAAACTTGTGACCATTGGGTGAAAAAAAGACAAAGACCTCCAATTATTAAAATGAGATGAGTCACTCTCACGTGTTCGCCCTTCCCATTGCGAAAAGTCACAAGATCACTTTTTGCCACGAGAAGAACACAACGCCTGCGGACGACCTGTTCCTAACGAGCTGAGGGTTACGTGCACCGTGCTCCTGGCTGTGACCGCTGTGAATTATTGTTGGAGATTTTCGCAATGACGATAAATGCGAAATGTGCTAAAATACTGTCAAAATAAGTAATTTTATATTTGGAAGCATGTTAAGTATATTACCACAGTCTAGTATATACAGTCGCGAAGCTCAATACGTAGTAAATATGCAAACATTAGGTAGTTGCTCACCACTAGGATCGCTAATATCGCCTCATTACAGGCAATGCAAAATAGTACCGTCACAGTCTATTGTTTCTAGCACCCTCAAAACTCAAGCTTCGTCACTGCATATAGTAGACTGTGATATTACTGTAGTTTTTTTAATCCGCGTTAAAATGCGAAATACACGTGTTTCTGCGAAATAACAGCGAAATTACGTTTTATAAAATTTTTTTGTCTTTGTAAAAAAAATCAGAATATATCTACTCTAAGGCCCAGTCACATAATTTTCCCACTTGTTTATGCATTCATGATTATCCAACCCGTTCCAGACTTGTGTGTATACAATAAGTATATGTATAGAACTACAATCAATAGTTTTATATGCATATCATATAAACTTTATAATTCTTTACCTATGCATATAAGAAATAAATCATTTTTATCTTCAAGAGGCCAGTGAAAAATGCATTGTTAACGAACCCACTCTATAGTGTCATTGACATAGTGATCCGATAAGCAAGTATAATAACAAATATAATTCATTCTGTGTTAGTTCCGTCTATTACTTATCTTTATTATTTGATAAGTCATTACATTATGACCTAATTATACAATCTGTTAGCAAAACCCGGGGGGAAACGCTTTCGCCACAAATGGCATCATCAAGTTCCATGTTAAATGCTTAACGCTAAATGAACATATTTAACAAATGAGCCGTTCAAAGCAGAAGTGGTGTAAGTCAAAAATGGGTAATGAAGGTTAAAGTAAACGTTCTGTAAAATACAGCCCAAAGTACCAATTAATATTCAATTTATTTAAACTATTAGTAGTCAGTGGATGACACGAAGGACATATTAATTGCTACTTTGCGCTGTATTTTACAGAATTTTTACTTTAAACCTCATCACCCATTTTTGACTTACACCACTTCTACTCTGAACGGTTCATATCTAGTTATTTTCTCAAACATATATATATATATATATATATATATATATATATATATATATATATATACAGGTATTGAACATTGGAACACTTAAAATAATAAAAGACGAAGTATTAAAATATTCACAACACGAAATAAAATGTGTAATAGGCCTACAATTAATTTATTAAAATTATAAGAAATCTATGTTGGAAGACTTGATATCATAGTTAGAATACAACATAAGTTGACAACTGATCGTAACTAGTGACTGTATATATTATTAATGTGTGAACCAGTCCTTGCAGTGTTTAAACACAATTGCCTTACGTAGTGGTAAAAACACAAACTGTTAGAATGTAACAAATCCATGTTGGAAGACTTGACATCATAGAATATAAGATAAAGTTGATAACTGGTCGCAACCAGTGGACTGTGTATATTATTAACTAGTGTGAGAAATGAAGTTTTGCCAATTTAAGGATTAAATTTGTATTGTTGTACTAGCCGTACCCGTGCGCTCCGCTGCACCTGTTAGAAATAAATATAAAGTAATTACATAATTAAAATAGGACGTTTGATCGAGGGAACATTCGTGTTTCATAGAAGGATAAATCGTTTAATATGTTACTTAATTTAAATTGTATTTAACTAATTAAAATGCGGTCATTTTGGTCCAGAGAACAATCATTTGGTGCAATGATAATTCCTTTAACATGTTTCTTAATTGTTATTACATGCAACCATAGTTTAATAAAGATTGACATATGATTTAGTTTTAATGTGTATACTTTATATTACTTGCTATATGTTTCAGAAGTTACTGCAATAACATTGTAGAATTATGTCCATCTAGAGAAACTACACTTTCTAATGGTAAAATAATAATTAAACAATTAATTAGCTTCCGATATTATTTCATACAAACACAGAAGCATTCTCTTAGGCTATGTTTAATAGCTTTCGATTGTTGTTGTCCAAGGCCTCTTTTAGACGACGTCATTTGTTTTGATTTCAGTACAGAGCCTTAGATGGTGTTGTTATTGTAATTTTAAAACTCATTTATCTCATTAAATATCAGTCCTATCAAAATTTTGTATAGGATAAAACTTATCCGAAATTATTTTTAAAGAAACGTTTGTTATGTAATAATTTTCATGAAAATCAATAATAAGCGAGATATTTCGATTTATTTAATTCAGGCCCCCTTATAACCCCACCTTTTAAATAAAGTATTTTGAATGCTATATAGCCTAAAATCTAAGTTACAACGAACTTAATTTACATTCCAATTTTCATATAAATCGATTCAGCCATTATCGCGTGAAAAGGTAACAAACATCCAGACAGACAGACAGACAGACAGACATACAACAAAAATGTCAAAAAAGCGATTTTCGGTTTCAGAATGGTTAATTATACATGTTAAAACCAATTATTTTTGGAAAATCGAAAATTACCAGAAAAATTTTGGCTACAGATTTGTTATTAGTATAGATATAGATGTGTGAACTAGTCCGTACATTGTTTAAACAATTGTCTTGCATAATAGTGTCGATGAATTAAGTTTTAAATAACTGATTTTTAACCTCATGTAAATTTGACTTCAAAATGTGTACTTTTATATGGTGAATGAAGCAAATAAATACCTAATATTTAATTTTATTAGAGTCTGTAAATAGTTAACGATTATCTAGGCCTATTTTCTGTTGTTTCTGCACGAATATGGGAACATACAACCATTTGATATAGGTCACTAGTTTGTGTTACTTTGTACGAGTCTAGAAACAGCCAACGATTTTTTTTCTGTTGTTTACTGAGTTATTTTGCACGAGTTAGGAACATTCATTCATAGTTTTCAACCCGAGAGCAGATCTTTCACTGCAAACTCAGCAATCTCCAACTTTATTTTCTGTCTTCCTCTTAGTCTCCGCATATAATCCATATATCTTAATGTCGCCTGTCATCCGATATCTCCTTCTGCCACGAACTTGAGCTAGGAACGTGCAATACCACTTTTCTTTGCTAGTTTTTGTTGTTCTGTAAGAGTCTAAAAATAAGCAATGGTCATTTTCTGTAGTTTTCTGAGTCCCTCTGAACGAGTGTCTTAAGAGACAACAATATTTTTATGCTTTGTTGTGTCACTCTGTAAGATTATAGAAACAGGCAGAAATTACGTACTTGGTGTTTGTTGTTTTCTAAGTTACACTGGACGAATGTATAAAGAAACATCAACAATTTTTATTCGAGGTTGTGTCACTCTGTAAGACTGTAGAAACAGGCAGCAATTACGTAAGTTATTTCCTGTTTGTTTTTTTCTGAGTTACTCTGAACGAGTCTATAAAGAGGAAACAACAATTTTTATTAGAGGTTATGTCACTCTGTAAGACTATACAAAACAGGCAGCAATTACGTAAGTTACTTCGTGTTTGTTGTTTTCTGAGTTACTCTGAACAAGTGTATAAAGAGGAAACAACAATTTTTATTCGAGGTTGTGTCACTCTGTGAGACTATAGAAACAGGCAGCAATTACGTAAGTTACTTCGTGTTTGTTGTTTTCTGAGTTACTCTGAACGAGTCTATAAAGAGGAAACAACAATTTTTATTCGAGGTTGTGTCACCCTGTGAGACTATAGAAACAGGCAGCAATTACGTAAGTTACTTCGTGTTTGTTGTTTTCTGAGTTACTCTGAACGAGTCTATAAAGAGGAAACAACAATTTTTATTCGAGGATATGTCACTCTGTAAGACTATAGAAACAGGCAGCAATTACGTAAGTTACTTCCTGTTTGTTGT
This sequence comes from Periplaneta americana, assembly GCF_040183065.1. Classification (NCBI taxonomy): domain Eukaryota; kingdom Metazoa; phylum Arthropoda; class Insecta; order Blattodea; family Blattidae; genus Periplaneta; species Periplaneta americana. Next base: position 61,164,045 of record NC_091130.1, read on the forward strand.
GTTCTGAGTTACTCTGAACGAGTGTATAAAGAGGAAACAACAATTTTTATTCGAGGTTGTGTCACTCTATGAGACTATAGAAACAGGCAGCAATTACGTACTTGATATTTGTTGTTTTCTGAGTTACTCTGAACGAGTATATAAAGAGGAAACAACAATTTTTATTCGAGGTTGTGTCACTCTGTGAGACTATAGAAACAGGCAGCAATTACGTACTTGATATTTGTTGTTTTCTGAGTTACTCTGAACGAGTATATAAAGATGAAACAACAATTTTTATTCGAGGTTGTGTCACTCTGAAAAACTATAGAAACAAACAACAGTTACGTACTTGCTGTTTGTTATTTTCTGAGTTGCTTTACACTGAATATAAAAACATACAAGAATTTTAGATATTAGTTTGTGTTATTCTATAAAAGTAGAATGAAAATATGCAACGATTTCCTCTGCAAGCATGGAATCTACAACCAAATGGAAAAGAGATATGAAACTAAGTAGGTTACTGGGCATCAGAACAATCTTCATAACTTAATCCGTAAAAGAAAAAGGAGAACATGATAATGATAATGATGATGACGACAACAACGATGACGAAACATCTCAACAAGATAATTATTGTAAAGGAAAATATAGTACAGAAAAAAACTTTAAGATAGTCATTTCTTCTTTCCTATAAATTGAGTACTGGATCTCCCTTGGAAATAAACGACGACCGGAAAGGTGTAATCAAATCTCCACCAGACCTGGATTTAGGGTTGTAGGCACTCTGGACACAGTAAATGGTGCGCCACATTGTGGGTTAAATATTACGATAATAATGTAAAATTGTTCATAATTTTATTATCTATTTCTTGTTTTTTTTTTACAATTCTATTCCCTTACAAAACTGGTTAAGTTTAATTTGATTAAATACAAAATAATATATGAAGTGAAAAGAATAATAATAAAATTATAATCAAATCATTAAGAAGATGGGTAACTGAGATAAAAAAGATTAAATTAGATTTCTGGCAGGCATGTCTACATTTAGAGAAAAGGCCTTTTCCTGACTTTCTCCTGAGCAAATTTTTCTATAATCTCTAAAAAAATCCGTATTTTAAAGTACGATAATGCTATCTTCACAACACATAAGAATCAGACAGTTAAGTTTTTTTATTTCCCAGAAGTGACCCTTTAATGTTTTTCGCACGCTTGAGAACCATCTTTCTACTGTGCAATTTGTCACTGCAAGGAAAGAAACATTCTCAATACATTTTCAAGGTTTGAAAATGTACTCTGGAGGTTATTCAGTTTTATGTAAGAGTAGAACCCTGGTATTGTTTTCAAGCTTCTCAAATCAACATAGACCTTGAGAATGAAGACACTCATCGGTAAAACTATTATCAATACCTACCTCTGGATAGCACTTGACAAACTTGTTTGCCTCAGCCTCCAGATTTCTGTTTCCGCCCTTTCGGACGATGCTAACAGTAACAAAATGCAGATTAATCTGTCTTAACGCGCGTTTAGTGGGGAGATCTAATTGGCGGTAAATGGCAGTGATTTAGGCCTTTAGTCCCGTATAAATAATGTAAGGGGTAATAAGGTAACAATATGTTTAAATGATGTCCGTGTAGAAAATTTTGAAACACCTTCTGCAACTCTCTATTTGCAATGTCACTCAGCACTCGCCTTATTTCATTCTCCAGTTATTCTAGAGTGTATGGATTGTTCACATACAGTTTCTGTTTTAAATTCTCCACAGATAAAAATTACACATTCAAATCCGCGGCTGGCGAACGTCCGCGGCTAATTACGTGGTCAACAAACACTTTTTATAACGTTTCTGACGATATAGCGGTTGTGTATGCAGTAGAGTTATTCTGCTGGCAATAAGCATACGTTACTGTTTTTCATCTTCACTCGATGTTGAGAAAAAATGGCCGCAGTTATCTCACACATACCGTACTAGGCACATTTCCAGTGCGCTAGCATATTTGTCTCGGCCTTATTTATAAGCCTATTTCTTTCTTCCTAAGTTAGCAATAGGTGAATCAATTGTTCTGATGAACACACCTGGCATATTTGTCTCGGCCTTATTTATAAGCCTATTTCCTTCTTCCTAAGTTAGCAATAGGTGAATCAATTGTTCTAATGAACACACCTGGCATATTTGTCTCGGCCTTATTTATAAGCCTATTTCCTTCTTCCTAAGTTAGCAATAGATGAATCAATTGTTCTGATGAACACACCTGGCATATTTGTCTCGGCCTTATTTATAAGCCTATTTCCTTCTTCCTAAGTTAGCAATAGATGAATCAATAGTTCCGATGAACACACCTGGGATATTTATCACGGCCTTATTCATAAGCTTTGTTCCTTCTTCCTAAGTTAGCAATAGGTGAATCAATGGTTCTGATGAACACATCTGGGATATTTATCACGGCCTTATTCATAAGCTTTTTTTCCTTCTTCCTAAGTTAGCAATAGATGAATCAATGGTTCCGATGAACACACCTGAGATATTTATCACGGCCTTATTCATAAGCTTTTTTCCTTCTTCCTAAGTTAGCAATAGATGAGTCAACGGTTCTGATAAACATACCCATTCTGAAATATTTTGTCATCAAGGATTACTTCTATTCGATAGCGTTCATTAGTGAAAACTTTAGGTTCACGGATTCTTAGGTTCACAACCACTAAGTTACAATGCTGCATCCTCAAAATGTTCACAGCCATCTTTTTTCCTTGCAAGTATGACTGTAGAATCTGAATTGTTTTATTTGTTTTAAACGAATTAAAAGTTTTCTTCTGAAGGATTCAGAGACCAGTTTCATATTTGTTTAATTTGTTCTCAAGATCCGCAGTCTCCAAACGAGTAGCTAGTTTTTGTTACATTGAATTAAAGAAACAAAAGGGAACAGTTACAACTGTTTCGGTGAGTTACGAACAATCTAACAGTGTTGGGACAACTTTTGCACAGGCCGTGTGTCGGAGCATTACTAGAATTTAGCGCTCATGACGTCAGTATAGCCGCTAATTTCCCATAATACCAAGTAGTAGTTAGTCATAAAAACGGTGCCTTTTGCGCTCCCCAGCATTTTGCGCCCTGGGCCCGGGCCCAGGCCCATTGGGCGCATTTATAAATTTAGCACTGATCTCCACCTCCCATCATTGAGGGAGTTTCAGAAGCATAAGATTTCCATTTTCCTGTTTCCTTCAAGCCCCAACTAGTTGTAATGGATAGTTTTACCATGGTTCTTCAGACTGAATTGCACTATTTCTTGTACGACAGGCATTACCTGTCATGTTTCAAAGTAGTTTCATGTAGGCCCAGTAGAGTTTTGACGTGACGAATCTCCCTTTCTGCAATGACATCACTCACCCACTTCGAGCTTGTTTGCACCCGCGTGTAAACAATAAATTCTTTCCTCTGAAGAAGCAGGGTGTTGAATTTCGTTTAAAAGTATATGTTAAGTCATCTGTAAATACATCACACAGCATGAGTGCAATGTGTCGTAAATTCGCCAAGGACACAAAACTGAGGACAAGCGGATTTCAGTTTCGCAATTCGGACTTTCCAACTTTGTGTTTGCAGAGTGATGTTTATGTGAGACAGTAAGATACCAAAAGAGGACTTCATCGCTTACAGCTTTTATCAAAGTCCGATGATTCTGCTTTCATGGTCAAATCTCATTAACCTTCCAAGAAATCGATTCAAGGACTGATAAACCTTCCTTTTCATGACTTACATATTGTGTATTCACATCAAAGTTCTTAATGCAGAGAAGTGATAAGGAAGTCTAGTCTTCATTCACTGGCAGGTGTACGAATTACGTTGGTTTTATTATTAAGGACCTGAAAATAAATGCTCTAAAAGTTCAACATATGCTTGCAATTGTGACGTTTTTAAGTCACTCTTGTAGGTCACTGCGGAATTTTTCTTCCTCGAATTTGGGTTTGATCTCGTGTGTCAATTGGGGTCATAAATAATTTATTATTATTGACATTATTGAGGGACGCAGTTTTTCCTCGATTCTCTCAACATTAAAATTTTCTTTTCACCAACACTTTCCATTTAATCATAGACTACTATTCTCTTGCTGCTGATGAAGGTTATGATGATGATGATGATGATGATAATGGTGGCGTTGACGACAATGCTGATGTCGGCGTAACTGCATTTTGATTCTTGAGATTCTGACGGCTTCCATCAAAAGATATTTATTTTGTTCCCTGGTAAATTGGAGCAGATTTTCTTCAAGCCCTTCAGTTTCCCGTAACTTATCATTATATTGGGATAATTATGTAAATACATATTTTTAGATTACTAGTGAAACTTACGCCCGTTCAAGATCATTTGCAAATCACGTAATTTTGAGTTTCCTGTAGATTTTTGAAGCACAGATTTTTCCATTTATGACATTTACAATATTTCAATACATATTTTAGCATGTTTACTTATAACTACACATCTTCTTTATTTTTAATAAAACTTGAGTATTCGTGAATTTCCACATTCATATTCAGACTTTTTTCCTATAAAAACGAAAATACTCAAATTTAGTAGTTCTTTTTTGTAATATTGTTTTATCTTGTTGCACGTGCCTTAATACAAATCAGATCTAATCATGAAAAGAATTCTCTCATATTATATAGTACAGAATTAATTTATGTCAGCTTAAGTGTGAGTAACACTGCAAATTCATCAATGTTCATTGCTAATTTATTTTTAAATTGGTGATGACATAAAAGCATTTTTTATTTAAGCATGTATTTTGTAAGTTCTGAGTACAAGTTTTGTTAATTTTAAGCACATAACTCATAAAAGAATGTAGGCCTTTATTTCTACTTGACGAAATTTTATAAGCACATATTTTCAATTTTTAAGCACATAAATACATACTCATGGAATTTTAAGCACATATTATTACCAAAGCCTTAATTTTCATCATATAGTTTTCCGAATAGTTCCGTAATTGGTAATGATTGTTAAGTAAAAAAGTACCGTTTGCCAGTCATCGTGGTGATGTTGATAACGATGACGTTGATGATGACGCCCTTGGTCGAAATTTTAGTTACATCTCGTTTGTTTTTTTTTTCTGCTATAATCAATGACTTTAAAAACGTTCGTTACGTAATAATAGTAATAATATTTAATAAGAGATCTTTTGATATGAAAGTACATTTCTTGCTTCACTGCTTTACAAGAATAGGACGAACTCATACAAGTTGTAATTGTGGTACATGAACAAGAACAGCATTGTTTGCCTTTTAAATCCATGTTCAGTTAAAGGCTAACAAAAGAAGCGGACGCATGTAGCAAAATAATTCCAATTTTGTAAAATTGTTTCGGAAATTGGCACTATCTTGTCATTACGATTACGCAGAATATGACCTTTCCAATCTACGAGATAAGAATGGAAATAACAGACGGAAAGTTCCTTGTTATTAATAGGTATAGGCCTACTGCTTTGTTGTAAGAACGTTCGGTCTGGGTCAACCTCAAGGCACGATCTTACAGGATTGTAATGAAAAGATAGACACATTTCCTCAAACTCTTAAAATGAATTACTATGAATAATACAAGGTCTTTCATAAGTCCTTGAAACGTTTTATAAATAAACTAGTGCTGTAAATGACATACTGATAGCGAATAACACAGTGAAATAGCTGATCAAATATAACAAATTTTCCTTGCCAAAACTCACTAGCTAATTATTAACTGAACGTACAGGCCGATTATTTAGTCCTGACAGCTCAGCGACGCGAAAGAGGGGAAGTAATCGGAGGAGTGGGGAGAGTTCCGGAGTAGAGATAGGGCGAGCGGTCGGTAAAGGCAAGCGACTGAATAAACCAAACACCCCTTGGCGTAACTAAATGGATTCGCCTGTCCCACGCGCACATCTCCGGCGACTGTCAGGACTAAATAATCGTACTGTAAGTTGCAACTGGCACTGCATCCATCTATGCACTGGAGCTTCCTCAGATAAGTGATGGAGTGGGGCTGGGGAAGCCATATTTCTATAAAAGTGCATGTAAAATTCATTCTTAAAATGTAATTGTTTATCTTAAAATTTTGAGAACACAATATCAAAATTATGCTCTAGACATTTTAAAGAACATGTTTTTAGGTGTAAACACCTGTACTTACAAACTTCAATTCTGATGGCAACGTTGTGAATTTTGACGACTATAGGGAGGGAGATGCGTCACAGATTTTTCTATAATTAGCCTCCACGGTGACATTAAAACAGGCAATAAACTAGTCGTTATTAGGCATAACTAACCCAATAATTATAACACAAAAGATATTGGAGTCCTATTTGAAATTAAAAATTTGATCTTCATACGTCGAACATTATTTTACGTAAGAAATCCTACGTTCAATGTCCTACAAATGTCCCATGCTTCACTGCCGTATGAAAGAACTTGTCTGGAAAATATCTTATAAATTTTTAATCTTGTGTTTATTTGAACTAAGTTTGGTTTGAAGACTTTATTACATTCATAGCTCTATGTCCTTTTCGGATTCATATGAAATGTTGTACCCAAGGAATTTAAAATTACAAACTTGTTCAATTATTTTATCAACAATACAAATTTTACTTCTTATAGGATCTTCGCTATGAAGAACTTATTTTAAGTTGAAATTAACAAGTTAAATTGTTTTGAAATGCTATGTAAATTATATGTTGAACGTTATAATTCATTTTCGGACTTTACTATATTGACCTGCCATCTACAAATGGTGAAGTAGTGAGCTTTTAATTCTTGGTAATTCTTATTGAACCAGGAACAATGGATCGCAATTTATTAATCATTTTATTCATATGAAAATCCTGTGTATACATATACGGTACATTTTCATTTATTCGTAGTGTTCTCCCAAGGACAGGTCATTCACTGCAAACCCAGCATTCTCCAGTCTTTCCTATTTTCTGCCTTCCTCTTAATCTCCGCATATGATCATACTGCACATATTAATTCAAATTTTTTCCAGTTGGGAGTGAAAGATGCCTTTTATATTGAATCCACAAAATGAAAATTATATCTATTCATATGCAAATTAAATGATTTCATTTTGAGTACATTTTTAATAGAAGAATAAACTATTAATAATAATAATAATAATAATAATAATAATAATAATAATAATAATAATATCATTACTACACGAGAATAGAATGGAAACTAGTGGAACGTACAACTTATTATCAAAGTACCTGTCCTTTCGTTATACCTATTTTTAACTAAAAATTAATGTTATAGCTAGGCAAGCTGGTAAAGAACCTCTTGGAAGGAGACTACAATGGAACTAAAATGACGGGAATTGTACTACGTAAAATGTAAATGAAGCCGAGTTTTAAATTTCTGTGTTTTTAACATCTCAGTAAAAGGATAATAGTATTATCGTAACCGTTGCAAAGTTCGGCAACTTAAATTGCTAATGTTCATACCTCTCTATTATGTTAATATTAATCCATTTATAGTTTTCTGCAGGTTTTTCAGATATTTCACTGCAAACTCAGGAAGTTCACCGATGTCTCAAAAGTAGGCGAAAGATGCAATCTTTAGGGGTATCACGGAAATAGGCAACTTTATCCTATACGTATTTGGTTTCAGTGATGCATTTATTTGTCTTCTGCGCACGAAATACTGTACTCCAACCACGAGAAAGTCTTTGGGGACTGAGACGAAGTAGGGTAATACTGTGAATGAATGTTGATGTCATAAGATGTCATAAGGTCACACACGTGGGTACTCGTATCTGTATTGGGTAGCTCTCACAGCACAAACAATAACATTGATACACACACATATTGATACTACCCTAGTCACAAAATTAGATCACTGTTAATCTCCTGGTCATTTAATCTCTCCATACAAGAAATAACATATGGAGGAGAGCGCATGGTTTTTAAACTGACGTTATAACGGTAATATTATCTATCTACTTCGTTCCAATAGATGACGCAATAGTAAGCACATTCCTTTCACGGTTGATCTCCTGGTTGGAGAACAGTACGTATCCTGAATTGTTTGTTGTACTCAAAATCTGGCAATGAGCAAAGCAAAACCTCTCCCCTACTGTGCAGTAATCAAAAGTTATGTTTCGGGACGAAGTTCAAGCGGGGTATGACAATGTGACAACACTGTATGTTGCTGTGATGGCGGAACGTATAAACATGCACATGAGTTTTGAAAGGCTTAAGTCTACCTTGCCAAGCTATATATAGTGAGCTCACAGCAAGCATAGTTTTACAAATGTTAAATGTCGTTTTACTTCCTTCTTAGTACCAGTACGTGATTGCAAAAGGTGTTTTCTGTACTATGTTAACAGATGTAAGCGGTCTGCTTTCATGTCCAAGGTTTTAGCCACTTTTATTCCATGTGACATTACGAACGTGTGTGTAAGGATAGGCCAAGGCCAATGAGAGGCTCTTATCTGAGTGTGCAATACCATCACGAGCACGGTGTGCACGAACGTGAATTAGTCACGCGAGTGGGAACTCCGCGGTTTTCAAAAGCCGAACATCACTCCCAAGGCAATCCCCTATCAGCGGGGTCGCGTGTTATCAGACGACCCTGATATAATTACGGACTGGAACTGGGCCTACAAGTCAATTACACACAAACCGTTGAATACAATTAATGTGTTCTTGTGTATACATGCACGTTAAAGTGAACTGTACGTCTGTACATTTTCTCCGATTTGAAGTCATGATTTCAATATAAAGAGGAATAAAAATGTTCATTAAAAATAAATATACCTAAGAAATGTCCTGTCGATAAAGCAAATTATAAAAACATAATTACGAACACCCAAACCAAAAATGAGTGACCCGAAGAAATGGGCGTATTTAGGCCTAGGTAGACTAGGCAGCTGCCTAGAGCGACAGATTTGAGGGGGCGCCTTTTAAGCTGTTACTGTTAATTTTATACATTTTTTAAATTTTATTCATAACTCCATGGATAAATATATAATAGGATGTGAAACTGCGGTCAGCACCATCTGGCGGCAGGGGGCTCAAATAAGATGATCAGCGCCCGAAGTCGTAGGTGGTGAAGGTAAGAACTACGTGTTGGGTACATTACCCTGAGTTCTCTATTTATCCGTTCGTTCGAGACTTGGTCGAGAAGACAAGATGGCAGCCAGAAACTTGCTAATAGTGAACATAAAGTGATACTACTTGTGTCTATAAGCAGTATATGTTAAACAGTGATGTTTATGGACGTTGTAAAAGTAGTATTGTTGAATTTATTGTAAAGTAATAGTAATATAATAAATTGAACTATCTAACTAGTTTTTGAAGACTTTTCCATTGCGCTGTACACTAAATACCCAAAGAATACAATCCCAATTATCTAATCTTCTGCTTTATTTTCTGTCTGTCTGTTATATTTTAATTGGGTAGTATAAAATAGATCGTCTCTGTTATTTTCCTGTTGGCACCGGTAAGAATTTTCAGTGGAAGATGCTGTGAGGAATAAAAATGTAAATGTTTTATTTTAAATTAGGTTAGTTTTGAATATCGGTGAGGGTGAGAGGGAATACTTTCTGCATAGTTTAACATTTTCGTCACCAGGTGCGCTGCTAAATGCATGAAGTAATTAGTTTTTATTTTCGCTACTTGGTGCGCTGCTAGAAGTAATAAGTTCTCCTCCGCCCAACAGGTGGCAGAAAGATCAATTTCTACATTAGCGCCTCTAGCATGTGTTACGGGAAACTCAGTAAGTTTCGCATCCTATTATATATTTATCCATGATAAGCTTTTAAAAGAATACATGAACTTGAACGCACAACGAAAAGGATATGAATAACATTGGCAACAATCAGTTCAAATTTAATCAACGGTCTGCCAACGGAAAAAAGGACAGTTATTCAATGATAGTGTCACAATGCGATCATAGAACTTTTTTCAATGTTATGCCCTCTTACCGTGAGAATCTCACGTGATAACATTAAAGAACTTACTGCTATTATATTACGATACGTTAGGAAGGCAAATCTCGTTGCTCGCTATCATAAGCTTTGTGATGAGAGACGCCGCTAACTCTGTCATAAGAGTAGCCTGTATCAACACTCAATAATGCCCATTCAGAGGCATTTCCGATAGAATAGCACACAAACTTGTGTAGCATATAATAAGACACTAGTTGCTTCACCGTACAAAACGCTACTGAGTGAGGCTCTAAGGCAGGGTTGCCAGATTGTTTTCACAGAAGTTCGCAATTATTTCTTTAAAAATCGCCTTTTAGAGGAAAAAAATCGCCCAAGATTTAAATTTCACACTATTTTCTATCTTAATGGGAGACAAAATTCTGTTATAATAATACCTACAACAGTTATATTGCGAAGCTGTGTACCTAATACATGTAACTTCTATCGATTCGTCACACCTGTGGAGTAACGGTCAGCGCGTCTGGCCGCGAAACCAGGTGGCCCGTGTTCGAATCCCGGTTGGGGCAAGTTACCTGGTTGAAGCTTTTTCCGGAGTTTTCTTTCAACCCAATACGAACAAATGCTGGGTAACTTTCGGTGCTGGACCCAGGACTCATTTCACAGTCATTATCATCTTCATCTCATTCAGACGCTAAATAACCTGGGATGTTAATACAGCGTCGTAAAATAAAATAAATATCTATCGATTCGTTAAAAATAATTCATGAAATTGGAACTTCTTTCATATCGTATACTTACTCCTTTATGATATTAGTGGCTATGCCTGTCTTATTTATTTCAGTGCACTCACTAAAGTAATCCACATATTTTATCGCGGTATGACTGGCCACAAAATCGCCAACTGAATTTCAAATTTTGTTATAATAATGACATAGCTACTGGCAATACATCTTTAAGCTTAGATTGGGAGAAAAGAGACGCTGAATTTTGTTTGTATTTTGATGAATCAGCAGGTTGTTTACAAGTCCGCTTTTTGTGCTCTTAGTTCCACTCGACAGTTCTTACTGTATGTTTTCCACTTTTCCATTGCAATTATACAAAATATTAATAATATCGCAGAAAGAGATATTGAAATAGGTAGTGTGAAAGAGACAATAATGAACTCTCTGTTCATGACCATCTTATTTTGTAAATAATTAAGCACATAATAAAACATTATAAATAACTTTTTAATTAGTTTATTTTACGATACTTTATCAACTGCGATGATTATCTAGCGTCTGAGTGAGATGAAGATGATGACAGCGAAATAAGTCCAGGGTCCAGCGCCTGAAGCTATCCAGCATTTGGGCTATTCCATCTCAAGTCGACCGAAATATAGAGAAAATTGACCTTGCAATTTTTAAATACAATGAAACTTTTTCTGTCCGTAGACAACTGTGATATAATGCTTTGTGCAAAGTTTGAGGCATCAGAACTTAATAGCGTTTAAATTAATAATATTTAAATTTATCGTATTTTCATAAAATTAGCAACTTTAAACTGTTGTGGCTCGAAACCCTTTCACCCAATGATCAAAATTATTTTTATGCTGAGAAATTAAAGTTTATATTGACATGTAAACAGTTTTTCTTACTTTTTATGGAAATAGAGAAATTGAGATTTTTTTTTCATTAAGACGCCTCTGGCCACGAAAAAATATTTTTAAAAGATATAGTTAGATTCCGCATTGAAAGTACAAATAAACACATATTTTTACTGGTGGGACGTTGATAAGAAAGTATTGAAAATATCAAATAAAGAAAATAAATAGTACGCGCATGAACTAACCAGCTGACTGTGATGCGGGAGATAGCCGAGGGAAGCAAGGCCAGTAGACATAAACACGTGATGTGTCGTTTAGCAGTCATGGCTGTGCTAGCTTTATCACAGGTTTTCATAAACACAGGAGTAAAATGACGCCCAACACTCGCTTATCTTCAGCTCTCGGCCAGTGCATGCGGTACTGCGCCGTTCAAGTCTAGACGTGTGAAAATAATCTATTTAATACCCTCGAAACTTATTGCCGAGCCACTAAGCAAACAATTCCGAATACCTCTTAATAATGCAAGGTTTTTTCTCAATATTTTTTTACATTTTTACAAATAGCCAAAAAGCCTAAAAGCAAGTAAAATCAGATTATCTGTCTCTCTGTGTACAATAAAAATAAGGGTTACTTCTTAACATAACATAACATAACATACCAAATATCAGCTTCAAAATAAGCTCTCGTTCAATGTTCTGCAGTAAATGGTTCCAGAGTTCTGAGCGCTGAAAGAGGTTTGTTTTTATAAAATACGCTAAATCTGTCGCTCAATAATACGAAAACCGTTTGAATTTCGATAGTATATTTTTGAAAATGCACTCCCCTCAGCACCTTGTATAAGTAGGGAAAAAATTAGAGTATAAAAAATGCGAGGATTTTTACTGATCGATTTCATATGGAATAACCCATTTGCTCTTAACGGGTTGAGGGAAATCCCAGAAAAAAACCGTAACAGGTTAACTTGTCCCAACCAGGCTTGTTTCACGGTCGGCCATGCTATCAATTACTCCACAGTGGCAGACAACAAGTAACTTCTAATCACTAGTGCTGTAAATGACATACTGATAGCGAATAACACAGTGAAACAGCTGATCTACTATAACAAAATTTCCTTGCCAAAACTCACTAGCTAATTATTAACTGAACGTAAGTTGCAACTGGCACTGCATCCAGTCTATGCACTGGAGCTTCCTCAGATAAGTGATGGAGTGGGCTGGGGAAGCCATATTTCTATAAAAGTACATCTAAAATTCATTCTTAAAATGTAATTGTTTATCTTAAAATTTTGAGGGCACAATATCAAAATTATGCTCTAGACATTTTAAAGAACGTGTTTTTAGGAGTAAAATATAATAATTTTGAAAATTAAACAGAATGGCTGATAAATATCCATTTTAGTCAATTACTGTATCTTGGTATTTTTTTCAAAATTTGGGACTCAGATTTTTTAAAAAACTAATATTGAATTTATGTTGTTGCAGAAATGATATTTTTACATTAAAAATGAATGCTCCAATTAGAAAAATAAAATTTCGCCATCCTCTTCCCGTAATTTGAGTATAAATTTAATACGATATTAGCTCTTAGCTCTATGCTAGCTGAAGCTGCTCCTATTCCACAATAATTCTCTCGAATAAAAATATTGTGGAGCTCTTACAACAACAGCAGTAACAAAATACATTTTAAGGTCCATGCTAAGTCACTTTTCTTAAATTTTTCACGGTAGCATTTCTTAATTTTAGTATATTCATAAGACGTTATGAATTTACATCTCATTTACAGTAGTTTAATTTACCGTGTTACAACGCAGGTTTTTTGCCATTCTGGTTTACCAGCACTTTATGAACTACCAGATGAAACCAAAAACACAAAATCAACAAAAAGTGACTTAGCATGTTCTTTTCGTGGATCCTTAATATGTTTTAACTACTTCTGACTCTCTTTATGTCCATGAGTATAAGGCCAATTAGAAGCTTAGTCGCATGCTACTTTTTAAAATCTTTGTATTTAAACAAGCACATTGCTGGATTTTGTAAACTGAAGATAATACTACGTCTGGACTCCACCTAAGACACAATTCACACAGAGAAACAAAGAAGACGTAGATAGGACGTGACTCGGACGTCGGGTGGAGACATGACGCGGACAAAGCATACTGAAGAGTCAAAAACCCTTGCGACACTTGCGCGTCGCACAGCTTTCGTAATGTAATTTTTGAGACGATGAGGATGCCCTGGCACTCGTATAACTTGCTAATATTAAAAACAGATAAGGTTTTGTGTGAGCCCTTAGCTTTTGGTAAAAGGAAGAATGTTTGGAATATCTTATTTATTTATATTTGTTTGTTTATTTATTTATATATACATATATTTATTTATTCATGTATGTATTTATTTATTTCTCATTTATTTCTTATTTATTTATTTTTTTATTTATTTATGTATTTATTTATTTGTTTATATATATATATTTGTTTATTTATTCATGTATGTATGTATTTATTTATTTATTCTTATGTTTATTTATTTATTTGTTCATTTATTCTTTTTTTGTTTCTTTATTTGCTTATTTATTTGTTTATTTGTTTCTTTATTTGTTTATTTATTCGTTTATTTATTTATATATTTATTTGTTTATTTATTTGTTTGTTTATTTCTTCTTTTATTTGTTCATTTATTTGTTTATTTGTTCATTTATTTGTTTTATTTGTTTATATATATTTATTTATTCATTTATTTATTCGTTTATTTATTTATTTATTTGTTCGTTTATTTGTTCATTTGTTCTTTTATTTGTTCATTCATTCATTTATTTATTTGTTTCTTTGTTCGTTTATTTATTTATTTACTTGTTTATTTGTTTATTTATTTGTTTGCTTATCTATTTTTTATTTATTTATTTATTCCTTTATTTATGTACTTGTTTATTTGTTTATTTATTTATTTGCTTATTTATTTATTCCTTTATTCATTTATTTGTTAGTTTATTTGTTCTTTTATTTGTTTATTTCTTTATTTGTTTATTTATGTATATATTTATTTATTTCTTCATTCATTCATTCATTCTGATAGAATTAAGGCTATGAGGCCTTCTCTTCCACACTACCAGAAGTGAAATATAAATTGAAACAATAAAACGTAATAATATTTAAATATAAAATCGTTATCATGCACATAAGGAGCTTGCATACTGTATAATGAAATATTGACTAAACATGATACATAATTAATTACAATGTATATCCTATTTCCACTTTAAATAGGTATTTATACAAATACACAGAATAACTACTAAATTCGGCAAACACTGACAAATCAATTCAGTGTAAAAGTATGTCATTTTAATTCTTAATTTAAATTGATTAGACGCTAACTGTTCGGCAATCCCTGACATGACGAGGTAAGGAGTTTCATAGGCGACAAACTGACACAGTAAAAGAGGATGAATAGGAAGAGGTAGGTGACGAGGAAAGGATAATAAAGTCTGGTGTTGATTTCGCAAAGTTGTAGGATATTCAAAGCGAGTTCTCAGATATTTTGGAGTAGAAGATGTGATGAAAGAATTGAACATGTATCCCGATCGTTTCCAGGATTTTTATGCAATGTCCTACCAATGTTTCTATGCCATATTACATCATCTCTTCATAAAATTGAATATCAAATTCAAAATCGTCGCGAATTTTCTTTTACAGTCAGACGCCACGTGTCGCTTTGAAGGACCACTCGTGACTCGAAAGAGGCGATGCGCTGGCTGCTGAGTGGCGTGTCCCCATTAGAGTCGGGCAGACTGCCTCATTTTATCGCCCGTTCTCGGTTGCGTAATCACCGTAGTCTCGCTCGGTGCGCGAGTACCTAACGTAGCCAAATGACTCATTGATAGAGAACACGAGATTCTCTTGCTCCCGAGATTACCGATACTAGGTCATTCCCGACAGTCTCGGAGGTCTAGGCGGGACTGTAGTACTGATAAGCAAGCAATATCGCTCGGGCCGTGCTCCTATAGGAAGCATTGGCTTATACACTTCCCGGTTCTTTAAATATATATCATGTCGTAGCTCCTATAATACTTAATCAATCGCGCTGTAATTTTTTGGATTGATAGCTCAATGTCTAAGGAAAACATAGGAAAAAAAATCTAACTGAAAATATTTTTTGGAAAGTGAGAAAAAAAATATTAACTTCGATGGAGTTTGATGTGTTCAGAATAGACATTTGCAACTTCACCTTTGTAGGCTGAAAACTTTTTTGTTTTTCACGTTAGATGGGGGGTCAAAGCGAGAGAAATGTTGAGAAAGGGTGGAAATTATTTTTAAAAGTGATGGCAGCTCAAAATCTTTACTGGTTCTCGAATAACGGCGAGTTAACCAAAGAGCTGTTTGCGAAAGACTCATGACTCAAACGTTTGTTCCGCAAAATTTGTACGGAACCCTTCAACGCATGAAAACCCGTTATTGTACGGATGGTATTAAATGATATTTTAATATAGGTAGTTGAAAATGAGGCTATATAGTCCGAGATGGTTTACACTTTACAGTAATTAGGCCTTCTTTTATAGCAACTAAATAAAAAAAATAGTTTGTAACACAATGATGTGAAACATGAAAATATTAAAAGCTGGTTCACAATAAACCGGGAACGGAAACGGCAACGAGAACTAGAACGGAAATATTGTTAAAATAAATGTATTTAAATGTAAGCATTCACAATTAACTATTCTGAATGCTCACATTTAAATACTGTAGGCTACATTTATTTTAACGTTATTTCCGTTCTCGTTTCTGTTCCCGGTTTATTGTGAACCAGCCTATACTATAGAAAACTACACTTTCTACTGGTGTGCACGTTATAAAATATTGTTACAGAACAATCCTTATTGTATTGCAGCCATGTTGCAATATAAAATGACATAGGCCTATATGGTTTACAATAATTATCCTATATGTTATAGGAACGAGAATAACAAATTAAGAATTAATAAGATTTCTAATTCGTTGTACCTAATGATAACTTACAAGACAATAATAAATAATAACCATAATAATAATCCTGATAATCATAATCTTGATCATCCTAATGATTACGATAATGATAATGATGATAACAGTGATACTAATAATAATAATAATAATATAATAATAATTAATAACAATTAATAATAAGAATAATAATAATCCATCGCTGTAGAGTAACGGTTAGCACACCTGACTGTGAAACGATCGGGTTCCGGTTCGAATCTTGGTTGGGACAAGTTAACACTGGTTCACAATAAACCGGGAAACGGAAACGACAACGATAACGGAAATATTCTTAAAATAAATGCATTTAAATGTGAGCATTCACAATTAGCTTTCACGTTCCCGTTCCCGTTCCCGGGCTCCGGCAATCTTCTCGTTAACTGTGAATGTTCACATTTAAATACATTTATTTTAACATTATTTCTCGTTGTCGTTTCCGTTCCCGGTTTATTGTGAACCAGCCTTTACCTGGCTGAGTCTTCTCGCCTCAACCCATTGAGAATTTGAGAGCAAATGCTGGGTAACTTTCGGCGCTGGACCCTGGACTCATTTCACTGGCATTACCATCATCTCATTCAGATGCTAGATAGCGATAACAGTTGATAAAGCGTCGTAAAGTAACTAATTTAATAATAATAATAATAATAATAATAATAATAATAATAATCGTTCCCTCTTTTATTCTCTGTTATGATATAGCAAATATAAGTGACACTCGGGAGGAAACGCAGAATAAATATGGGGAGAAATGCCTGTTATTATTCGGTCGAGAAGCTTTTGTCATCCACCCTGCTCTCAAAAAACTTGAAAGTTAGAATTTATAAAACAGTTATATTACCGATTGTTCTGTATGGTTGTGAAATTTGGACTCTCACTTTGAGAGAGGAACAGAGCTTAAGGCTATTCGAGAATAAGATCCTTAGGAAGATATTTGGGGCTAAGAGGGATAGAGAATGGATGAAGTTGCACAACGTAGAACTACACGCATTGTACTCCTCACTTGACATTATTAGGAATATTAAATTCAGAGGTATGAGATGGGCAGAACATCTAGCAGGTATGGGCGAATCCAGAAATGCATATAGAGTGTTAGTTGGATAGTCGGAGGGAAAAGACGTTTGGAGAGGCAGAGACGTAGATGGAAAGATAATATAAACATGGATATGATGGTAGAGATTGGATTAATCTTGCTCAGGGTAGAGACCGATGGCAGGCTTATGTGAGAGCGGCAATGAACCTTCGAGTTCCTTAAAACGCGTTTGTAAGTAATTATGATCAATTTTTGAAAGGATCTACTCTATTTAGTTATTCTGTCCTGCCACTTGCAAAAATGTTTCCATTTCACATTCAGCATTTTATCAGTTGGGAAACAAAAATATCTTTTGTCAGAGTCTTTGGTCCTTTATAATAACATAAATAAGTATTAATTAATTTATTTCGTCCTTACACAGCGCAATAACAACGAAACATCCAGATGTGAACGCGCAATATAATAATACAGACGTGTGATATCCATTACTATAGCGTATACAAAACACTATCGAATGGTTAAATATGGAATGTCAACAAAATGCTGATAGCGAGAAAGTATATCATAGCTCCAACCATATAACTTGTTATTGTTTTAGACTAGCTTAGGATTAGGTAACGACTGAAAGTGCTGCATTATTTTGCTTCTCCAGAAAGGCAATAAGTAGTTCATTAAAATAGTGTGACTTCTGTAAGAATGTCGACAATCATAATGTTCTGTATTATTGCATACCACACTGCTGTGCCTTCTTAAATTACTTTATGAACATTAATATTTCAGAAAGAGTCACGAATTGCAGTGATGAGCGGCAATTAAGCCGGCAGTCAGTGTACGCATTTCATAACGATAAGTCGGCCGTGCGATAACAGGCCGGGACCCGGTATTCCTCGTTCCCGAGAGTGCCAATCTCGAGAATACGATTCTCGGAACTGGCATTATCGGCCAGCTAGTCTCGCCTACGAGAACGAGCGGGAGTAAGAGGCTGTTTGCCCGACTCTAGTCCCCATCCCGTCCACACTGTGTGCATTGATACATTATTTTGTTAATATGGGAGAGACTCGAAAAGGCATCATGCCTCCGCCCGATGTTCGAGCCACGTCTTCTCTGTGTGAATTGCGCCTAAGAGATGGTGTAATATGGCATAGAAACATTGGTGGGACATTATATAAAAATTCTGGAAACGGCCGGGATACATGTTCAATTCTTTCATTACATCTTCTACTCCAAACTATCTGAGAACTCACTTTAAATATCCTACAACTTTGCGAATCAACTTCAGACTTTATTATCTATTCCTCGTCACCGTACCTCTTTCTATCCATCCTCTTTCACCGTGTCGGTTTGTCCCCTATGGAACTCCTTACCTCGTCATAGTAGGGATTGCCGAACGGTTAATCAATTTAAATTAAGATTTAAAATTACATACTTTTACATGGAATTGATTTCTGTTAGCCGAATTTAATAGGTTATTCTGTGTGTTTGTATAAATTGTCATTTAGGCCTATTGTAACGTGGAAATAGGATATAAATTGTAATTAATTAATTATGTATCATGTTCAGTCATTTCATGATACAGTATGTAAGCTCCTTAATGTGCACGATAAAGATTTTATATTTAAGTATTACTACGTTTTATTGTTTCAATGTATACTGTATTTCACTTCTGGTAGTGTGGGAGAGAAGGCCTCGTAGTCTTAACTCTACCGGAATGAATGAATGAATAAATAAATAAATAAATAAATAAATAAATAAATAAATAAATAAATAAATAAATAAATAAATGATATGCCATACATTCTGTCTTTTTTCAACCACAAAGGGTTCACACAAAATCTCATCTGTTTTTTAATATTAGCAAGTTATACGAGAGCCATGGCATCCTCATCGTCTGAAAAATTACGTTACGAAAGCTGTGCGACGCGAAAGTGTCGCAAGGGTTTTTGACTCTTCAGTATGCTATGCTCACGTATGTTTGTCTCCGCCCGACGCCCGAGTCACGTCCTGTCTACGTCTTCTCTGTGTGAATTTTATTGTGCCTAAGAAATCACAGTGACAACAAACATCGCTATGACTGTGACTTCTTTCCATGTAGTAGCTACCGAAGTGGAGGTCTTTGTGTACACTGTACATTTTGGCGCCGTTACTTCTAAAATAATGAAAATAGTTTCAAAATAAAAGTTTTGTGATTAGTAATGAAATTGTTCTGTAAAATTTGCATACCGTACAATAAATATTAACTGCGAGCTGGAAGTTTTATCTCGCGTTCCGAGCGGATTGTCATAACTTGATATTTGCATTTATATTCCAGCAGATAAATTATGAAAGAGACTGCGGAGCTCAAAGCTAATGAATTACCCGTCCCGTCCCGTCCGTATTGTTCTGGTAAATGCAGCATCTTTGTGATGAATATCCGCAGGGCTTCGGAGATGCTTTGCGTATTTCATAAGATTTACTCTGGTACAATGCTGAAAAGTACGGGAACAGCATTCCACGTGAAGCGAGAACGAAACGTTCAGCCTCTTCAGCTAAAATATTACCTGGAAGCGTATTAATGCTTCTTAGACTTTCACATAGTTTATTCCTGTGTCAGCATGCTTTATACCGCTTGTGGATATCTCGCTTTAGTACACAGGAGAAGCCGATGGGAACAGGGCTTAATAAACACCGTCGTGTACGTTACACATTTCAAGTCCAAAAAAAATGCAAATTTGAGATAGTAAGCATATGATGAGCGTATTGTAGCGGCCATCTACTGAATTAGTTTCTAGTGGGAAAAACACCTTAAGCCTATGTTATAGGAGTGGAAAATTTTAGTGGTTTTCATAATATAACCTAAGTCCAAAGACTTTTTTTTTGTGAAAACAGTCATTGTCCAGAGCGATGGTAGCATTTACAAATATCCCATTCATATAATCTTGAAACACTTATCCATACAATTTTAATAATAATAGTAATAATAATAATAATAATAATAATAATAATAATAATAATGGTTTATTTTAACTTGCAGAGTTAAGGCCATTCGGCCTTCTCTTCCACTAAACCAGTGTAATAGAAAATTACTACAATCCTATGAATATAACATAATTAATACAATACAATACAATTCAAAGCAATACAATACTACAATACAAGAAAATATAATACATAATTAATATAATACAATGACTATTCTTTTCATCTTCACAATACCAATAAAATAATTATGTAATAATAATAGTAATAATCATAATCATAATAATAGTAATAGTTTTGATAGTCATATCTAAATTAAATTAAATTATTAAACTCGATCACAATTATAACTTCAATTTGACTGCGCCCGTAAGAAATCGTTTAGCCTTTTCTTGAAAGTGGTTATTGTCTGGCAGTCCCTAATCTTCTGAGATAGAGAATTAAACTGTAGTAGATTGGCAATATTGCTTCTTATGTACAGTACGCAATAAAAGCCACCTCAGTGAAAAATATTTCAGCGCGTGAATTGTTGTATTATGTTATGGAGTTCTCTTTAGGCTTGGTGCAGAAGTAACCCCATGGAAGAAACGTAAGCAACGAAAGGAGAGGAAACAGGATATAATAAAGAAAAAGAAGATTAAAGGAGAGGCACACTTCAGCCACAACAGAGTATTTTTTCTTAAAACAATCATTGTTCACAGTTACCTACATTTACATTATGTATTTCTGTGAGTTTGTACTTTAGTTTTCTCAAGTTTCTACAAAACCTTATGAAATAGCATGATCAATTTCATACTCGAAGTGTCAACAACACTCATGCCAGATAATTTTTTGTTTCTTCTGAAAATGTATGTTTTTGGACTATGGTTGTTTTTCCAAAAAAACACTTCATTTGTTCTCATTTTGCATATTACGCTGTATGTAGCTCGTATGAATGGCAGTCCACAATTTTATCTCAACAAGTAGACAACATTTTTGTTGTTTTAACACATTTATGCCAAAATGGTCATCGAAATTCATCATCATCATTAGGACTGGAAGTTTCCGATTCGAAATAAATATCAAGTCCTGCACTTTGGGAGTTGAGCAAATGGTTAGCTCCTTCTTCTTGTTAAAATTATTATGCTTCGTTTCTCAAACATAGATAAACTTGAACTTTGATCGAAATAAATAAATAAAACTAACGAAAACGATGTGGACGCACTCTCTTTCTGACAGGAAAGGAAGAATCCCTGAATCCATAAAGTGACGTAATGAGAATTCTCAGGCTCCGGCCACATGATCTCTTGGCAATGCGACTTTTGTTGTAGCAAACAGAGCTAAATGACAGCTGTGAGCAGTATGGAATGAAGATAAATGTCACCAAGATGAAGACCATGGTCATAGGAAGAAAAGTAAAGAAGGTAAACTTGCGAATTCTAAATGAGGCAATAGAGGAAGTGGACAGCTTCAAATACTTGGGGTGTACTGTAAGCAGTAACATGAGTTGCTGCCAGGAAGTAAAAAGCAGAATAGCAATGGCAAAGGAAGGTTTTAATAGAAAAAGGGAGCATCTTCTGCTGACCTCTGGAGAAAGAACTAAGAAAGAGAAGTGCTTTGTGTGGAGTGTAGCATTGTATGTGGCAGAAACATGGACATTACGACGAAATAAAGAGAAACCTAGAAGAATTTGAAATGTGGATATGGTGAAGGGTGGAGCGTGTGAAATGGATAGATAGAATAAGAAACGAAGCTGTTGAAGAAAGAATGATGCTGAAACTGATGAACTAGGAAAAGGAATTGGCTGGGTCACTGATTGACAAGAAACTGCTCTTCTGAAGGATGCACTGGAAGGAATGGTGACTGGAAGTAGAGTTTGGGACAGAAGAAGATATCAGATGATAGACGACATTAAGATATATGGATCATATGCGGAGACTAAGAGGAAGGCAGAAATAGGAAAGACTGGAGAAGTCCGGGTTTGTAGTGAAAGACCTGCCCTTGGCCAGAACACTATAAATGAATGAATGAATCGCCTTAAGAATAATCAATCGGTGAAGTGTTTTGATTTTGAGATAACATGTAGGCCTACGGTATGTTGAAAAGTTGGAGAAACTTGTGATAACTTCTTACGTACAAGAGGAAGGTTTGCTATAAGTGAATTCTGCAATAATCTCTCTCAGTGGTGGGTAAGCACTTTGTTTGACAAAAAGTCGTCGGGTAAGTCGACTGCGAGGAATGCAGACTCGCTTGTTGATAGCAGAACTGCATCTCGGTCGTAAATATTTTCAGAAGAATGTCAGACATAATGCTTGAGACGTCAGAGAGAAGAATAGCCCTGACAAGTTTTGCAACCGATCTTATTCGCTGCTTTAATAGTCGGTCTTTAAGAACATCCTTCAGATGTTGTGGTAGAGCTTTATAATTTTAAGTTGCAAGTATACATTGAAAGAAAACAAATTTTACAAAATATTAACAGCAAATAATATCGTAAAACATGTTAACGAGATCATATTTTTAAGTGTTATACTTTCTTAAATGATAGATTTGGACCAAAGAGAAGAAAGAAATGGATGTCAAGAGGATATATCCTACGTTCTCATTAAACGTTTTACGCGTTTCTTAACACCTCGGTTCCTTTATGATGTTAAGATTAATAGTACTGTTTATAGATTATTTTCGTGAACTATTATTTACATGATCTGCGTTCTCTGATGTTTTAGTGTCTCGGTACACGGCAGTTAGAAGAAAGCAAGCACGGTTGCAATTCGTTACTTGAAGAGGAGTAGTATTCTTCGCTTACCGAGTTGAGGCTACATTTTGGGGGGGGGGATTAGTTAAAATGTAAACCAGTTGTTATCATGTGGCATCCTTGGAAGTTTTGCCTCGAAATATTGATAGTGACGACGAAAATAAACGTTGTATCACCTTTGAACGAGATAAACCCAAACATACACAGTTAGCTAAATTATTGAAATGTATACAGGGGGAGATGGAGTATAATGTAACAAAAAAGTTATTTTTACATTTTTGACAAATATATTAATGAAATCAAATTTATTCTAATGTATTGATTATTCCTTCATTATTAGACACTAATTTGCAATGTACAAAAACCTTGCAATTATGCAATTAATATACTTACTTTGAACATATTCATTAAGTGATACATTTTATACTATGGCCCAGTATGGGGTACCCTGTAACAAGATCTGGGGTAGAGTGTAACATCGAATAATGAATGAGTTTACCAAAAAGTAATCATTACAAATATAACTCGGTCACATTTTGTGGCTTCATAACATTATTTTATATCACCATACCAATTCTTAATACTATAGTTATTAAATAATCACTCCGAACGAAGAAAGAAACAATGTTTTAACAAACATCAAAGTTGTCAAGATTAACTTCAAATTTCAGACATGAAGTCTGGAGTTTTGTTTATCCCAAAGACACTGATTGTGGAAGAACCACTTTTATATCCCGTTCAGCGCAGAAGTTACATCAGGTTGACATGGACACACAAACTTAGTTGTGTCCTTAGTTCCTCTTCCAAGAAATTACACTTCATAATCTCCATCCGAATCCTTGTCCTTCTCTATTTTACCGACATAGGCTAATAGATGTTAGTTTTCCCAGTGAACTGAACAAGAACACAGTCCCCTTTCACGGGTTCGTCTGTGGACGTCTATTATTGTTCAATCCGATCATTTAAGGAAGCCAAAGGAATGCAGTCCCATCTTTTTCACTTTCTGTTGATGGGAAAATAGTGTTTTTCTAACTTTTTTCTGTCTACTTGGCTTTTTAGCCTGCTTCTGACGAGACCGTTCTGCAAATGACAATAGATTACCTAGAATGAGTTCCATGGTTGACGTTTTTCAATGCTGCAGTCTTACGAAGACTCATTTCAGAAAGAACTAGGTTAACTGCAGCTTTGATATCACTTTCCCTGAAAAGTCCAATTTTCGTTTTTCTCTCCCTTTTTCGAACCATTTTTTTCACTCTGTAATAAATAAAATCCTAAATTTAAATAATATTATGAAATATACGCCTAAAATATTCAGATTGTCGTTCAAAGCCTTAACTACCCGTGTATAATTTTTTATAAATTATATTTCAAAATGGGGTACAGTGTAACACTGTTACTTATTCTTTGAGTATTGTAAATCCCGTTTGGATTCAACGGAAAGCGGTTTTCCTGTTGATGCACAACATATTTAGTAAAGTTCTTGGTTTTTTTTGAGCACCATGCACTTAATTCACAGTGATAATAATAATAATAATAATAATAATAATAATAATAATAATAATAATCATTATCATCGTCATCATTGATGTATATAAAAGTATTTTTTAGAGAATCTACCTTCCTCCAGTCGGTCAACGGGTTGTTTCCGTTTTAGTATATTTTATCATTTATTTGCTGAAAAAATATTTAGAAATTCGCTTATATTTTCATTTCTCATTTTATTCACTTTTGTACAACCCTACACATTTCAGTGGCTTGTTTTTATTTTTTTTTCTTCCCACAATCCAAGGTTCGCTGCCATATAAGAGGGTCGGTACAGAGAGTAATTTATAGAAACGTAAAAGGGTATGTTTCTTAAAACGGTCTCTTGTCTACATTTCCCCTTTAATGTTACATCTCGTAGGATATATCACAACCTACATAATTAAAGTGTAACACTTGTTCCAATTTCGTGTTTTCTATGGTCATTTCTGATTTTAACAGGATACTTGCCACAAAATTCTAAACCTTTTTGCCTTGTTTTCTGAAAATTTTAAAATAAAATTCTTACATATATTATTAAAAGATTAGAATACTTTTTGCAGCTTTGGGAAAAGCACCACATCAGCCGCAAAGATTAATACGTTTAAAATAAGTGTTCGGTTGATTAATATTCCATCTTCCACTACGTACGATAGCTGCGTCACAACCTCGTCATTATGAATGTTGAATAAAGTTGGTGACAAGCTACAATTCTGTCGAAGTCCTTAATTTGCTTCTACTTCATTACTGGATTTCCCTGATTTTATTTCGACCCGCATTTTTGTTTACATATGCATGCTTTGAACCACTTTAATTAAATGTTGAGGATATCCATTTATTTCCATGATGTCCCATAATTTGTTTCTTTCTACTTTATCGAATGCCTTTTCAAGATCGATGAATTCGAGATGTATTTTCGAATTAAACTCGCGTCTTTTCTTTATAATGTGTTTCAGAACAAATACATTATCAGAACATGAGCGGCCGTTACGAAACTCAATTCCAGAAATTAAAAAATCCATTGTTGGAAGGTACATCATCTTCATTGAAGTCTATTTAAAATTTCAGAAAACCAGATTCACAGACAGGCTTTTATAGACTTCTCCCGGAGTATATAATTTACTAAATGCAATAATGAAGCGTGTTAATAAATGGACATAGAGCTGTTGGCGTATTAGATCCATAACTCCAGTATATTATTAGCTGCAATTGTTCAACCTTACTGCAGGCGCGAATCGTAACAGCGCAAGTTATCATTACGAAATTAATTATGCAAATCATGCAGGGAGCGGACTCCAGTTTATAAGCAATTTTAATTATATTAATTGTTCTCATCAAGGTTATGTTCCCAGGACATTTGAACTCCTTCCGACAAACGAAGCTCTTTAAATTATTTATCCAAGCATGTTCCAATATACTAATCTACAATGCACTTTGTCACTTCCTCAATTAAAAATGTTAATTCTAGTTGCGTCGCTGTTACTTTCGGCGTGACTCCTTCTCTTTGCTTACGCCTTAGGAAGTGAAGACTCTATAACAATGGCGGGCATTCTTGCGGCATTGCCGCAGTGATGTCAGACCTCAGCGAAAGCATCAAATTTACCCCCTACCTTCCCCTTCCCCCACTCCATGAAAATACTGCGCCTGTACGTGGCGGATTATAGTGGATTGCTGTACTTCAGAGCTTCATTAGTGATACAATGTCTTTCGCAGAATCATATGAATCGAGAGGATATCACACTTACAAGAAAGGCGGTTCTTTCAGTTCTCATGTTTAGAATCAGCTACAAATATTCAGGACGCGAACTTAAATATGTACATTCTTCAAATAAACCACCTGTTATACGAGTTCAAGGAACACAGATTCAGTGATTTTCAAAGGATGGAGAAAGATTTCAATATTTTTCCACTCCTTTTCATGTTTAAATTGAAAATGTTATCCCAAAATTGCAGTTAGAGGGACTGGATTTGCAGAATGGTGGCTTCTTGAAAGCAGAATATGAAGGTCTCCTGGGGGCTAAATTTTTTTAAAAGATGTCCAGTACTACATATTCACTACTTAGACAGTTTGCTTCAAAAATAATGAGTATCGTCATTTCCCATAACTTTGGTCCTGGAATATAACTATTGTCCACGATACAACTATTCAAATTTTGTACTCCATAACGTAGTACGTCGTTTATTTATATTTCTGCTGTACTGTAGTTTGAATTCAAGTCACTGCAGCTATCAACGAACTGTCTATGTTACTTCTACAATGATCCCACAGTTATGGGAAATGACGGTATGTATTCATCAACCTACCAGTGCGAAGAGCTGTTTTCTAAAATTAAATTTATAAAGTCCAGCCACAGTTACCGCTTAAGCGATGCTCATCTCCTTGCGCAACTGAAAATATCATGCACAGATATAAATCCCAATTTCAAAGAAATTGCTTTGAAAAATAATTAATTAAATGTCACGTGAATGCACTATTCTAATTACATATGGTAGGTAGATGTGTAGTGGCGCAACTGTCTGTAAATCCGTCACTGCATTGTAGAGTGCAACCCCTCCCACAGTATGTAGTTGCCATTTAACCCAGCATTCTCCAACATTTCCTATTTTCCGTCTTCCTCTTAGTCTCCGCAAACGATCCATGTATCTTAATCTTGTCTATCACCTGATATATTTTCTGCTTCGAACTTTTCTTCCGTACACCATTACTTTCAGTGGATCCTTCAGTAGGCATTTTCTTCTCAGCCAGTGACCCAGACTTTCTTTTTCTCTTTCTCATCAATTTCAACGTTTTTCTTTCTTCATACGCTGTTTCTAGCACAGCTTCGTTTCTTATTCTGTCTGTTTATTTCACTCGCTCAATTCTTCTCCATGTCCATGGATGGGCAACTCGTGCTCCCAAAGTGCTAAAAAACCTTGAAAGAGAGAAAGACAGACGGAGCCAGCCGCAGCAGTTACAAGTTGTTTGTAGTTTCGCTACAAAAGCCACGGTGCGCTCTGGCGGCTCATGCAGGTGATCGTGATATCTGTTCCATGATTTGAATTTCAGAATGACGCATGGTACAATAATTATAGTAATTTTAGACAGACTGTACCTGAACACATAACAAAATTATATTATTTTCTAGCTTTGTAAATTAGTTTAGTACTGGAAACACAAATTGAATACAACAAATATAGCTGCAACACTTATTTATTATTACACTATTTGTTAATATTTCTTATTATAGTTCTTATATGAAACGTAGAACGGTAGAATTTACAAGTCTTTATACATTAAAGAGTATTCCTCTGTTCTCAGAAAGGTAATAGTCTGTATTCGCAAACAATAACAATTCAAGGAAGTATTTTTTACATGTCACGGCAGATGAAATATGCTTACTTCTGAGCTCTTTCTTTACTTTGAGAGCTTTTATACTTCTTTCTTGTATTAAACTCTGCCTCAAGCACATACAGTATATATGGAGGCAAAGAGTATATTTGGAAATTCTGACTTAGGCAACATTACGAACAGTTCGATTCCTGATTTTGCTGGAATCTGAGTGGCGTGCTGTTCTGTAGATTTATTAATTCAAACTATAAATTTTCAGGATTTTCTATCGACGTAAGCCAATAAGATTTCGATTCCTTGTCAATTGTCACTGTTTCTCCAAACTTAGCAGTGAATTCTGCTGTAGGTCTTGAAGTAGGGTCTTATATTTGGTAAGAAGATTTTCTTAACACTCTTCAAGATAGTTTATAGTCAAAGAAAGTGAAGTTGTCTATGTTCTACATGATACTGCCACATTACAAATTTATCCATAAATGCTCTTAGCTAGTCGATTATATGTCTTGCAATTCTGTAACTCGCACCCACAACTTGCTAATGATATTTGATGTCAGTCTCACCTTGTTGATATCCCATTTTTACCTTTAGCTGTTCTAAAGCAGATGCAGACAGTATTTCTTTACTAAAGCCTTCACTGTTTATTTGTAACAAAATGTCATGCGTAAGAAAATGTAATAGAATAAAAGCTTTACCTCTCTTCTTAATTAAAAAATTCTCTTTTTACTCGTAACTAAAGGGAAATGATCTGGGAATTATATTGTTTTTCACTTAAAGGAGCCGCCACTGACTGCAGACGCGATCGAACTTGTGTCTTGAAAGAACCGCACACAGACAGTACAGTTAGTACAGAACCCGTTCTACCTGCACTGAGATTGTGTTGACACTTTGAGAGCACGAGTTGTCCACCCATGTCCATGTCCATATTTCAAATACTCCTACTCGTTTTTCTTCACTTTGTTATAATGTCCATGTTTCTGCCCCATAAAATTCCACACTCCATACAAAGCATTTCACTAGTGTCTTAATTCTTTTCCAGAAACACCCAGAAGATGCTCATTGTATTAAAAGCTTCCTTTCCCATTTCCGTCCTCCTTTTGACTTCCTGGCAGCAGCTCATGTTACTACTTACAGCAAGTATTTGAAGCTGTTCACTTGTTCCACTGCTTCATTTCAAATTCTCAAGTTTACCCTCTTTATTTTCCTTCCGATAACCATGATCTTCGTCCTATTTGCATTTATTTTCATCCCATAGTCTTATATGATCCCGCGCCGTGGCGTCGTGGTCTAAGGCATCCTGCCTAGGATTTGCGTTACGGAATGCGCGCTGGTTCGAGTCCTCATGGAGGAAAAAATTTTCTCATGATATTTCGGCCATGTATGGAACCGGTGCCCACGAAGCATCGTGATGCACTTGGGGAGCTACGATAGGTAGCGAAATCCGGTTGCGAATGCCAGCTATAACGGCTGGGGAGATCATCGTGCTAACCACACGATACCTCCATTCTGGTTAGATGATCGTCTACCTCTGCTTCGACATTTGGGCGTGAGGCCAGCAGACTGTTGGTCGATCTAGGCCCTTCACGGGCTGTAACGCCACGGATTATTATTTATTATTATTCTTATATGCAACCAAAAACCGTATGTGGTATGCATATTGTAGTTATACATCTCATTTAAACTGATAAATCGTTACGTTCCCCTTCGGGTATTTTAATATGAAAAATACTAATGCTAATGATAAAAATAATAATACTGTAATATCGACCTAGGAATTTGTAACATGAGTTGTAGTTCTGATTTTTGCCACCACTGGCTTCAATGTTCGCCTATGAATTTCAACAATCTCTCGAACGTATACAATGAGGTGGAGGTATTTTTATGTTGTCTACTGCGTGTTCAGTTCAAAGTGTGTCATGGCTCGCTGTATGCCGTCATGTGGCTAGCCGATGAGCCTAGAGAATTCAATCTTACTACACTTCCGCAGAGGCGTATTACCTATGTGCCAGAGAATTTGCTAGCAAGTACGGCGTTCATTCAGAAGAGAACTTACCGATACATATGGTAACGCCGGTAGTGGCAGGAATGTGAACTGTCTCCGGTGAGTTTTTTTCTTACTGTCGGGATATGGGGAGAGGGTTAAGACGATTACTTACGTACAGTATTTGTTGACATTAACTTCGACGGTCAACATGGACACGGAGCATTTGATTTGTGTTGTGGAATATTGCCGTACGCAACAGATGATAGCAAATACCCTGCGTACGACTTGTCAGCGCAAAACACAGTTCGAAAGAGGTTATGGTAGCACACAGACCGTACAGACCGCCATCTGTTGCGACGGCGACGTTCAAGCTATACCGTACACGTTCTCAAGTTCATATTGAACGCGTTAATTAATAGGCAACTTCTCTGACATAAAAGCTGAAACTAGCTTCAAATCGCTGACTCACAACAGTGACGTCATGACACACTTTGAAATGAACACCCAGTATGTTCGGAACTAGTGCTCATTACGTAACGTTAGTCCAAGGCATGACGCTTTAGACGACGATACTGTTGCGCACGACAGAGATAAGATAGTAAATGAAATTATAAAGAATGTATGTCCCAAAATGTCTTTGTATCTCAGAAATTAATTATTTTCAAAATAAATACCTGGAGTCTAAATTTTCATACAACAAATTTAGGAATTAAATATAATGTAAAAGAATTGCTTAGCTAAAGTAGCCGATCATTAGCAGTTCAGGAAGTGTAGCAAAAAGAGACTTGATTTTTCTTCAAGTGATGTTATGTACAGAATAACGCGTGCGTCAAAATTAAACATAAATTCTACACGTATTTCGGAAATAAATGTACGGTGCTAACCGTTGAGCACTCAGTGAAAATAAAAAATAGTTTTTCTGTAAAAATTTAATTCTAGAGACAAAGTATGTACTCTCAGAATCTATTTT
Organism: Periplaneta americana; assembly: GCF_040183065.1. Taxonomy (NCBI): domain Eukaryota; kingdom Metazoa; phylum Arthropoda; class Insecta; order Blattodea; family Blattidae; genus Periplaneta; species Periplaneta americana. The sequence continues at coordinate 61,195,043 of NC_091130.1, forward strand.
TATTTCTAGTCACATAATTTAAAAAGTTAGGGAGGATTGCTAGGGGTCCAGTATATCCCTTAAGAGGATTATTGCAAACAACTATACCTCGCCACATTAATGTACAGAACACACTATTGTTCGAAAACACAAAAGGCGTCAGTAGATAATTCCTACCACAATAGGTCTATTGTTGGATATTTACAAAACAGTTAATATGATAATCTATTACTAACCATTAATTCCTTATAGTTCATACATCATATATAAATTATAAATACCTGTTTTCGTAAATGACAGTACAATATTTTGGAGTAATTTCAATATAAGAAAAGCTATTTTATGTGAATTTATGCATAAATTAGTTACATACGACACTTTTTAAAATTGAATTCAAGATGTTCTACCGTCGCGTCGGTTGGATTGATGATAGGAAATGATATTGGCGAAATGAGTACCAGGATTTTCCGTATATTGCCTGGCATTCGCCTTGTAGCTGGGGAGAACCTGGGAAAAAAGTCCAACAATGTATTCGGCCCAAATGGGATTCGAACCCAGGTTCGAAAACAATCTCAAATTATGAGTCCCATTCCCTACCTCCAAGAGTCTTATGTCTTACACCTACTTAAATTTTACATTTGAAGATGTGTCTTTTTTTACACCGTGTTTCATAAAGATTTGAGGGGTTACAAAACTTTACTGTGACTAAACTATTAAACTTACGTTAACGGTTCTGTACGAGAACAGAGACGAAAGACGCTAAACAAAAGGGAACTATTTTCTTCGAGAGCATTGCAAGTGATGCTGTCAGACACCAATCATAGTACTTCTAGCCATGTGATTCTATTTACGTTGCTTTTTCCTTATGATGGACGGAGTTTAGAGAACTGGACATGTCAAAAACAGCAGTGTGACTCCCACGATCACCGGAACTGACACCGTGTGACTTCTTTCTGTGCAGTTACACCAAAGACAAGGTATTAGTCCCACCGATGCCGCGTAATATCTGAGGCCTAACAGCGTATCATCGCAGCTGTTGACACTATCGACTGGCCCATGTGTGGCAAGAACTAGACTATCGTGTGCCGTGTCAGCCATGGTACCCACATTGAACATTTGTAGGTGTAAAAAAACTGTTTAAGCTCCTCGTTCGTTCTGGACTGGTTTCATTAGCGTAAGTTGAATAGTTTACCTACAAAGTTTTTTAACCCGTCAAATCTTTATGAAACACGATGTGTGCACACAAACACATAGGCTACACACACAACATTTCTTTGGGGAAGAGTGGCGATTAAATATGTCTCTTGTATGCAAGGGGTAAAAAGAAAGTTTGATTTTATTTGGATGATCAGGAATATCAATGGTATCTTCAACTGTTACAAAACGCGTAAAACCATATTGAGAGACTTTGTCATCTTCGTGAAATTACTTTTTTTATTTAGAAGTCATGATTATTCACTCCACTGAACTTTCTTTTTGGTTCCTGTTATTTATACTCGCTTTATTGTTTCTGATCATATTGTTGATGTTGTTTAGTCAACTGTCCGAAGAAAGGTCTGAACCTCACAAGTGATGCCAAAAATGCACCACTTACGAGGCAACTAGGCCAGAAGATAATGGGGTAGGCTGGCGAGTTCCAATCCCCTTCCATTGTATACTTTTCCGATTAGCTACATATTCCACTAAGCAGACTTCAGATGCATAAAAACAAAATTGTTCTTCCTCTGACACATATTGTCAAGTGAGGTGACTGCCTGATAATATGTACATATCAGCCAGAACCTCAACAGAGGCGTCTTTGGTCATATCGCGAGTTAATCTTTTGTGTGAAATCCGCAGGCCTGTGTACTACTATTGAGACTGGTTCTATTGTTGTGAACTAAATGGCATCTGTAGATGTTTAACTATTACTGATTTGTTACGAATATGATTTTGGTGACAAATGAAGCCGGTGATATTCAGGGATGTTGTGGCCCGCATTTCCTGGCATTTACATTACGGTTAAGGGAAAACCCTGAAAATCCTCAAGCAGGAAATTCAACCCGACCGGGAATCGAACTCGGGCCCTCTGCGGAAAAGACCACAAAGAATGGGATTTATTTTCTTCTATAATACAAGTGCTGATAGTTTGCCGGTAATTTAATTATCTAATGACAGCAAACGTGAGTTTAAAAAGGGAAATTAAATTACCTGAGGATTACTATTATCACGAATTGTACGTGGCAAGATAATCCTAATGCGAACAACTGCAATTCTGAACAAATAAACATTCGAGGTTATAATAATAAAATCCAGAAAAACAGTCGAATCGATGCAGAGATGATAAGACTAGAAGGCTTCTTCGAATAAAAACAACTGAACGTTAGAGGTTATAACAACACTTTATTTTGAACGCTTTTTATCATTGCTTATCTAAAATTTTCAACATGTTTAATTTTATTGAAAATATTTTACTTATGGTAATTAGTTGTGCAATTATTATAATTAATTATTGTTGCATGTGATTGTTTGATTCCTGATATATCGAAACTGAGATGATAGAAATGAACGTAGGAGGAAAAACTATCACTTTTTTAATTTTGAGCAGCATATTTTTAACTATCAGCACAGTGTAGTATATACAGTCACGAAGCTCAATACGTAGGGAATACGCATCCATAGATAGTTGCTAACCACTAAGATCCCTACTATCGCTTCATCACAGACGATGCGAAGTAGTGCCGGCACAGTCTATTGTTCCTAGTGCCCTCAACAACTCAAGCTTCGTGGCTGTATATACGAGACTGTGCTATCAGTGTAATTCGATTCTCATTGATCAATCTAGCGTCAAAGAGCTTGTTCATTGACTGAGAAACGATCGCGTGGGATTATCAACAGTAATCTCACGAGACGTTTTGATTTATCTAGAGAAAATCAAAACTCGAGTGGGATTTAATTGACTATTACACGATTAGAAGAAAGTATATAAAGATTAGAAGTAACGAAGTACTCCAATACAATAAAATATTAATTGACTTACGAAAATACATCTGTCTTCAAATGTATTATTGTACCATCTCAACATTACAAATATTACGCTAGATGCATGCTAGATGGCAGTAGTGAGCAATGCCTTCTAGTCGAGAAGTTCTCGATCTATTATACACGATGGCAATGTTACTAATCAAAAAGGCTTTGTTGATTCAGTTTCATTTTTATTAAAACAGTTGCATTCCACTTCAATTATCCGAATCCCAGTAATCAACGTCACTTGACAGATGATTTTCAATAAATCTTAATATTAAACAATCTCTGATACGTGACTATCCATAATATCATATAGCAGAAACTATAACATAACCTAACTAATATACACAAGTGTTAGACAAGTTTTAATTAACGACGATGACATAAAAAATAAATATGAATAATTTTAAAAGGAATAATTATTGAATGTACAATTTTCAAATTTGAATGTGGTTGGTGGTTCAATTGATGTTATATTGGACGTGTGCGTAATAGAAGTGGAACTCGTTGATTTAGGCCTACATGGTGTATTCACCTTATTCAGGATTTCCGAATGGTGCTCTTCATTTATTTGTAAATCGGATTTCAGAAGATGCATAGGTATGATCAGTGATTTTTATTAATTCTTGTTCTTGAATGCCAATGCGAGTCATATTTGAAACTGCTGTGCATCGACTGGAGTGGTTTGTAATTTTATATATACATATATATATATATATATATATATATATATATTTTTTTTTTTTTTGGCGTCCAGTTTCAAATGTTGGCAAACAAAGAAACAAATGCTAGGGACGCGATAAAAGTAAACAAATGCTAGGGACGCGATAAAATTGTACGATAAGCAGCCATGATTGGTTGAAATACGTCCTTTCGTACCGATTTATTGGTCAAAAGTAGTATGACGTAGTAAGAGTGTAATAGTCATAGAAATTTCTATTTCCTGTTTCACTGTTGTTGTGGCAATTGAAATGATATAAACAGAAATTCAAGCAATCTTGAGTGAGTTAAGGTATTTTACTTAACAAATTCATACCAGAAAATAATGCTTTTGTCGCTAAAAATGCAAATTTCTCGTATTCAATGTTACTAATATAATATACTGTAAAGAGTGTTCCACATGAGAAGATTCATAACTCTAAACGGATTAAGGTATGGATGGACCTTGCAGTTTGCCATTATTGTTGAATAGAATTATTTATTGTATGTTATGCCGTCTGAATAGCTTATCTTATGCTAAGTGAATTACTGTTCTCTAAATTAGCATGATGTGTATGACAAATATAACACATTAACGTTTTCGGCAAGTTATTTTGTCATCTTCAAATCAATTAAATATAAATATAACTATAATATGCGTTAACTTTACACATTGTATATTACATGTTACAACGGTCTACTATTAATTGAAGCTAATTTCTTAAATGTTACATTTCAAACAACCTATCAATTAGCAATAATTATTTTGACTATATTTTAATTTTTAACATAGTTTGTATTTTATCCCTATAGTGTGTTCATATGTACTTAATTACTGGCTTTTAAGGAACCGGAGTTTCATTGCCGCCCTCACATAAGCCCGCCATTGGTCCCTATTCTGAGCAAGATTAATCCAGTCTCTACCATCATATCCCACCTTCCTCAAATCCATTTTAATATTATCTTCCCATCTACGTCTCGACCTCCCCAAAGGTCTTTTTCCTTCCGGTCTCCCATCTAACACTCTATATGCATTTCTGGATTCACCCATACGTGCTACATGCCCTGCCCATCTCAAACGTCTAGATTTAATGTTCCTAATTATGTCAGGTGAAGAATACAATGCGTGCAGTTCTGTGTTGTGTAACTTTCTCCATTCTCCTGTAACTTCATCCCTCTTAGCCCCAAATATTTTCCTAAGCACATTATTCTCAAACACCCTTAACCTATGTTCCTCTCTCAAAGTGAGAGTCCAAGTTTCACAACCATAAAGAACAACCGGTAATATAATTGTTTCATAAATTCTAACTTTCAGATTTTTTGACAGCAGACTGGATGATAAAAGCTTCTCAACCGAACAATAGCAGGCATTTCCCATATTTATTCTGTGTTTAATTTCCTCCCTAGTATCATTTATATTTGTTATTGTTGCTCCCAGGTATTTGAGTTTTTCCACGTGTTAATATGTATTGTTACATACATACTAGGTTCAAAAAGTTCCCGGAATTTGCTAGCATCATAGAAACAACGTACCTTAAACACTATTCTACAGCATTCCCTTCAAAATAGTTGCCTTCCGCAACAACACACTTTTGCCAACGCGTGTAGAGTTCCTGAAAGCAGGCCTGGAAGCCATTTTGTGAAACCCGTCTTAGTGCTCTCGTCGCGTTTGCGATAACCTCTTCAGCATTGAATCTCCGTCCTTTCAGATGACTTTTCAGACGGGGAAACAGAAAGTAATCAGGTGGTGAGAGATCAGGAGAGTATGGTGGTTGATCCAAAGCAGTTATGTTGTGCCTGGCAAGAAAATTCTTTACAATAATTGCGCGATGAGCAGGTGCATTGTCATGCATAAGGAACCAGTTGTTTTCTACCCACTTTTCTGGACGTTTCCTTCTCACTGCGTCCCAGAGGCGACGGAGGGTTTCTACGTACAATTCTTTCGTTACAGTACGACCTTCTGGAATGAACTCATGGTGCATGAGACCCTGAGAGTCGAAGAAAACTTCCAACATAACTTTGCTTTAAGTGTGCTTAAATGCGACAGGCTCATGTCAGTAGATTTACTGGCATGTGAAAGAACTCCTGCGGGACAAAATTCCGGCACATCCGGCGATGCTGATATAACCTCTGCAGTTGCGAGCGTCGTTAAATAAAACATAACATTTAAAATAACTTTGCCTTTGGAAGTGTCCCTAGGAAATTTTTGCTTCCGAGGAGATGTTTTCGATTTCCACTCAGATGACTGTCGTTTAGGGACTGGGTCGTACAAGTAGCACCAGTTTCATTTTGTTTAAGAAATCACCATCTTCATCAGCCATACTGATCATGTCCCCAGCAAAACACAGAACTTGATGTTTGTACTTTGCTCTGTGGACATAATTACAAAATGCGACGAACAAACAAAACACTATGATAAACAATTGCCTACAACTCAAAACCAATAATTGCCATTATCAGCAAACTTTAAAGAAATGACATCATGAATGTTACCAACAAAACAAATGTGTAATATCCCTTGTTATATATTAATACGAAAAATGGTAGTAAAATTCCGGGAACTTTTTGAACCTAGTAGTATATTATATATATAATTGATCTGAAGATGACAAAATAACTTGCCGAAAACGTTAATCTGTGTTAAATATTTGTCATATACATCATGCTAATTTCGTGAACAGTAATTCACTTAGCATAAGATATGCTATTCAGACGGCAAAGCATACAATGGAGAAACTTTAGACCATTTCCCACTGACATCAGCTATGTTGCCTTTTCTTGCGTTACCAACAGAAGCAGCTATACCATGTCAAGTTCAAATTAATGTAGGCCGTGGAAAAAATTCCTGTGTACTTCATCTTATCATTATATGTTATCAGATTATTCGAATGAGAACAAGTTGTAAAAACCTTAAAAAACCAAATCTAATCTTCGTCATATTAACCAAAATTTCCCACCGAATGTAATATTTAGAGGATTATTACATATTAGTATTTTTGACGAATTGTTTCTTATTTGGCGATATTTATTATATATTGTAGTCGATGAAGAGAATGTAGGTATATTTTACGGTTATATTCTTCTATTCTTTTCTTCAATCTGGTTTAGGCCTATTGTTTGGCTGTAGTCCGTTGTACAGTGCGTCCGCAAACTCACTCCGCAGCGAGGAGTCGGCGATGTATACGCTAGGGGCTGCAGTTCTGTTGGTAAGTGGGATTCACCGCTAGCGGCTGCAGTTATGTTGGGAGGTGAGATTCACTCCACTTGGTCAACACTGTGAATGATTTTTCTGCCAACTTAAAACTTCCCGCTAGGAGATCGAACATCTCTCCTCTCTGCGGAGTGTACTACAGATCAAACGAAATCCTTATTGGTCTGTAGTTGTTTAGGTCGTCTTTGGGCCTTTCTTATGAAGAAATATTATTTATTTATTTATTTATTTCATCCACTCAACAATGTAATTACAGAGTAGAGAAAAGTGAAAATAACAGTAGTAATACATATAATAATAGTGATTTAATGGCAAACAAACTCAAATGTAACACCTGCAACAACTTCTACGTAGGACAGACAGGCAGATCGTTTCAAACACGTTACAAAGAACACATCACAGCCATAACAAAATTACAAAACACCTCCACATATACAGAACACATCACAAATGCTAACCACACCCACAGAGACATCAACACAGGCATGGAAATACTACACATCCAACCAAAAAGCCAGAAACTAAACACACTAGAACAATATGTAATATACAGACACACAAAAACACACCCCAACGAAATTCTCAACACTATACCACAGGAACACATCCTCACAGGAAACAGAACAAGTGGCGCCAAGACCAACAACGACCAGTTCTGAAGATGACCCATAAATAGGTCGAAACATGTAAACGAGGTACTGTACGTTGAAATTTAACACAGGAAAGTCTTACCATACATATTCCGAGGTAATTTAAACTTAAACAGTTACAATTCTATACTACTCAACAATACATATCAAGCTAATATAACATTTAAATCTCGGTAAACAAAAACAAAAGTATTTACAGTATAGATTATATTGAAGTAATAGAGCAAGTGATGAAATGCAAATAACTAGTCACAGATTAATAACAATAATATAATAACTGATGAGGGACTAGACCTACGTTAAGTCAGCAATGTTAACGGAATTAGGAGTGAGTTAGTAATGACATTTGATATTAAATAATTTAAGAAAGAATACCAAAAATGCAATACACAGACCAGTTAAAAACCTATTTATTAGCAAAATACTTATGGAGTGTTTTGAAAGCTACCGGTATTATTTCTCTCAAGAGTGTGGTTCTATCCTGAAAGATGTCAGTATTGCTCAGTTTATTATAGGAGGAACAGATTCTAAGAAGTGGAGAGTACTTATAATAACATGTCCTAGCATAGTTTATATTACTTAAATGTTTTACTGGTCCTACAGTTCTCTCTTGGTACATGTATTGCTATCCTAGACAGTAGATGACTATTTACAGAACTTGTTAACAAATTATGGAGACAATTTATATCAATGCTAATCCTTCTGTGTTGCAAACTTTCAAAATTAGAGACAAAAGAGATGAGTACGAAATACTACTTTCATTATTCCAGGAGGGATTATTGTGCACATGTTCCATTATTTAGATAGGCCTACTTCTTCGGTATCCTTATCAAATTAAATAACCTGGTAATAGATGGTATGATTTCCTCTATGCCAATTTCGATTAACTGCCGCTGGACTTTTAATCCTGTGGATCCCCGGAGTTCTGCGATTAATAACTTGTGTTGGGCAAGTCCATGGTCCAGATAACACAAGGATTTTCTCCGGGAGCTCCTGTTCCCCTGTGACATCCCAATAAATCTCCATCATCATCTATCTCATCGATGCTGTAGCGTAGACCAGCCTCTTATGGCGCACCCTGTCGGTAAATTGTACGGAGTTTCGCAATAACAGAAACCAACCGACAATTTGAAAATAAAAATGAAATATTTGCACAAATCTGTTGATAGCATTCTAATTTAACTCGGAAAAAATCACGAATGCGATACCGGTATCTGAATTTTGCTGCTATTTATAAGCAAATATTCGTTTCTTGCACAAAATTCATTTATTTATTTTGCTTTTAAATATTAATTGAACCGTTGATCTCTTATTAAAAATCGGTTAGCCTTTTTTGGTTTTATTATTTGTGCTATTTTTTGTAATACCTAGTATGAATGTTATAATACTTTTTGAATAAAATGTTTTATAAAAAAAAACAGATTTGTTTCAGTGGCCAATATCTCGAAACAGGTTTTTGGCGCTTGGTCTATTATTGCGTAACTCTGTCCAATTAATCTACACAACTGGCTTTCTTATGGGTGAATGACGAACAGTCTAACAACCACTATTATTTAAAAATTGATTAACCCATTTAGTATAGTATATTAACTCGTAATATTCCCCTGGTATTGTTATCGCTCTTCAATTCCATTATTTTCGTTCTCACTTATCTGGGGAGGATGGCAATGTCAGACTCTTCGTAATCATAATAGGTTTTAGCCTGAGACGAGCTTCGGTGTCGATAGATTCGTATAATACAGCCGTGGCGAAAATGTGATCGTGCGCCGAGCCACTGTGTAACCTGCAACGTGCATAGCACCTATGGAGGGAGGCGAACACTCGAAGGGGAAGTGAAGCAACTGTCTGACATATTAACAGATTTTCATTTTCCTTACGTCAAACACTTAAACATAATTTTATACAGTAGAAGGCTACAAACTAATGTTTAGTACGTGTAACGAAGAAAGAAATGAACAATAAAATCTGGATACATTATCACAACCTAAAACTAACTGTCTTCAGAATGTCTCTGCGACAGAGTTTCAAAATCAGGAATTATGTCACTTACTACCAGTCGTAGTTGATCACGAAGGTGTTTGTCTGTCAGTGGTAATCTAAATTTGATTTTTACTATTTTCATTGTTGAAAATAATTTTTCACAAACGTAAGTTGTAGCAAGCATGGCTTCAACAGAGCAAGCGAAAGAACAAAGCTTCGGATATTTATTTTTTGCCAAACATTTGAAAAGTTCAACATTTGTCAAGTCCTTAATCTAGCTTTCATTTAACATCACATTGTAAATCTGTGAGTTTAAATTGAAGATCTAACCGCATTATTCGTACATCTGCTGAAAAAGGATCGACGTACAGAGATGATGATACCTTTTAATGTTTCATCAGTAATATGTAGTATAATGTCGTTTTATGTTATACAACCGTTTTTCTCGTAATACTTGTGAACAAATCATACATTTAATATTCTCACCATATCGGCAGTAAAAAAAATGCGTCCTCCCATCCTACTTGAAACTTTCGTTTTTGTAGAGGTACATGGTTTCGAGAGAGACATTGCGACGATACGCCACTCGCAGGTCAGAGACAAATACAAATGGAACGGAATTTGACTCCAGTGAGTGAGAGGGTGGGAGTTGTGGGAGGTAGGAAGCAAGAGAAATGCGTAGCTATCAATGTGAGCCACAATGTGCTCGCGAGTCACATTTTCGCCACGGCTGGTATAATATTAACCATCAAGAAACTAACTTTCTATATGGTAGCTCATTCTTTACCCTATAGCACAGCACATATGCCAGGTCTCACCTCCTCATTTATATCAGAGTTGGATTTTAATCCTTGGCGGACAGTGCTCAGAACTAATAGTTGCTGTCCACGCACTCAACGTAAACATGACTTTGTATAAGAAGTCGATAATGCTTAGTAAACATTCGTGACATCAGTCATTTATTGGAAGCCCTCAGGTTGCAAAACATCTTAATATAATTTTCTGTCATTTGTAAGAAATATACATTTCATTTGCTTACATTAAGAGTTAAATCACTCCTTTACGACTGTGTGTAAACATGTTTGCTATGTTTAGAGTGTTTCGTTCCGTGCAAGAAACAGAAGTCCTGCGGCTATGAAAGCCGTCTCCTCTTGACTGAAGAATTATTTACATACAATACAATAACTCTTGCACATTGCTTCAGTGTTTCGCTATAAAATCATGAAGAGGAAGGCATAAGCCTTTACTTCAAAGAAATAATAAGAAATACAAGAAGGTACACGAAGATTTTGATGGTACATTGACAAAAGAATGCATTCATACATCTGCAAAGATGATAGTAACGTCTAAAAACGACTGTACCTACTCCGTTCTCCATCGAAAACGCATACTATTTTGCATCATGTATTTGTATGACTTTCGGCGCTGTTATCTTTACGAGTTGCATTTCTTTGTTTTTGGATGCTGTTGGACTAAATCATGCGAAATGTAAAATAAAAAGCGAAAATGATTACTTCCCAAGGGGAGTCTGAAATATTGATACACGTAATTACTAGATATGAATACATACATACATACATACATACATACATACATACATACATACATACATACATACATACATACATACATACATACATACATACATAATGTTCTGCCCAAGGGGAGGTCTTTCACTGCAAACCCAGCTTTCTCCAATCTTTCCTATTTTCTGCGTTCCTCTTAGTCTCCACATGATCCATATATCTTAATATCGTCTATTATCTGGTATTTTCTTCTGCCCCGAACTCTTCTCCCGGTCACCATTCCTTCAACTGCATCCTTTAGTAGGCAGTTTTTTCTCAGTCAGTGACCCAACCAATTCCTTTTTCTCTTTCAGATCAATTTCAGCATAATTTTTTTCTTCACCCACTCTTTCCAACATAGCTTCATTTCTTAATTTATCTGTCCATTTGACACACTCCATTCATCTCCATGCTCACATTTCAAATTCTTCTAGTCTCTCTCCTCACTTCGTTGTAATGTCCATGTTTCTGTCCCATACAATACTACACTCCACAGAAAGCACTTCACTAGTATCTTCCTTACTTCTTTTTCCAGAGATCCGCAGAAGATTCTCATAGAACTTGATACGTAGCATTTTCAATTGTTTGCTGTCATATTTTCAAATCATATTGTTACAATTTTGTGCTACACGTGCTTATTATTGAGTGACGAACAGTCAGTTATTGTTGGGTGATAAGGTATAAGATCGGTTAGCTAGAATGCCTAAATTCAGTAAACCATTGAAGAGTAAACTTCATGCTTACGTTAGTGAATTTGGTGTCCATGTGTTTTCAACAGATGGAACAGTTCTGTTATGTAGGCTGTTTGTGAAAAGACAGTTAATCATGAAAAAAAAAATATTTTGTACGTCAACATGTGTCAACTACGAAGTAAAAATGAGTTATGTTGATATAATTTGAATTTATTGCTAAAATATATTATGCCTTTTTAAAATTTAGAATGCCTTTCTCAAAATTTATTGTGCCTTTTTTACTGCCTATTTTAACTGTTATAAATACCTAAACATCCGGGCTCTAGTAATAAAAAAGATTTTCTCAAAAAAAAATTTCCCCCGTCGTGGGGCGGATGCCGGGTGGTCTATGACGAGTCCTCGGCCTCACCTCACTTTATCCCTGTTTGGTCTGATTACCTGGTTGGGTTTTTCCGAGGTTTTCCCCAACCATAAGGCAAATGCCAGGTAGTCTCTTGGCGAATCCTCGGCCTCATCTTATCTCACTACTGTACATCTCGCCAAAAAATTGTAATCTTGTAAGATTTTGACTTGTTTCACATCTTAAAGCTTCATTGCTAATGTAAGATCTATGGACTACTATAAATGAAATGAAAAAAGAAATAGACAGATCCATAAGGAAAAGATAAAGCTGTGACTATCAGGAGATTATTACGAATGTGTGTGCAATCCTGGGTCCCAATTCCAACAGCGGACTGTGCAATATCCTGTAATTCACACATAATCTCTCTTCCTTTAGTAGGAAAAGAGATTCTTGTACACTTTGGCCCGAGCAATGCTATTACATCGGTTGTTTTCTCCTTTAAAATATAATTAATTTTAAACAACTTCTGAATCAAATTGATCGGAATATTTATTTTTGTAGTATGAACTATACAACGTCGAATATTTGTCAAGTATTTTTTTTAAATATGTTATGTGATATTTTAATGGATGTTTTATTAAAAGTGTGTTTTAAGAAGGAGCTATAATTTTAGTAACAAAATTAGATATTCCAATTAATTAATTCAGCTAAGGATTTTTCTTAGTTTAGTTTATGATGTGTATATATAAAAACTGGATCAGAAAGTGCTAAGCTGAGGTATTTTGTCCAAAGAAAACTGTATTAAGTTATAGAAAGTGAACTAATATAAAATGATTTGAAATATCAGTCTGATATAAAATTATAGTTACACAAGTATAACTGCCTAGTAGATAATAAATAAAATTAAAAATGGTAATAGAAACAAACCTGTAGTTCCATTCTCTGCAGAAACTCTGAATAATCATTTCATAAATTCAGTTGAAGAAACTAAATCGAAAACTTCTCATATCGAATTTCTATACAGCAATACATCTCGAAAAGATATTCTGGTTTGGGAAGAAGTCTCTGTTGATTAAGTTCTAGACATACATAGTCTCTACTGTTAAGAACTCTAATAGTACAACTCATGCATTTTGTCAAGACACTCGTGATGTGCAGTTAGTGAGCAATGTTTCAGTGGAGGGAGTAGGAGTAGAAGGGAAGGTCGTGCGCAGCTCTGTAGGAAGAGTGGGGGTGTGTCTGGACATAATGCATGAGCTGTACTATGTAATATGTGAGTGTTTTCTGTGTGTGTGTGTGTTTTTTTTTGTAGTGTAAAGTTTGTATAAATGTCGAACAATTTTCTGAAAAGAACAATCGATCTATGCAGACAAATGACAGATCAAAATCCGTTTTTAAATATCACTGCCGCTAAAAACGAGTATTTGCTTGCAAATCAGAAAAATATATTTTTTCCTAGCATAATCACAATGTTTTTCATTTGTATTTTGTGTAATGGGGAAGTAAAATATGTCTGCCATTTTGTTGATTGCACGTGAATGCTGATATTTGAATCGGCATTTGAAGTTCATCCTCGTATACCATTAAATCTCCATCTATGGTATTCAACAGTGAAGGCCGACTGTAAAAACAACATCCACTTCGAACCAGGTCGATTGTGCGGATTGGGATGTTATTGGTTTCAGTTGGACGCTGAAGGCAAAGTTTTGTAAGCACTTTAAAATAGGTCATAACCTTCTACACCCACAACACTCCCACCTGCAATTTGCAATCACTTCATATGTTATTACTCTGCAGTGAAAATGTATGAGTACGCGCACTTCACCTCATTTCGACTAGCAAGAGTAAAACATCAAGAAATAATGTATTAACATCATACTGAAATTTGTTCTGATTATTATTATTATTATTATTATTATTATTATTATTATTATTATTATTATTATTATTATTAATGTCAGAGAACAGTTATTAGCCTAGTGCTTTGAACGTAGGATTTCACGGACGGCGTCTATAAAGGATTCTTCGGGCTGTCAGAGACAACACTGGCGGTGTTGCATGTATAGTTATGTTTAAACTATATCTACGGTCGACATCTTCAGTGAAGAGGTACACGTGGGTAAAGTGATCAAAACGTTTGTTAAGTCACACAGTGTTAAGAATACATATCTCTTTTTTTTTTTCAAGTGCTCTAATAGTAATGTCCGCATGGTCCAATAGCAGTTGATTTTCTATGTATGCATAGAATCCAGATACACAGCAACCTTTAGTATAGTCGACTGGAGTCGGTGAGAATTCGCTTAGTTGGGAGTTAGTACAATAAAGCAGAGAATGGTCTAAATGCCATGACTTCCTATATAAATAAGTCAATCAATCAATCACTCAATAATCAGCCAGTCAGTCAGTCGATCAGATAAGGAATTAATCAGTCATCCAATCAGTCAATCGGTCGGTTAATTAAACAGATAATCATTCATGCAAATCTGGCTTTCAGGTAAAGCTCCCTGTGAAGCAGACTTGAATAATTTCGAAGGGAAAAATTGTTCCGGGGCCGGGTATGATCCCGGGACCCTTAGCTTATCGCATGAATGCTCTACCGACTGAGCTACCCAGGAACTACACTCGACACCGACCCAATTTTTCCCTTCAAGTCACACAGATTTGTGTGCACTCAGAGTTGGGTTTCTGGCGCCTTGAGTTGTGTGGATATAAAGGGGAAAATTGGGACGGTGTCGGATGTAGCTTCTGGGTAGCTCAGTCGATAGAGCATTCGTGCGATAATCGAAGGGTAAGGGGTCGATACTGGCCCCAGAACAATTTTTTCCTTGAAATTATACAAGATAATCATTCAATCCGTCAATAAATCAGTTCATCAGTTAGTCAATCAATCACGCAAGCAATAAGTCAGTCAATCACGCAAGCAACCTGTCAATCAGTGTCTTCTCCCAGACTATTTTAAGCGTAGATATGGCATAATTCTATTACTTTAGGTTTGCTTCAGTACACTACACTCTTTCTGTTTTATTTAGCTCATAAGTTCATTTCAATGTAGCCATAGGCCACTTTATCGGAAGCCAGAAGTGAAATGGAGTTACTTTCCATGAAGCCAAAGGAACAACTAGGCCTACATATGCTGATTTCTGCAGACCTTTCTCATAATTGAAAATAATCGCTTCATTCTCAAGCAATCTAAGCCAACAATTTGAAGTTAATTAAAATAATGTAGCTGCTTCCAAACAACGCACTGTTGTTAATTTGTAACATGAATACCTGTAATTTCCGCCATATTAATTATTTTAATTTTGTTCCAGGTAAGTGGCTTCCATATGACTCGTGATGATGCTGAAGATGATCTCATGGTTACGTAAGTTGGTTGATGTTCATTTATTAAAACAAGATAATACATTACATTAATCTGGCACATTATATCCGTAGTCTACAGAGTTTAAAGTGTAATATTTCAGAAACGTGTTTCTCGTTTCATTCAACGTTGATTTAACCCAACATACATATAGACATATCTGAAGTTGAATAGTTAATAATACTACATGTAACTGCACGAAGAAAATTACAAATATTATTTGCAGTTCCTAGTATTATGTCTCAAACTGTCACGCACATCATGATCTAACAGTAAGTCCAAGAATCGGAAATATTAAGCTGGACATAAGGGCATACATACTACTTAATTTTTTTTAAATTTCTGTTTTTATATCAAGAAACTAATTTTTTAAAATAATTTTCATCGTTCTATTTCACTTAAAGATGTTCATCTACTTCTACGCCAATATTCCTAACATTTTTACATATTTTTGAAAATATGATGCACTTTTGAGGATCAGCTCATTGATAGGACATCCTCATTAATTTAAGTTTTCTTGCGGAAATAACTAAGCCTGATTATTAAGCCCATGTATTGTGGGTCCCTATCACCACGGCATGGCACGTCCTCAAGGTTGCGGATCGAGGAGACGGCCTCCAGATATGGAGGGTAGCTGCGAATATATTGAATAAGCAGTCGCGGACAGCCGATAAGGGGTGGTCCTCCAGCTTGGGGGTTGGGCGAAGGGCTAACGACCCATCACCGTAAAAAACAGCTTTTTACGAAACCTCAAAATAAGCCTAGGAACGGGACTGATTCTCTGGCACAACCACAGCAAAGGAATAAGGTTATGAGTAGATGGGAAGATAATATAAAAATGGAATTGGGGGAGGTGGGATATGATGGTAGAGACTGGATTAATCTTGCTCAGGATAGGGACCAATGGCGGGCTTATGTGAGGGCGGCAATGAACCTCCGGGTTCCTTAAAAGCCAGAAAGTAAGTAATTATTAAGCACACGAATCATTTTAGGACTACGTCCTTCTTCTCGATAGATATGGGGGTAACTCGGGAATTGACTGTCGCGAAAAAGATAAACCCCTTATCGCCTTTGCAAGGAGAACAAGAAAGGACAGTCCAACGGAAAGAAGGCGAAAGCAGCGGTAACAAGGGGAATACAAGGAATATACGTAGAACAAGGAAAACGAGGGAAGTATAGGGATAACAAAGTGAAAACAGAGATAACAAGTGGAAGACAAGGAAAATAAAAAATACAAGGAGAACAAGGGGAATGTGAAACGGAGCATTTGGATGTGCAGACTTATAAAGTCTCGGGGTGCTATTCATAGACTTTTCGCTAGCCAGCGCTAAGAACGTGCTAAACTAGCCCCGGCTATTGACTGTTTACTTGTACAGGATTCATATCATATCATATCATATCATATCATATCATATCATATCATATCATATCATATCATATCATATCATATCATATCATATCATATCATATCATATCTCTAACACTGGTTTATGAATACGAAAAACGTTAGTTCGCTGATCATCTATCGGAAGCCCTCGGTAAGAATGTCTATGAATACGGCTCTGTGTGTCTCTTCCCATGATCTTGGCTTAGCATTCGAACATCATACCTGTGACACGAGCGAGTTCACTCGGCTCCACTCGCACTGTGAAAGGACAAAGTATCTTTCAATGTGCAGACTTAGGCTTACACCTTCCGGCACTTCTTCTTCCGATCCTGCAGTTAGCTCCTCTAACGCCTCTGCACTCCCCCATATGTGGTAGCTAATAGGTTACGTCCATTTCCGGCTTTTTCCCCTTCAAAATTTTCTAGAGCTCCTTCATTAGAGCAGCGAAACCCGAAGTGAGACAAGTGGCCAACAGGTTTGGAACGCACATTCAGTTTTTCTCAGTCTCGAACTCCTTTGCAGGACGCCTTTTCGCGTACCTTTTAAAATTTTTCCTTCCATTCCCTCTCTTTCAATACAATTCGATTCAGTTCGGCCGGCCGCAATATGATGAAGATGATGACCATGATTTTTTTTAATGGAGGGAATCTCGTTATATAACCTGTCATTTTAGGTCGAAAATGTTCAAAAGTTGTCTTATCGAAAACACCGAGAGTGATATGGGAAGGAGAAGCAGAGAGATTTCACTTTGTGTTTCATAATGAAAGGGATTCATTAAAATTCCATTTTGTAGATGTAATTACAGAGCAAGTATAATCTTCGCATTGTTGCTGCAGGCGTCAGAATAGTCGTCATTGCTTATGTAGGTCACGTGAACAAAAATACAAGGGGTACTGACAGAATGAGTGACAGGTGCGAATGGACGATCCCAAAACAGTGAACTCTATTAAAACGCCATATTGATCGCCTTGGAATGATGAAACTCAAGTTGATCATACTCGTACGTGGCTGCTTCACTGTCTGTAACTACTTCTGTCTTCTTTACTCATTTGTTACTTGGGTCTTACACAGTGGCTGCTCGTGGCTGAAAATGAGAATGTGCTACAATATGGGAAATTCACTTTTAAAAAGTCGTTAAAATTTGGTTGATCTACTACTAGTGGAGTAGTGTGAAGTTCATGCTGCAGAAGCTGTCAATTAGTGTTCCCAACACATAAATTGTATCCCTGTCAGTCTAACACCCGGAACTCCGTTAAAATAAAAAAATAATAAGACCCACTCAATATATACAGGGTGTTTAAAAAATATGGGGCATAATTTCAGGTATGTATTTCCCACATGTAGACAATCAAAATAGTTCATTACAACATGTGTCTGGAAATCCTTTATTTCCGAGTTATGGCCTTCGCAACATTGAAATTCAGCGGAACGTTTTTCTTTCCGCAGGTCGTTGCCGTCAAAGGAGACATTAAGAGGGCACTCTGACAGTTCATTCCAAGGCGAAGGTTACATTCAGTGTTGTGTAGGCGTTAGACTGTGCGACATGTATTCAAATCAAGAGCTGGCAGAGATACACTTCATGTACGGTAAGGCGGACGGCAATGCTGCGCTGGCTCATCGTTTGTACCAGGAGAGGTACCCACGGCGACAATGTCCAGATCGGAAGACATTTGTACGTCTCAATTACCGTCTGTGCGAGTATGGAAAATTTAACTCTCCTGGTTTGGGAAGGGGACGACCAAGATCTACAACTGCAGAAGTACAGGAGGAGATTCTGGAGGCTGTGAACATGACTCCTTCTATCAGCACACGAAGGGTAGCGTTGCAAGTTAATGTTCCTCATACGACTGTCTGGAGACTGTTGAAAGAGTATCAATTGTATCCTTATCATTTGCAACGTGTACAGGCCCTGTCACCAGCAGATTTCCCTGTACGAGTTAGGTTCTGTCAGTGGTTCTTGCAGCAGTGTGGTGTAAATCCGAACTTTCTTGCCTTAGTATTATTTACAGATGAAGCACAGTTCACACGAGATGGCATAACAAATTTCCATAATCAGCATGTATGGGCGTATGAAAACCCACGTGCAACTGTTCCATCTCATCACCAGGTGCGGTTCTCCCTCAACATGTGGGCCGGTATCATTGGTGATGGATTAGTTGGACCCCATGTACTTGTAAACAGACTTACGGGGCAGGCGTACATAAACTTCCTGGGAAACACCATACCTCATGTTTTAGAAGACACAATCGTCAACACATTCGCTTCTTGCATGATGGCGCTCCTGCACACTTCAGTCGTACGGCTCGCCGGTATTTGGATCGAAGGTTTCCTGATCGATGGATAGGTAGAGGTGGCCCAATTGCTTGGCCTCCACGCTCACCTGATCTGAACCCTCTCGATTTCTACTTGTGGGGCCATTTAAAATCATTGGTTTATTCGTCTCCGGTGCCTAATTTGGAATCCCTTCGGAATCGAATTGTGGCATGTTCTGAGGACATACGCAATACTCCTGGAGTTTGGGATCGTGTTCACAGGTCAATGAGACATCGATGTGAGGTCTGTATTCAAGCAGGAGGTGGACATTTTGAACATCTTCTGTAATGACAACGACCTGCAGAAAGAAAAACGTTCCGGTGAATTTCAATGTTGTGAAGGCCACAACTCGGAAATGAAGCATTTCCGGACACATGTTGTAATGAACTATTTTGATTGTCTACATGTGGGAAATACATACCTGAAATTATGCTCCGTATTTTTTAAACACTCTGTATACAAATGAAAGCAAATATTAACGCAACTTCCTCACCAATCTTGATTAAAATAATCATAATTTATCCACATCATCTGCTTATAGTTCTGGAGTTGATGTGCGGGATTGGTCTACGTTCCCCAAAAATTAAACAATTAATAATTACAGGAGCTAAAATAGTCAAAATACGGTGTAAACAGTAATTTCCTC
Organism: Periplaneta americana; assembly: GCF_040183065.1. NCBI lineage: Eukaryota > Metazoa > Arthropoda > Insecta > Blattodea > Blattidae > Periplaneta > Periplaneta americana. The sequence continues at coordinate 61,214,875 of NC_091130.1, forward strand.
CAGAAAATCCGTCACCCGTCAAAGCCATTCTTTTCCCGCCCGCTACATTGAAATTCCGTCCACTTGGTAACACTGCTGCCAGTTACTTTGAAGTTGAACCCCTCCATGTCCGGAACCAGCAATCAAAATTCTGAATTCGAATAGAATTCCAGTGCATTCAGGCCTTCTGTCGGAAGGTTGAAAGAGTACAATAGGAGTACAGTATGTTTTAATTAAATTGTATTAAATATAGTACATATAAATAAGCTAATAATAAATGTTATAAACAATACGTTTCAGTTTTACAGGAAAGTTTAATAATTAGCATAAGAATAAAATAGTCGTTCCTACATTCTGTGATCAGGACTTGTAAAATAGACACAAACTCTCAAATAGTACACGACTGCTTCTGAGAGATGTCGTGACGTCCGCGAAATTGTTTATAGATTGTATAACTCATCTATACAAACAGTCACTCACTCCTGATTGGTTGTAGATTTTATAAAATGCCAATGCGAACGAGTCATTTCAATTCGCTGCTTTCCCTTGCAGCTCACACTGTTTATACTGGGAAAGCATAGATTACGTCATACAACAAGCGAATGTAAGCTCTGCGCATGTGCAAGGTTCGCTGCATTTCACTGCTGCTCATTGCGATAAGGAAGTCGGCACACATTACCGACTGGGACTTGCAGACGACGCACAAGCTATAGACAATAGCAGTTCCCGATTCTTCTTGCATTGGAACGCATGACACGAATGAAAGAAAGAAAACGTAAATAAGATTATGCTAGGGACAGAAAATTAACTGTGTGCTGCAGCAGTGCAGCACATAAAGAGCGGCCGCCACTGATGACCAAAATGCAAAATCCAATCTATAAATTCTGGTTAAATAATATTTCTCCACGATGTAGAATGTATCATAAATTCATAAGTAGTGTTGAGAATTATATGCACTAAAATCCCTAAAATATGCATGCAGATATGCTCTTAAAATTTTCCGAGATATTCAATCACTTATAGCTATATGCACCAATAGCTGAAGAGCCGGCAAACTTACCATAGTACAGGATCCCACTAAAACAAAACGCTAGCCATATTAATGGAGAATATTCAAATTGGGGACCTTATTTTCAAAACGACCCTTTTTCATTCCCCTAACTTTGTGGGAAATCACGATAAACGTTTTTAGGTTTAAAATTTATTACCATCTAAGCAAGAGACTTTATGAAACCGAAGAGGTTAGGCGCATTTACAATCAAATGGGAGCATGAGACTCTTTGATTCCAAAGCTGTAACTAATATTTTGTCGCGAATTCTGCTGTTAACAAGAGTAAGTTTGATTCCAATAACTACTTTTAACGCAAGATGTTAGTGGTTTAGAAGGAGTTCTGAAGCCAAACCATGGCAGTTGTATGTAGAGTTATATTTGAAGAATGCATGGACACAGGAAGCTCATTTTCGTTATCAGGTGGACAAGAGACGTTTTAAAAATAGGCTCCTCAATTATTGTACTTTTTATTTTTATGGTTGCTTATTTACAATCGTTCTTTTAAGAAAAATTGGACTTAAAGAAAATCTTAGCCACTTTAATTTCTTAGTTATTGCTTATTGGGCAGAAAACTATGAATTGCTTTGATGGGCATCTTGCCTGTGTATTTCCCTATAAGTCATAATAAATAAATGGGCTAAATATGTAAATAAATACTAGTGGTTAATGTCTAGCGTTGTGCATAGCCTAATATTAATTTATTATTATAAAGCTATTATGATAACATGAGAAATTTCTTGCTGGTAATATTATGCTTAAGAAATGGGAGTTTCCATACGTGGCAAGAATTAAAATCAACAAGGCTTGTTTTCATTGTGCGTCAACAGATTGCAGAAAATGACGGCTTCTTAAACAAATGGCTATTTACAGATGAAGCCAATTTTCATGTTGGCGGGTGAGTAAACACACACAATTGCATTATTTAGACAAGGGAAAATCCACATGCCTACGAGTTTGAAAGATCAAGTCCAAAAGTTAACGTATGATGTGGATTGAGCCACAATAAAGTGTATGGACCATTCTTCTTTGCAAAAAAGACAATACGTACGCTATTGATCTTACTTGGAAATGTTGCAGTTATTTCTATTGTCGCAACTCGAGAAAGACAATATGAGCATTGTATTCCGGGAAGATGGTGTACCGTCTCACTGGGCATGGGAGGTTCGTCATTTTCAATCGTATGTGGCGTGGTCGTGATGGACCAATTGCTTGGTTCCCAAACTCCGCAGATCTAACTTCTTCTTGTGGGGTATTGTTAAATACATTGTCTATTCACAGAAACCAAGGAAAATTGATGATCTACGGGTAAAAATTACTCAAGGTTGTCAATAAATCACCCCTCTGATGTTACAACGGGCATGGCATCACCGTTACGAGTTGTGCAGTGTGTGCAATGGGGGTCATGTAGAGTCCTGAGAAATCTTTCAATGCTAACAAATAAAGTTCAGTAATAATTTTTTTTATTTTATCCATACCCAAACGGATCACTCTGTATTATGTTTTGTAAATGAATGCAATATTGTATAGGTTAACAACTGCCAAAACTCCACTGTAGGAGGTTACTAAACCTTACCGCTGCACTGGAACCATTTTCGCACTGATTGACAAGTCATCTGTTGCATCACTGCTATCACTTAAACTTCTAACGAAATTATTCTGTCAGTTTCACTGTCTAATACATTAGCACTACAAAATTATTGGTCTTAGTTATTTTTAACGTGATCAACACATTTCTTCCACTTATCTCTTCCATATTCTGCGAAAAGGCGGCGACAGAATCGTTCCTTTACGATAAGTGGGATTTTTGTTATAAAAATCCAATAGAAAAGAATGCAGTCAACTGATTAAACATTTTATTCTGGCCACTAAGTAAATGAAACCAATCAAAACAATAAATGCTTATTTTTAAAGCACTGTTCGGTTTTGAAGATAAATAATGTTTATGTACGCGCACTACGTGACGGACCGCGAGCAGTCAGACATAAACCTTTAACAAGTGATATTTTGTAGAGTCATTCTATTAACATGTTTTTTTTCAACATAAAGTGTAATGTATTTAGGCGATTTCATACACTGCAACTACCCACTTATCTTTTCAAGAAAAAAGTTATTGTTGATTGTTTTTTTACGTAGAAATATGCAAACAGTACTCTTCAACATGCTTTTTTCCTTATTAGAATCTGACTACTACTTTTTGAGTTATTATTAAGAATAAAAAATGCGAAAATATTCTACTTCATTGAAAGTCTACGTGAGTAATGCCTTCTCCCGTTATTGGTTGACAATTAGAAAGGAGAAAGGAGTAAGTGAATAATGCGCAAACCAACGGAGTTTTGTAAGTTGTTCCCCTATAGAATAGGATATGGAAATATAAGAACGGCATCGTCACGGATTCAGCACTTCAACCCACACTAAATCCTCGATGACTCTCTTAATCTTGTAATGTCCACATCAGGCCGATCTCAGTGAAACTTCGTATAGCGAAGCCTCCATTTGTTTACATCTTAGAATGAATGCAAAATGCGAAATATATATAATTCTTGTTTAAAATAATCGAGCATTTCACTTTCTAGCATATTGACAGAGCATTTATAATCGCCCTACATTTATGCTCCTGCATTAAATAGACCTTGGTTATAACTGAAATACTTAACAGCTATTGATCTAATATGCATAGATTCTTTTAAGATACTTCTCTTGTACGACTCATTCGTTTACATTATTCAGACATAACTCTGCCCTCATATGGTATGATCCCGATCGGAGACCTTCATCTCAAATGAATAAACCAGCAACACGTAACACGTGGATAGCGAAAACTGACTCTATATTTATAATAATAGTGTCGGTAACATACTGCACTCATTTCCGAGAACTTCATAGTTGCCTTGAATCCCATCTGCACTCTTTCTATTAACAAGGTCAGTAATGCGTAAATCTCTGGGCAACTGATCCATGAAACTCTGATACCTCTTAGCCCCAGAGAAAGTAAATACAAGCAGCTCACGTGAATGGTTGGTGGGATGGCCAGGCGCCATGAAGGCCATAGGATATTTAGATCACCGGAGTCACACAAGGGCGTCACTGTAGCACGTGCTCACACGCTCCGCTTCACGGGAACAGGAGTGTTGCGATCAGAACGGTGCCATTGAGAGCAGGAGGCCTGCTCCGGGAAATCGTTTTTGTCCGTTTTAATTCTTTGCTGTATATACCAAGTACTTCGTTTCTGCGTTACAGTTCTGCTAATGCCCACAATCTTTGGGCTCAAATTTCCTCTACAATCTCGATGCCATAAAGATAACACGCACTTTCTCGTTTTCTTTTTAGATAGCCGTTCCTGAAATTAGATCTTCTAACGGTGGGGAAGAGAATGCTAAAAGAATTTTTAACTCTGACTTTCAACTATTTATGCCGATTTTCTATACTCTATAGGGATATCTTATGCTAAGTTTTACCGTTAGATGGCAGGAGCGTTCCATGCGGCCCAACATGTTGTACGGGTATATTATATCATATGCTACAGTTGATTGCGTTCTCTCGCTTGTTGGCTTTTTGTGCGTGTCAAAATTATATTTATAATTATTTTGTATAACTTAGTATAATTTAAAATAATTCAGTATTTTCTTACCTCACAATTTAATTTATTTTATTTTACAATGAATAATAGCGTAAAATTGTATAATACTGCGCGATTCTTCTTAAGAGATGAATAGGGAAATCTACAATATATCCATAGATACGAGTAAACTGAATATTCATTAATCTAAACGAGAACTTTGAGAACGAGGTGCACGAATAAAAATAAATAAATAAAACAGGAACTTTGTCGAAGGTGAATATTGCCTCTTTGATCATTAGTATTGTAAGTACCGTACACTAAAAACTAGATATGCAGCCACCAATGTGTTTTTTTTTATGGGGAAGGAACTATCGAGATTGAATTCCTCGTATTTTTTATAGTTGCAGAAAGATCAAATGCAATGTTAGATAAGATGATACAATATGATCGCATTATCACGATTATTCCTGTGTTTTGTAGATCAAGGACGTGCAGTTTTGAATACTATGTGGAATGATTTTGAAAATTTGAAGTAAAAATATGGTTTTAATAATAAGTATACAGCATATTAAAAACATTATTCACGAAATGAATTTCACTATGGATCGTCCTAGATAATAAACATCCCAGTTACTCGAGAGTTTACTGCAGGCGTAAACTTCGGAGAGTATATTATAATCTAAACTAACGTAGCTTACTGTCGATGTTGCATATGCTTCTATCAATTTTTCTTTTTCCTCTTCCAAAATGAAACTGTAGCCAGCAAGTCTTTACCTGAAGTAGTTATTTTTGTTTAATAGGTAGCACTTTCGAGGCACAAGTTAATTAGTTAAATTTTTAAGGTTTAAAACATACAGACGTGGACAAATTATTATACTAAAACATTTTCTTGGAAATATAACATAATTCGTCATATCAATTATCAGTATAAATCACAGAGTCTCTATTCTTGTAAATATGATTGTTTACATCTTCTGGTATATTTTTCCAATAGTTAAGTTTTTTTCTGGCTATGTTGGTACTACTGGTGTTTTAATTACATACTGCAGAAGATATTCTCCCATGGCCTGCAAGAAGACCGGACATGAACGAAATTGAAAATCTGTGATCTATACTGAAGAAGAAAGTGAACAAAAAGAGTCTTACAACAAAACATGGACTCATTTAAGCATTGTCTAACATGTGGCTAAATGATGCTGATGTTCAAGGAAAGTGTCAAACTTTGGTTTCCAGCATCCCTGACAAAATCAACGTGTTAATAAGAATAAGGGAATGTTCACAAAATATTAGTAACCTCAAGACTCAATTTTCTGTTCATTATATCTGAGCAAAATATATTTTTGTTCATTATTTCTACCGATAAATACAGCTTCGTTGCACACATAATTAATTTAGTCTAATAATTTGTACACGCCTGTATATTCAGAATATTTCGGGACCTGAATGAAGACAAAAGGCTTTCCCTGGTTTTTACATATTGGAACACAACAAAAATTTGGCATTTTGAGTTGTTTTTAAGAGTATTTAATGTACTAATATACTACGTAAATCCTCAATGTTTATATACCGGAAAACAAATGCACACGCAAAGCGCATCCCTCAAAGTACACGCGCGCTATCTGTTGGTGCTAGTTCAGAATATCCCTATTGTTTGCAACCAAATTTCACACGACAGCAATAGCAACCGATCAATAAGGCGGCTGAAGCAATGCCAAGCTTACTTTAAAAATGACTGTCTTCGGTTAAGAATTAATTTTTTTTAATTCTATGAAACAGTTAAGAATTAAATGTAATTAAAAATGAAGGGTAATCGGGTTTCAACCGGTGACCTCTTGGTCTGCAACTCAATGATCTACCGCTGAGCTGCGCCATTGCTTGTCTTCAATGTGATATTGAAGACAAGCATATACCAGCATGGACGAACGGCAGTGTATATCTCTTAAAAATGATTTTATTTTGTTCGTAGGGTTGCTCCACTCTGCCTGCGCCCTCATTTCGCAAACAACCCTACTCACAAAATAAAATGCCATTTTTAATACTTGTGTCGTAAATAACTGTTAGGAGTTTCGGAAAATTTCAGTTTAGAAGAGTTATAGATCGGACTTATTCCATTGTTAGTGATCAGAACGGAAACCACGGCGTTTCGAAAATTGACTATGTCTTCGACTTCAGATGATCAAAAATGGACAAAAAGATTAGTACCGTAGTTTGTAACGGCTCCAAGGAGCTGGGATCCTCATCCCTTCATTTTGGTCACCAGAAATCAAATAACACAATTTACACCTCTTCTAAACAATACACCATTACTTTCTCATTAATTTAGATCAGAACTACTCTGTTCTTCATCGTGTAGAAGCGATATTCTTGTTTCACCGTATTTTATAGATTTTATGATGTGGTTGCATGTTTCAATTTCTTATACAGGTCGGCAAAAACAGTTTCAATCATACTAATAATCGACACCTATCCATGTTATCATCGGTACTCTTTTTCTATTATCTTCTGCGCTGACTATACCTAACCTGCCGTGTGCGTGTGCTATCATCTATATTCCATAGCACAGCTAACCTGTTTTCTTCACTCGGTGACCAAATGCTGACCTTTAGTGATAAATGTGTTTAAAAAATCCTATCACATCCTAATTTTTCATGTGGTGTCATATTAATGCAATTGTAATTTTTCATGCCCTCTTCTTTGTTTTTTTTTTTGTTATTATTATTCATGACTTATTGTTTACACTTGTATATTTTGTTGAGAGTGTACTGAGTCCGTAACGGCCAGTCTCGATGGAGGCAGTTTGTAAATAATATAATAATAATAATAATAATAATAATAATAATAATAATAATAATAATAATAGGTAACTTATACAAAGTGTTTCAGAAATACTTTGACAAACCTTGGGGGGCATGTTCCTCACACCAAACAAGACGAAAAGTTCATACAAACATATGTCCGAAAATCCTTAGTTTTTTAGTTATTAATGAAAGAACATAAAGAAACATGTTAGATATTGTCAGTTTGGTAGCAAGTATTGAAAAGTTAATCAATTCAGAAACTCATAACAATGAAATTTTTCGTTCAACGCGTTTCGAGGTACAATCCAACAACTTAACTTAAGTTTGTAACAGATAATAATATTCATTTTTTAGATAATCGAATAATGTTATCGATACAAATCTGCTGACCCACCCATTGTACAGTATCCTAGATGGCTATGTGTTGCCAACGAGTCTATGATCCGACGAGTGCATGTGTGTGTGTGTGGAAGCAAGAGGAGAACATTTTGAACATTTGTTATGACTTTCTGAATTGATTAAAGCTGCAACACTTGCTACCAAGCTGAAAATATCTAACAGATGTTTCATTATGTTCTTTAATTAATAACTAAAAAACTAAGGATTTTCGGACATGTTTATATGACCTTTTTTCCTTGTTTTGGTGTGAGGACCATGCCTCCAAGGTTTGTCAAAGTATTTCTGAAACACTCTGTATTATCATAAAAGTATTTATTTTACTGTAACATTTAATAAAATTGAAAACTTACATATACAAATGCATTACATAACGTTATTCTATGGTGATTTGCGAAGTGGGAGAAAGGTATCCTGGACATCTTTGTGTAACAGGAGAAAAATTAAGAAATTTAGTTTTAATTTGTGAAATAAATGAGCTGGTGAATTAAAGCGACATCTAACGGCCTTTACAAATATTCAGATGTCTCCTTTGTTCTGGAAGACGTTATATGGCCCACCACTGGACACTAACGTCTCATTTACTTCAAGTTTGTATTGGAAGTTGTTGTGATTTGCTAGAAAGTGAAGACATGGAACCTGCTGATGCCTGCGACCTATATATAGGGTTCTATTCCGGTACAAACGAGTTGGTGTACCATAGCGTCATTACACAAGTCTCCAGCCAAGATGGTCATCGGCAAACGAGCCGTCGCGTCGTCTCCAAGTAGACACAATTTATGTACATGCCCTCACTGCCTACAATAAAGCGACTATTTGCGTAACTAAAAATTATTTTATAAAATGTTACCCACAACGTTTTTCTCTGCTCTCTGCTTTACGTCTCCAATGACGTAAAACTTTAAATAAGTATTATACTGTGAAATCTCTACAGCTCATCATTTAATGTCCTGGTCGACTCTTCCATGATTGAAGTTGCGGACTGCGTCGCTATTTCTGACATTCCCACAGTTACTGATCAATAATATCTCTGAGTGCTTCATGAACGTGGGATGGGACTCGCCAACTTGTAATTGTGTTCATCCAAAGTTCTCAACTAGCAACACGTCACTGAACGAGGGAACAAATGGCGCATAGGATAAGTTTCACATGCATCAGTTGTGTCAAATAGTGGAGCGCGTCACCTAGGACACACAGTGTTACAGTTCTACAGAACGAATACTGGAACATTGTAAGTGTATCGTGAAATTTTAAAGTAATTTATTTCTTAGAAAATTACATTGAAAATGAAGAATGGTAATGAGGCATTCAGAAGCCAAATATAACTGCACAGAACTTCATATGAGCAAATGGGAGTTTAAAGTTAAAAACTTCCAATCAGCGATGTATGCAATGGAGGGGAAAAAGAATTGGCCACCCTACCCCATTATCTTCTGGCCTAGTTGCCTCATGAGTAGGGCTGTGACATCGATATACGAGGCGCGTCCATAAAGTAACTTTCCCACTCGTCCCACAGCTAGCAAACCATATGTTGCGCGAAGCGACTGTGTGTATGTGATAGAGTAATGTCCTGGCATGGCGCATGCGCTAGCGGAACTTCCCGAGTGCTCTCAGTAGCTTCGTTGCATTGGTTGAAGATGGACGTTCCTATTCCAGCTTCCGCCGCGTGAAGTGCGGTCAGTGATAAAGTTTTTGAATGCACATGGCATAGCGCCGATTGAAATTGATCGTCAGCTGTGCCAGGTCTATGGGCCTAACATAATGAGCAAGCAGATGGTGCGTTGCTCCACAAGGTCGTCTGTGATAATGGTTGGCCTCCTACTGCGCTCCTCGTCATGCACATTATGGCGTCCTGTTGAAAATTGTCTACAGCTGCAACGCACCATCTGCTTGCCCATAGACCTGGCACAGGTGACGATCAATTTCAATCGACGCTATGCCCTGTGCATTCAAAAACTTTATCACTGACCGCACTTCTCGCGGCGGGAGCTGGAATAGGAACGTCCATCTTCAACCAATGCATCGAAGCTACTGAGAGCACTCGGGAAGTTCCGCTAGCGCATGCGCCATGCCAGGACATTACTCTGTCACGTACACGTAGTCGCTTCGCTCAGCATATGGTTTGCTAGCTGTGGGACGAGTGGGAAAGTTAGTTTATGGACGCTCCTCGTATTTGTATTAGTCTGAGGTGAACATAAGACGCCGGTCAGAATGTAATTAGTCGGCGTTTCAAGTACAGGCAGCGGAAGCGAATTTGACACATGCCTAAGCAAGCAAGTTCCGTGTTTTGTATAAGATTATTGCGTGTTATAAAATCAAGACAATACAATTATTGTATAATAAGGGCTAATATCGGAAAGGTCTCAAATGCTGGCGAGGTTGAGAATAATTGCTGGAAATCATACTTAAATTGTCACAAAGTGGTAAAGCATAAGTGTGAAAAGATGTTTTTCTTTATATTTAGAGTTTTGCATTACAGTTTTAGAATACCGAAAACGTACATGGCGTACAGTTTTGCTATATTTAACTGTTACATTAATTTATTTATCGCATCTATTCCGTATCTTACTTTTCTTGCATGTTGTTCGCTTAGTTTCGGTTGCTGCTGCAATAAACAACAACATTCATTTTCAAAGTTTCAAATGAAAATGACCGCCGAGTGTCGGATAGTATAACCTTGTATGCGGAAAAACTGCGTTCAACATCGGCTGAAACCAAGGGCGCAAATGTAAAATATTTCACATCATCAATTTCGTTTCTACATCAAGTTTATAACAATCGTACTTGTAATCTGATAAAACTTTAGGAATTTTGCATAATGAATTGAAACCACCATTTTTTTTTTGTATTATTGTGTGATGTAGCATTGTATGGGACAGAAACATGGACATTACGACCAGTGTTGCCAATTCAGCGGTTTTCCCGCTATATCTAGCGTTTTTCAGTGTTAGTTTAGCGGATAAAATTTATGAAATTTGTATTGCTGATATAGGGATTTAGCGGGTATTTTTAGCACTCACAGCGGCAAAATAATCTAATTTTACATTGACAATATAGCAATTTAGCGGTTTCTGCACGGTCTCATAGCGGATTTTTTAGAATCGAGTTGGCAACACTGATTACGACGAAGTGAAGAGAAGCGAATAGAAGCATTCTAAATGTGGATATGGAGAAGAATGGAACGTGTGAAATGAACAGATAGAATAATAAATGAAGCTGTGTTGGAAAGAATGGGTGAAGAAAAAATGATGCTGAAACTGACCAGGAAGAGAAATGTTATGTTATGTTTTATTTAACGACGCTCGCAACTGCAGAGGTTATATCAGCGTCGCCGGATGTGCCGGAATTTTGTCCCGTAGGAGTTCTTTTACATGCCAGTAAATCTACTGACATGAGCCTGTCGCATTTAAGCACACTTAAATGCCATCGACCTGGCCCGGGATCGAACCCGCAACCTTGGGCATAGAAGGCCAGCGCTATACCAACTTGCCAACCAGGTCGACAGGAAGAGAAAAAAGAATTCATTAACATTCAAATCCTGTGCTGTATTTGCAATTAAGTCTTCCTACATATTTTGATTTGTGTTCATCGTTAGTGTATATTTAATAATAATAATAATAATAATAATAATAATAATAATAATAATAATAGTAATAATAATAATAATAATAATAATAAAGTAATAGCAAAACAAAGAAAATGCATTACAAGACTTCCACGGTTACACTATGGATTAAATACGGTTCCGCGGCAGAAAAAGAGAAAGATTATGTTAGAGGAAGAGTCCTTAGGCCATTCATCACACAGGTGTCCCATTGTCTGGGGAGGACTCGGATATAGCTATATCAATGCAGTAAGTTTCTTTAGATGTGTCCAGAAGTATTCACGAAGGCGTCCCATTTTGTAGGGAGGCGTCGCGTCGGATACATAAGCTAAAGTCCTTGGCTTCTCCTTCAACGATTTCAGCACTGCGCCCTTTATTTCATCTGTGCAGAATCTGTGCCTCTTTAAGGGTACGAACAAAAGAAAATATGGTGACAAATCGGGGCTGTAAGGGCATGGTGATCCAGAACCCTCTGCTGTTAAGAATTGAATCACCGCTCGCTTTGGACGGATTTGCAATAACATTAGCTGTGTAAACAGGCGTCTGACGTCTACACTTCCATTGTCTTTAACCAAAATGTTTTCGATTACTCTCCAGTCTACACAATTCAACTATCAGACTATATTTCAAGGACAGCAAATCACTTGAGGCGTTCCATTTGTAATGCTTCCTACCAATCCCAACAGATTAACAAATTATAATAATTTTGAGGAAATCTAATTAATATTACAGGATACAATTTGCATCTTTCTGTCAGCATGAATAATGCAGTATAATACACTTGATTGGCTGACTATGCAGTACAGCACCGCTCGTAATAGAAGACCATCACAAACGGGCCTTATCTTGTGACTGGGAAACGAGCATGAATTGATAACAGAAGGCTTTTCTTTAGGCGTGGATATTTTGAATACTGTTCCACAGTAGATCTCGTTATGATTTACTCGACATTGACACTGTGATTAATGTTCAATACGTGTTAAACTGCATCAAAGAGGCTTTCAGTTTCAATCGCGTCGCACTCTTTGCTTGGTTGTTGATAATCCTTCATTTAACCAATAGTTTGAAGTACAATGGCAGTGTTATGGTAACAGCGGAACAGAGAAATCCTGCCACAGAGCTGTGCATGGCTCAGAGTACGAACCAGCGTTATGTTTTTGATGGGCAATACGATTGTGGAGCAATGTTTTCCGAAGTCAGCTAAATCAGTATAAGTGTCCAAATTACTTGTGAATAAAATATGAAATAAGTTCTATTAAAATATTAAAATCAACGTAGTTACACTGAAAGTTATATACAGAACCATAGCGGTACATGGAAAATGGACAAGGTAAAGTTAACTTAGAACTGGTAAAGAGTGATGTCAAGTGCAGAAGGATGATGGAGGCTAGCATTAAAAGTGAAAGAATTTGTGTATATCTAGAAATGAAGGAAAGAGTCGGGAATATTAGAAATGCTGAAAATTTAAAAGATAATCTGTCTAAAATTACGAAGGGACTAGGAAAAGGGACACAAGAGGGTATGAATGACTTTGCAAAGAATTTATGCTCAATATATCTTGAAAATCTCTTTCTACACGGTAAGTTACTGATTTTCCACGTTTTACACACAAAATAATAGTAATCATTATTAACTTTACAAGCCGTGAAAGTTTTGCTCTGCAGAGAAAATAATATTGTCCAGATTACTCTATCCAAACAAACATTTTTTCTGATCAAATATGAATATTTTTTGCAAATTTTTTCCTATGAATAATCTAAATATCTCGTACGCTATCTTTCTAGTGATATTCCATGCGGTTTTTCTTCTGTGACTTCCCTAATTTTCCTTTCTAATGAAGCTCTCATCACGTGACCTATCCATTTAATTTGCCTTTTATTTTTGCAGTTACATCTGGATGCGTATATAAATGATAAAATTCTTCATTTTTGTCTGATTCTGCATTTTCGGCCAATATTATCTTCAAGTGACCCAAATATTTCCTCAACACCTTTCTTTCAAATATTCTCAGTTTAGATTCTGCAAGTCTCAGATGCATAGGTAAGTAAGCTTAGGAAGAATTGTCCTCTTGTATATCCATAATTTGGGTTTCCTTGAAACTGTCTTGCACTTCAGTGTGTTCAGTAAAGAATGTTAAGTCCTATTTGAAAATTTGAGCCTGCAATCATAGTAACGGATTCACTTACGAGTAAATCCGCGGTTGCAAACATTTTCATTTTTACGCCGATGTTTTACAGTACATGTTTGCTACATTGTATAGAATGAACCTTAAGTAATGTCATTCATTTCAGGGGGTTATTCTTTGAGATATTTCAAACAAAAAAGTTTAATACAATGTTGTTGTTTTTGCTTTCATTTCGAGATAAAAATTGTTTTGTGTGAAATATTTCATAATGTCTTTCGACAAAGCCATTTTTTAAATTCCCAATATGCTCAGTCAGTTTAAGAGAGCAGTGTATTATGATAATAAATGATCGAAAGAATTTTAGTTTTGTCGTTTAAATTTGCAGAAATTTGATCCGAACAAATGAGGCGTTTAGTTTCTAAATCAGATACATCACTAAAACATAATTTTTCATTATACATCTTGATTACACAACTTTCAACACTATATCACTTCGAAAACGTATTATGTGTCTTTCACGTGTTAAATTTTATTACTTTGTTAACATCTTTCGGCTTGCTATTGGCCATCTTCAGAACTGGCTGTTGCTGATCTTGGCGCCTTTTCTTTGTTTCCTGTGGGGGTATGTTTGTGTAGTGTAATATGGAGTCAAAGAGTGTGTTTTGAAATTGAGTTGTGTGTTGAAAATTTCATTTGGATGTGTTTTTGTGTGTCTATATATTTCATATTGTTCTAGTGTGTTTAGTTTCTGACTTTTTGGTTGGATGTGTAGAATTTTCATGTCTGTGTTGATGTCTCTGTAGGTGTGGTTAGCATTTGTGATGTGTTCTGCATATGTGGAAGTGTTTTGTAATTTTGTTATGACTGTGATGTGTTCTTTGTAAACAGAAGGTGCCAAGACCAGCAACAGCCAGTTCTGAAGATGGCCAATAGCAGGCCGAAACATGTCAACAAGGTAATGAAATTTAACACGTGAAAGACACATAATACGTTTTCCGAAATAATGTTTCAGTATGAAGGAAAAACGTTTGCAAGGAACCAAGGATTTGCAACCAATACTATTTTTTATCATACAAATCCAAGTGCTGTATCTGGCTTTGGAGCATAATAGTGCTATAGCAGTTGTAGAGTCATATGAAGAAATGAAATGAAACATTAACTCATTTTCGAAAAAAAAAAAAAAAAAAAGTGATGTATCTGATTTTGCAACTACACGCCTCAAATGTTTCTTTTCCTTCTGAAAAAGAATTTTAAAATGTTACATTTGTTCGGATCAAATTTTTGCATATTTAAAGAACGTAACTAAAATTTGTTCAATTTTTCTCGTTTTTTGCTTCCTTTCCGAGATAAAATTTATTTTATACGAAAACATTTCATAGCGTGTTTTAGGAAAACCATTGATTTAATTCCCAATATGCTCAATTGTTCAGTCGTCTTATAACGGGGGGGATACCTGACCAAGTAATCAATGTAAACAGTAATATATTAAGAAAAAATAAAAGTATAGTGAAGAAGACGAAGAAGTGTAGATAAATGTTGAAAGGTATTATAACAAACATAATAATAATAATAATCACTATAATAATAGCCAGGGAACGGATTTATATGGACTAAAAATATATGAAATATGTAAATATATATGTAGTTATTTTTACCAAAATATGGAATTAAATATGGATTTTTACCAAAATATGGAATTAAATATGGACTTAAAATTATAAAAAAATGACTATGTACGTTAAATATTGGTACATTTTAATCAAACTAAACAAAAAATATAATGGACGTACCTTATCTTCCAATGTAGTTTCAACAAAACACAATTTTTATTGTCTGTTACCATAACAATAGGTTACAAACATTTCTTTCAAGTGCTGAAAAGTGAATCTTCTTCTATTGTCTCTGAGGATAGATTTATACTGACTAAAAGAGCGTTCGACGTCACAAGAAGTAACTGGTACATAATTCAATTTCACAATGTCTGCTGGGGATAAGTCCAAGTTAATCTTCACTGTTGATTCACCACTCATCACAGCAACAACCTTTTGTAGTTCTTCATATCCAGGGTTTTTTGAAAGTACAGTGTCCACCTTAGCTCTTACTGCATCTGCAACTTTACCTCTACCACGATTCAGTTGTTCCACAGTACTATTTATAATTTCAAAACTTTCAGATAGTGAAAGGTGCCTATTTTGGAGACTTTTGAGCGTTTTTATGATGCATGAAAATGTATGCTGAATGTGAGCTAAGTCATTCTTCACACTTATGTCACAGGTAACTGTTTTCGCAGTATCAATTGAGACTGCATCTTCAGAGTCCAATGCAAGGAGAACATTGTTAATAGAGTCTATATGTTCGGCATAATATTCAACTGCTTCTAGCCATGTACCCCATCTAGTTAAAATTGGCTTTGGTGGCAATGGAATTTCAGGGTACATTTCTTTCAACACGTTAACTCTACTGGGAGCTTTGAGAAATACTTTTTTCACTGATGAAATCAACAAATCTACTTTAGGGAAATTGTCTCTGACCACTTCTGCCACACGATGAAATGCATGCGCCACACAAGTAAAATGAGTCAATTTAGGATATACAACAGATAATGCTTGTCCAGCTTTGACCATATAAGGGGCAGCATCGCTAATAAAGAATAACACATTATCGTACATAATACCCTTTGGCCACAGGATACCCATAGCTTCGTTGAACAGTTTAACTATAGTTTTGTTATTGCACTTTTCTAGAACATCACAATGTAAAAGAATTCGTTCAGAATATTGTTCACTTAACAAACCGATAACTACATTACCAACAAGTCTACCTTCTTTGTCGGGAGTCTCATCAATGGAAACCCAAATTGAACTATCTTTAATTTCATCTCTTATCTTCTGTATTGTCTCATCGTAGATGGATGGAGCATACGTCTTCCTAAGTGTTGACTCATCCGGGATTGTATGTTGAGTATATTTTTCAAGGAATTCCCTGAAGACCTTATTCTTTAGTTTGTAGAGAGGAATATCAGCAGAGATGAGAGAACGGCACAGGTCGATGTTAAACTCAGATCTTACATTCGATGTTGTTGGTTGTGTTAAAAACAATTGTCTCTGCTTGGAATTTAGTTGTTTGTTGGCCTGATGTTTACTAGTTGTAATGTGTTGTTGCACCAGGAACTTTTGTGTAGATGATACTGCACACTGACACAAATTACAAAATAATATTTTATTGTCAGTTGATAAACCATCTTCTTTAAATTCTGAAATGTAACTTGTTAGTTTTGATTTTAAATTGACTGAATGACGTACTTTTGGCATATTTACCGTCTTTATAGTATGATTTACAAAACTGAACCTATGTGTACTCTGACTGGCATTTAACTGTTGAGCTGCACAACTGAAGTCTGTTAAAAATTTTAAATTAAATTAATACAGTTTTGTAACTTACTTTCCCATTGTTGATAGGACTGCTAATTTTCAAATAACTCTGATGTTAAAGGGATTACTGAACATGTGTTTAAATCTCTATTGTTGAAATGTATTTTTAAAAGTTAATGGAATTTTGTTTTGTTTTATTGTTAAACCTAATATAATATGGACTGTTTTATATGAAATATGGAAAATATATGGAAATTAACGAAAATATGTACTAAACTCTAAAATATGGAAAAATATGGAAAATAAAAGTAGGATTTTTCAACCCTACACATTGTGAAACATAAAGATAATGCAAAATATAAATTATATTAGCTTTATAAGTAAATATGTATTTACATATAAATCCTTTCCCTGATAATAGCCGTAGGAGAGGAAATGAACACAAAGAAATGTGATGGCTATAAAGAAGAGATGGAAACAGCAAAAGAGGGGAAGCAAAATGAATTTAACATTGAGTGGTCCCGGTATTGTAGTGTGAGAAGAGATCTTGCTCACATATATATTTTGATATTACTCTACGTCTACGCCCAGATCACATGCAGATTGCTCATTCCTATGTTAAAATCGGTTGCACTTTGAAGAGAACAACCGCCAGGATCGCCACCCGTCCGTCCGCCGTAAGCGAACACGAGATGGCAGTACAGTCGCTAATGCAATTCAAATGGGAGTTATGACAATGCGAGTTATGTAACAACTAGATGGCAGCATAATAAACCTGACAAAAATGGTTACCGTCAAAGCCTATAACGCAGAGCAATCTGGGTATAGTTGCCTCGTTTAACTATCAGGCAGCGGCATTCCTTTTAAGATTTGTAGGTTTTTATTGCATGCACCGATAATAAAATGAAAATGCGACGTTGTCACGTCTTGTTTGTTGCTGCTATATATTAATATAACATGGATATGGGCTAGGCTTAATTGCTCAAAGCATGAGTTAATTTGAAGATTATTTATATTATTTAGATTATTTATTTTAAATTAATTATTTAAAGAAATAATTAAATGTTTCTCCATAAGGAAAACCGGAAAGTTTGACTTTTTGTAATAATTCTTTTATTGTTAAGGATTGGCCCTTATTGTAAGAACTATATATTTCACGGCGAATGTAATCACACGTAAAACCACCTACTTTATTAAATTTTGTGACTTTGTCCACGCTTTTTAGGTGCCTTAGGTCCCTTTTTTACAATTTTACTTACAGTATTTCTATTTAATTTAAGAATTTTAGATGTCTCCGAAATTTTTCCTTGGCCTAAATTGTTTTTCAGAACATACGTGTGAGCACTGCACACAAACGTTTGACACTGCTTACATATTTTGGTCTAGCTTTTGAATTTGAATTGTTATTTAACTCTGATATATTATTGTTATTATTATTATTATTATTATTATTATTATTATTATTATTATTATTACCATCGTCGTTATTGACGTTCATGGGTATCGGTTCCGACACTTCACTCGCATTCCACGGCCTCCACATTTTTATTATACACTGAATTGTAATATAATTAATTTTCACTGTGAACTAGAACAAGATACACTGCTAAAATTTGCAACTGTAGGTTTATACACTCCGCGTGGAGTATTGGAGCGGCCTTCAAAAGACTTGACGACGACAATGGACAGCGACATAATTAAAATTATTGAAATTGCAAAGCTTCCGTCCTCTCTGACACCGCTAGCCTACTAATTGAACGTGGCTACTTTATATATAATGATCTAGGGTCTACGACATCTTCTGTCACATGCTCCTCAGGAAAGACCAAAACGTTTCATAAAGGTCAGCAGCGTTTGAATACAGAATAGTTCTGCACCTCGAAACCTGTTCACGTCTCATCGCTTCACTCCGTGACTCTTCGTTGTGTGTGTCTGGAGGATTCTGTAACGTAAGGCGAGTATGTGAGGTTATGTCAAGTGTGTGTAGGTGTTTGGTTATTGGCAATGTACTGTATTGCTGTCATGTGATACGTGAGAGGAAACAAATTTATTTCTCCTGGATCTATTTGTTATGTCATACTGTATAACAGGAGTATTGGATTTCGCATTCGCGTTCACAGCGATATTATATACCTTCACTGCTGATGGGAAACAACCGCAGAAAAGCAACAAAACTGTCATTTCTCATTGCATTCACTTGTGTAACAAATAATATGGATACTTCAGAGCGTAAAAGGGTAATAATAGAGTTTGTTCAATATTTTAAATTTTATTTCATACGGTTATGAAAGGGAATTCTTATGCTCGAAAGAAAGCATAAAGGTTAGCAAATTTGCTATATAGGGTAAAGGTTGCTAATACTATGATACGAGTAATATTGTGATAGTTCTTTTTGAGAATTTATTACAATTTTACTGAGCGAGAAAAAGACCGGTTTTGTGCATTGTCCACGAACATTCCCTTAATAACTGGTGTGTCGTGCAGCCCCATGGAGTGTGTGATGAAATTTTGGACTTAAAAAATAAATGTTATGCCATTCAGAAAGTCTCTTTACAACGCATTTTTTATTTACAACTAAGTCTTTGATATAGTATATTTTATTTTGAGACAGACTTTAC
Organism: Periplaneta americana; assembly: GCF_040183065.1. Classification (NCBI taxonomy): domain Eukaryota; kingdom Metazoa; phylum Arthropoda; class Insecta; order Blattodea; family Blattidae; genus Periplaneta; species Periplaneta americana. The sequence goes on from NC_091130.1 coordinate 61,234,376, forward strand.
TAATGAAACGTGGACACCTGCAACAATCCTCAGTTTAATTTTACTGCTTGGCGATAATTCAAATGAAAGTGAACACCTACAACAATGCTTAGTAATTCGTTTACTCTTTCCACTTAGTAATAAATAGAGTTTAGAATCGTCAGAATATATTAATCAGTTTCAGTATATACTGTATGTATGTGTGAGGGGGTGACAGTTCGACTATTTTATCACAAGTGCTTTATTTACATTTTGACATGGGCAAATTTTTAATTCGAAAAAGACAATCTGAATCAAGTTCTGGATTAGATGACAGCAGTGCTAATTCAAATAATGTGAGCGAAAATTTTCTTCTGGGTTCACAAAAGCGCACCGCGTTTCGTAAACATAGTTATGGATACACGCAATGTGGTTTTACATGGCGTGGAGATGAATATAAACAAAATCCCAAGTGTCTTATATGCGGAAATGTTTTGTCAATTCAGTCGATGGTGCCGAATAAACTAAAACTATATTAGAACTGCCGTTTTCAACGTCATACTTGTGTGAATCAGTATTTTCTACCATAAAAATAGAGAAATATAAACAATCTGCATCTTCAAGATGTTTTACAGTACGTATTGGCCTGTCAACCACAAGGTCACATATAGACAAACTCTGTGCAATCCACATTCACATTAATTCACATAGGTGAGTTTTCAAAAATTATAATAAAAATCTTTCATCGGACATTCAGCATAGATAGGTTGGGATTTTTTACACGTAACTTTGTTTTTTTCTAATGCCACTCAAATTGCTGCTTACTTTTAGAATTGTCGATTGCGTATTAACATCAACATATCTACAACACTGGATGTCCGATACTACATAGAAGTTACTTGTTATTATTATATTATTATTAATAAAAACAAATAAATCGTGGGCGTTCAGTAAAGTGTGTCGTCAGTCAAACAAGGTTGGGAACCACTGCCTTAATACGTTGACTCAAAAACCAGATCTTCTTCTCGCTCAGTAAAGTTGTAACAAATTCTCAAAAAGAACTGTAACAATATTACTCATATATCAAAATATTACTAACCTTTACCCTACAAAGCATTCGACAGGAAACGTATCGGTCAAGTAAATTCCGTCGAAATTATACTGTTATAGATCGAACGGGACCACGTGAAAATAGTGTGTACATTTCCCCTGCATCGAGTGTCGGCAATGTTCGAGTTGAAGGGGAGGGAAGCCGGGAAATTTCCCCCTTCTCGATTTTTTTTCCAACTTCTGCATTTTTGTGTTCATCTCCAACCGAGGAAAAAAAATTTCCCTCTCTGAATATATGTTTTGATATTATTAGTACCACACTGGCTGAATAGCGATATCTTTCCTGAAATATATTTTCGAAAACTTACTACTTTATTTTTCTGTGCGGCGGGCAAAACATTTTCTCTTTTAGAGTGAATTTACTATAATTTGCTTATTCTGAGTGACATTTGAAAATATCACCTGAATTTCAGTATTAAAAAAATATCCTTTAGACCAGGGCTGGGCAGCAAGAGCGGATTCTACTCTCTCACGGGGAGCCATATGATTTCTCTTCATCCCCTTTCTTCCCCGCCGAACACCGCGCAGCGTTGATTGAGTGACGGATGAATATTAAGCGTCCCAGTTTAGAGTCTAGTTCTGCTCCCGATGCCCAGCGCTGCTTTAGACTGTGCAGCTTACTTTTTAACTATGCCAGAAATCTATACTTCGTTGTTTTATGGACGGTTGTTGTTGTTCTTTACATAATACGATTTTGTAAATGATTTGTGGATTATGTAATACATATCTAATCATAAGGTAGAACAGAAAGAGTTATCATGGTACCAGAAATTCAAAATACCATATCATGTGCTACAGTAATTAAGATTGACTTAATTACTCACATAGAATAAAGACGTTTCACGCAATTTAAGGAGAAAATTGTATAATTTTTTAAACTTCTACAATATTCAACCAAAATTAGTGAAATTTAACTACATAAACAGGCCTACAATACTATCACCTCTGCAAAATTTGGTGCCATTAAGGCTAAAGGCTGGTTCACAATAAACCGGAAACGAGAATCGGAACGAAAACGGTAAGATTGTTAAAATGTGTACATTTAAATGTGAGCATTCACAATTAACGAAAAGCTTGCCGGAGCCCGGGATCGGGAACGGAGAGTTCGCCAAGTTTCAACTTATGGCGTTCACGTTTCCGATCACAGCCCACTAGATTCATTCTATTGCTATTTTTTTATTTTATTGGGTATTTTACGACGTTGTATCAACATCTAGGTTATATAGCGTCTGAATGAAATGAAGGTGATAATGCCGGTGAAATGAATCCGGGATCCAGCACCGAAAGTTGCCCAGCATTTGTTCGTATTGGGTTGAGGGAAAACCCCGGAAAAAAACTCAACCAGGTAACTTTCCCCGACCGGGATTCGAACCCGGGCCACCTGATTTCGCGGCCAGACGCGCTGACCGTTACTCCACAGGTGTGGACTCTATTGCTATCTAAAAGCTATTTTGTCGTCGTATATTTTGTAGCAAGAAGACCGTGACATAACCTATACATTATTTTGTTCTGTGCTGTGCATCATGGAGCAAGCTTTATTTGATGAGATTCTAATATTGAGTGTTGAGGAAAATCCTCACGTTTGCGATAAGCGGCGCGCTTCGTATAAAGATGACAAAATGAAGGAGAATACGTGGCTATCAATAGCTGTATCTTTGAACACCGATCGTAAGTGAATCATATTTTATTACTGTATTGGTTATATTACACACTATATATTCATGCTTCAATTCAATAACTACTGTTGCGTTCATTTTTGTTCTATTACAAATGTTTATTCTCTAATTATTTTACGTTATGGTAGACTTAAAATAGGTTGTGATAATAAAGATGCATGGGCATATTTATAGTACAGTACCTAATGAAATGTTTCAGTTGAAATTTCGAAGTTGGTTAATCTGTGTTTATGTTGGCTGCCTTGTACTTATAAGAGAACGCCATTGGTCAATTATATACAAATAACATCAGAATGCGTAATATCGACTTTACATATCGTTATTGACATGCATATCGATATGCATAGTCGTCTACGTTCTCGGTTTATTGTGAATCAAAAATTTTCATATTCATGTCCTCTGCTTCTCGTTTTCATTCTGGTTCTCGTTCCCGGTTTATTGTGAACCAGCCTTAATAGGTTTGAAGTTATATTTTTTAAAATATATTTTATATTGACTTCACTAAAAAGGCTTCTTGCGACATAGTTTTGAAAATTTTTAGTTCATATTTGATCAAAAGCTTGATAGTAGTCATGGAAATAAAAATTAATTAGCTTTTTGAGCTCTAACTAAAGAGTCATAATAATTTTTTTATTTAATGAATTTACCATTGCAGTATATTTTAATCTAAGTGCATTAAGAATCTGTCCCGAAAGAACTTCATATTAACATTCCATATAAATGCTAATTAAATTTCATTTATCAACATTCAATTGATCTCCGTGAGAAGTTTCAGATCAATCTGACAATAACTGTCCTGCCAGGAGCTTTTTTACTTAATAAACTACTTAAAATTTCAAGTTGAGAAAACAGTATTAAAAACATTTCTCTGAAATCACTCACACACCGTATGTTTGGCGACAATTGGTTACATGGTTAGATCAAATATAATTACGATCATAAAAAAAGTGGATTTTCTTAATTGTTCAGCATTATTTCACCATATTTCCCCTTAAGGAATTTCATGAATCACTTGTCACTTTTTAAGTTCTCTGCAGCTGTAAGGCGAATATCAGTCAGGTACCGTCATTTCCAATAATTGTGGTCCTGGAACACAACTATGGGCCACGATACAACTATTCAAAGAATATTGTAGAAGTAACATAGACCGTTCGTAGATAGCTGCAGAGACTTGACTTCAAACAACAGTACAGCAAAAATATAGATAAACGAGGTACTACGTTATGGAGTACAAAATTTGAATGGACCTAGTTGTGTTCCAGGACCATAGTTATGGGAAATGACGGTAATCTATGGCGAATCCTCGGCCTCGTCTCGTCAAATACCATCTCGCTATCGCCATTTCTATCGGTGCTAAATAACCTAGCAGTAGATAATAAGCGTTGAATAAGCGAATAAAAACGAAACGGAAGTCTCTTATTATATTATCTGGGTAATGTTTCGTTACGTGAATGACAAAACTTCACTACAAAATTACAAAAATGTTAAAATTGTATGGAGTCAAGAACCATTTGTGTTGCTAAAATTGGTTTTGCATGGATTAGGTTGGGAGTGTGGAAATTGAAAGGTTTTAAGGGTAATATACAAAATGACATGTATATTATGTGGCTGAATAGAAACTATAAAGCATATATTGTTAACATGTGTCAAGACAGATTGGAGTGAACGCAGTTTTATGAATAGGCAGTGGCTAAATTTTAGTAATGAAATAGTTTTAGCCAAAATATCAAGAATTACAAGTGAACAGATAATAAAATCCATAGGAACATAGTTTTGGAAAGTAAGAGAAAAACGAACGAGGGAAATAAATAAGTTAAAAGACAGTTAAAATAAATTTTAAAATGTATGTGTGCATAAATGTAGCAAGGTCTACCTACGTATATACAGTGTGTTTCATAAACAGTTTGACAATCCTTGGGGGAATGTTCCTCACACCAAAACAAGAAAAAAAGTTCATATAAACATATGTCCGAAAATCCTTAGATTTTTAGTTATTAATGAAAGAACATAATGAAACATCTGTTAGATATTGTCAGCTTGGTAGCAAGTGTTGCAACTTTAATCAATTCAGAAACTCATAACAAATGTTCAAATGACAAATGACTGTAGTAAACAAGTCTCCTTGGTAACACATAGCCATCTAGGATACAATGGCTTCATCAGCAGACTTGTATCGATAACATCATTCGATTATCTAACAAAATGAATTATTATCGGTTACAAACTTAAGTCAAGTTGTTGAATTGTACCTCGAAACGCGTTGAACGTAAACTTTCATTGTTATGAGTTTCAGAATTGATTAAAGTTGCAACACTTCCCACCAAGCTGACAATATCTAACAGATGTTTCATTATGTTCTTTCATTAATAACTAAAAAACTAAGGATTTTCGGACATATGTTTATGATGACCTGTTTTTTCTTGTTTTTGGTATGAGGAACATGCCTCCAAGGTTTGTCAAAGTATTTCTCAAACGCCCTGTATTAATTGTATGTTGTTAAGTGAGTGATGGCTATAGACCGGGGGTCAATGCTGTCATTCAACATTGTAACGCACTGCAGCCAAATTAAATAAATATTATCTGGCCACACAGTAAATTATTTCATCTGCACGTATCTTGTAAACAATAGATAAAAATAAACTACAGACAGGAATTTTATTGGTTAAGCTTCCATGATAAAGATCTGGTTACGAAACGTGTGAAACGTATAATTAGAGAGTATGTGTCATCTTCAAGCAACCTACGTTTTGTTCTTGTAATGCCAGTTAATAACACTAATTGAGCTCCGATACAGACTGCAAGGTAATGTCATAATCTTGGACAGAATACGGTGTTGGAAGACCAATTCCGTGTTGCCTCATTGAACTTGTTTATAAACCGTAATGACAGTCCTGTGGACGGTGTTTAGCTGTAGTGGCGCTGTAACGAGGAATTCGCTATGTAATTACTCTGGAAATAGACACATTCTGCACACTGTCTCTCATTGCCGAAGGTTGTCTGCGTGTTACCTCGACGCTCCCAAAACAAGTCGCCTTATGTAACAAGTCTTCTACTACCCTAAAAGTGAAGAGTGAGATACAAGTCCCCAGATCTTTTATACCCCAAGGTCTCAGCAGTCCTCCTAATTAAGCAAGCAGTTATTACAAAATATCTCCTACGGGTAACCTAATGGTTGATTAGGAATAAAGAACCGAAATTGTTTTCTTTTCCATTTTTTCTTGTACTCTTTCTCAGAATATTGCCTGTAATTTAAGGAATATAAGAAATTACGGTAGCTAATTTTGCTAATGGGGCTACTTAAAGACATATTCAAAGTTCAAAACTCGCGGACAATTCTTGTACTACATGCATAAATGACACGCCTCCTTCACCAGTGAAAATAATCTTGAAAGACTTAAATGGAACCTAAAATGCAATACGAGGCAGCATAGGTCTTAAGCCTAACATGAAAATACTAGTATGTTCTTATGATCTGCATATCATCCTTCCCTCTCAACTCTTTCCTTTTCTTGCTGAAATGTAACTCACGTGGTGCACATATTATGGAAAAATTGGAAACGCAAAACACATTACATCAGCCAATGCATTTTCTTCATCAAGAAAATTGGACAGTTGTAGGGATTAGATATTGGCAATAGATGTGAAACGTAAAGTAGGGACCCTTGTTGCGTACAAGAAGGTATCAAGTAGTGATGACTCACAGAGTACTTTACGTAGGGTAAAGTTGCCTGTTTCCGTGATACCCCTAATCCCGTGATACTTTTTTTAAATTGAATGTCAGTCAAAGCTTTGTCGTTCGACTATAGCATCAGACATCTTTCTCGAAAGATTACATCTTTCGCCTATTTTTGAGACATCGTAAACTTCCTAGCAAGATACCCAATCCTGTGACATTCAGTGAAAAAAACGTATCACGGAATTAGGAGCATCACGGAATTAGGCAACTTTACCCTACATCAAATAGCAGAGATATTGTCGCCACTGCAAGTACTTCATTGCTGCTGAACATTGAGGATTCAGATATTGACTCTGATGATCCTGAGGAAATCTCTATTTAAATCAGTTTGAATTATTCAGCATTGAAACATGTGATAATTATACCAGTATCTATAAATGAAATTTTGAATTACTTTGCTTTAAAGTATTTTATGAAAATCTATCTTTTTTCGCTCGAAAATGGCTTATGTTTAAGTTCCGTGTAGGGGGATTCAGTGATAGCCAATTGACAACACTGGTGATCACCTGAAATTTGGTCAGTTGTGAATCAGATTTCAGGCTAGAACGCTAAATGTAGATAACTTGGCTCTTTGCTGAAAAATTCTGCCTTAAAATGGAAGAGGAAATCAAGTCAATTCTACATCAAAATCGAAACTTTACGAGGAAAGAACCCAGCTGAAATTCACAACCCTTTGCGTGAGGTATGTGGGGATGTGTAGTAGAGTTGGGCAACACGATTCTTTTTCAGAAGTTTATTCCAACGATTCATTCGTACATTCACGATTCTTCCCAGTCTGCGATTCCAACTATTCTTTTGAATTATCAACGAACGATTCACAGGATACTTCGCAAACCACGGATAGAACAAAAACGTTCTACATCTCTCGCATAGATGGCATAAGAGGCGAGACATTGGATTGTCTCTTTCTCATTGGCTGGAACCATTCATCGTGACCTCCATTAGTCTATAAAATTATCCAAGATAGTGTTTCTTAATTATAATTTATCAACTGAAACTTATTATCAAGTACATTTTTGCATTACATCTCTATTTAACTATGCAAATTTAAGGTTCGTGTTCATTATTTTTCACACTTAACAAATGTAGTATTTTGGTTTCACTCTCGCTCGGAAGCATTCGGCACGGTTCAGAAATGTCCACTGACAGGTTACATCAAACAAGTATGTATATAGAATCGTGGGTTACAATACCATGCCGATTCGTTACGAATCTTTTGAACGACGATTCGTTGATACCACGAATCGATTCTTACGATTCTTTATTACTAGTCGTTCGAATGAACGATTCGTTCACGAATCGACCCAACTCTAATGTGTAGTGGATCATAGCACAGTGTCACAGTGGTCTACTCGTTTCCGTGAAGGTCGGGTAAGCACTGAAGACAACCCAAGAAGCAGAAGATATTTTGCAAGAGGATATACGAAAAACGTGAGGAAATTGGACATGAAGTCAGAATGTCTGTCACTTCAGTTTACAGAATAATAACTGAAAATTTACAGATGAGAAAAGTTGCTGCCAGATGGGTTCCTCATCATCTTAGTGAAGAGCAGAAGGCAGGCCGCAAGAGAAGCGCAGAAAAATTGCTTCAGCGTTACCAAACAGAAGGAGAGCAGTTTCTGAAAAGGACTGTTGCCACAGATGAAACCTGAACACGAGATTTTGAATCAGAACGAAGTTTCTAATGGGGTGGACCGAATAATCAGACTGCTCAAACAATGAAGGTGTCCTGTCCGGAATAAAAAAATTGTCAAAACGTTGGGAAGCCGTCATTAGAAAGAATGGAGATTATATTGAAGGTATTTTGTAAAATAAATCTTTCTTTTTTCAATTCCATCTTACATTGTGCACAACTTTTGAAGTGACCCTCGTACGTATTAGTCTGAAGGGCTAAATGTGGCGAATAAGGAGGATGGTCAATCAATTCAAATCCCACTTCGTAAATTTTCTGCAACGCAACCAGGGACTGGTGTGCGGATACATTATCTAGCAAGAACTTTGGAAATGTTACCACGAAGTTTCTTCACAATTTTTCGATGAAATTGAGTTAATAATGAAGAATAATACGCTTCCGTCACAGTTTTACTATGTTGTAAGTAGTCTTTGAAAATCTGATGCGGAGATATTTCCTGCCGATATTTGAACACAAAATTTCTTTCGGCGGGGCGAACTAGTGTGTTTCAATTCTTTTGATTGTTTTATCAATGGTATCGTATTTTTATTTGATATTTATTTGTAATAAAAATTTCCTGATGATACGGTGTGGTTAGCAGTAGAGGAGACGATGCTAAGGAATATGTTACTGGAGCTAAGTGATAGCTGTGAGCAGAATGAGATGAAGAAAATGCAAACAAGGCAAAGATCTTGGTAATCGGAAGAAAAATGAAAAAGATAAATGTGCGAATTCTTAAAGAGACGGTAGAACAAGTGAACAGCTTCAAATACTTGGAGTGTACTATAAGCAGTAACATGAGCTGCTACCAGGAAGTCAGAAGTAGGATAGCAATAACAAAGGAAACTTTTAATGGAAAAAGGAGCATCTTGTGCGGATCTCTGAAAAAAAAGAACTAAGGAAGAGACTAGCGAAGTGCTTTGTGTGGAGTGTGGCATTGTATGGGGCAGAAACCTGGACATTACGACGAACTAAAGAGAAATGAATAGAAGCATTTGCCATAAATGGACATCAAATTGACCACTTCTTATGGACAAGTGTTAGATCTCAGAAAGTTTGTGTTGTAGAATCCATGTTTATTAGACATTATTTTCTTGTCTTGATGCAAACTATCACCTCCTAAAATATTGGATAACTTTTTAACACCCTGTAGAAATATTAAAGAAAAAAAGTAAAATTTGAACAGTTTAAAATATTTTCAAAACCTGAGTTTCATTTTTATTTTAATGCAGCACGTACTTACTCTTTCAAATATTCTCGCACGGCTGGATGATCCAGTTTATTCATTGGAATGTTGGCTAGTAAACACATCTTCACCGTGTCTTCGACAAATTCTTTTTTTTTTTTTTTTTTTTTTTTTTTTTTTTTTTTTTTTTTTTTTTTTTTTTCACGAGCATTCTTTGCTTTGCTTTCGAGCTCTGAAATTGTTGCCTGCCGTTTAACCCCACCTTGTTCTTCAGCTATTTTCGAAAGGAAGTTTTCCTTTGTGCGTACGTGTTGATTGGATTGCATGTGTTTTTCCAATTTTTCTCCCAGAACCACTTCTTATTACACAATATGCACATTAAAATATTTCAATCGCTTACATAAAACTGCTCACTTTTATAACTTGCAAAAATGGAACAGGATGGAGAAACGAAAACGTCAACAATTACTTTTAAAACATCGAGTTCAATTTAAATTTCTTTGGCAACAATGAGGAGGGATTTTATTTTATGAAGAGTAAACGGAAGCAAAGGATGTCGAAGTACAAGAAAAATTTAAGGCCTCGCCAAAGTCCATGCAAAATAAAAAAAAATCATGAAATTATAATTTCGCATTTATTTGTAGAAACTCCTATATTTCGCATTTTGTACTCAATTTCACATTTTATCGCGGATTAGAAAACCACTGTAAGGCATGAAATTCCCTCTCTACGTGATTACGTAGCATTTGGACACTTTTCGCATTTATTGAGACTGCGAAAATTTACCATCTCTAATTCATTCATTCGTTTAGTTTTCTGCCCAAGGACAGGTCTTTCACTGCAAACCTAGCTTTCTCCAGTCTGCCTTCTTCTTTGTTTTCTCATATGATCCATATAGCTTAATGTCGTCTATCATCTGATATCTTATTCTTCCCCGAACTCTTCTCCCGTTCACCATTCCTTCCAGTGCATCCAGCAGTAGGCAGTTTCTTCTCAGTCAGTGACCCAACCAATTCCTTTTCCTGTTTCTGATCAGTTTCAGCATCATTCTTTCTTCACCCACACTTTTCAACACAGTTTCATTTCCTATTCTGTTCTCTTATTTTTCACTTCGCACGTTCCATTCTTCTCCATACCCACATTTCAAATGCTTCTATTCGCTTCTCTTCACTTCGTCGTAATATCCATGTTTCTGCCCCTTACAATGCCACACGCCATACAAAGCATTTCACTAGTTTCTTCCTTACTTCTTTTTTCCATAGGTCCGCAGAAGATACTCCTTTTTTCTATTAAAAGCTTCCTTGGCCATTACTATCCTCCTTTTCACTTCCTGGCTGCAGCTCATGTTACTGCTTATAGTACACCTCAAGTATTTGAAGCTGTTCACTTGCTTTACTGCCTCATTTAGAATTCGTAAGTTTATTTTCTGTATTTTTCTTCCTATGACCATGCTCTTCGTCTTATTTGCATTTATCTTCATTCCATACTGTTCACAGCTGTCATTTGGTTCCAGTAGCATATCTTTTAGTATAATTTCCTCTTCCGCTAAGAACGCCATATTATCAGCAAATCTTATGGACTTTATTCTTCTTTCTCCTACTATCACTCCTATCATGTTCTGAAAACAGCTCTTTACTAAATCCTCCAAGTAGATGTTGAACAAAGTAGGTGATAAAGAACATCCTTGTCGTACTCCTCTCCCAATTCATCTCTAATTATGCATTACTAAACTTAAATTATTACGATGATTCAAAGATTGTTGACCAATAGATGTTAAAGAGAAGGGGATTCATGTTGTTGCTTTAAAGAAAGTGAAAATGAAGCCAATGGTTGACTATATTTATATCTATGTTAGCATTTTTATAAACTATGAATCCATGTTTCGTCCAGAATATTACAATACGACACAAAAAATTTTAAGAATCCTCTTCAAAACAGCGGCAAAGCAGGTTGGAAATTATCACTCTGAGTTGTTCCTGTTTAGCGTGCAGGCATTTGGGGATCTATTTAATTAGTAGATAATTTTCTCATACACAAATCATAAAGTATCGTGTGAAAGACAGGATCATAGAAAACTGTCACAAAGTCTCTGATATACGCTAGAGTCCAATTCGACGATACTACGGTACAAAACAATGTCATGCACGGCATCGATATTTTGTGATATAGTCACAGAAATAGGTCGTAAAACACGGTGTTCATCTTTGATATCCATCTTCCTCTCTTAAATCTCGTAACCAAATTTTATGGTGGCGCACAAAGAACAATGATCTCTTAGTGTATCCATCATATCTGGGTACTTTTTTTTTGCCGTACAACTCATTCAAATTGGGTAGGTACTTTACCACCGAACGATCTCAATTTCATAAAAGTCGAATATTTTATCTGACATAATTTCTTTAACTCTTTGCAGCACAAGCTTATTGGTGGTTTCCTTTTTTCTCTACAATTATAGCACAGATGTTTCACCATGCAATCATCCCTTGACGATACTAAGAGGTGCCATCTGTGTTAAAAATTGTGTGCAGAGTTAAAATTTTGAAAAAATTGATCGAAGCTTTCTTATGATATGAAAAACATAAAAATAACATTTGTGCCTCAAAGGGTTAAAATAACACTATATTCAGGTAAGTGTAATTAAATGAGATAAAACTTAAAGACCTAAGGTATGAAAAATGCACGTGGCTAATGGACAGAAATATATTTCTTGATGTTCAGATTTTTATTGAAATGTCCAAGAGATGAAATAACATGGTAACGACTTAGAAGTATTTATTTAAAGTAGGGTATACATTTCAAATTAGTATTCTGTTTTCGGAGTTCGTACTAACCATTTCACGTGATCAAACAAAATACATTTTTAGATTAGGTCTCGTGAATCGTAAACTGTTTAGTCAAAGCAACGTTTTATATTGTTATACTATAGTTATTCATGAAACAAGCAGATAATCTTGATGATTGTGGCATTTATCAATGTTTGTCGCACTCACTATCGTTCGTGCGACAATTTTCATGAGTGTCATAATAAGATTATCCTCGATACAACACTTTATGGCATCTTAGCATTATAAATTGTAGTAAATAATTTATGAAATAATTCGGCATCCATGTAGTTTCTCTGAACCACAGAACTGCATTATGTGATATTACAAAAGTGATACTAAATTGTTACAGATTGGAAATAAATGATACGTTACCTTCTGCCCTGCATTTCATTTCTAGCTACCTGGCGCGTAGAAACTGCAAGCAAGATAGCCAGACGAGTTGCATGCATCCCCACCCAAGCGTTCCGGTATTACGTCGCGTCGTAGCGGATACTTCATTGGTGTTATTGGCACGCGTGCCATAATAAGCCGATTACGCACGATATTGGATGTAGTAACAACCTGTTTACAATGCTAGGATTGCATAAAATACATTTTAATATTAGGTCATCTAATCTACTAATTACCAACATAATGTGCGAGAGGTCCAGGAGGAAAATATAGACCTACTCTTTCCCAAATTATTGAAAAATTTAGAAAATATCTCCCAATATAAAAAATGAGATGTGGTAAATAATTAAATAAGCAAGACGTTGTTATTCTTAATACTATATTATTATTATTATTATTATTATTATTATTATTATTATTATTATTATTATTATTATTATTATTATTATTATTCAGTGCATGGCATTGTGACTTTACCCTCTTTGGTGGTATCTGGCAACACTGAAGAGACCGCCAAATTAGCCTTTAAGGAACTACTCTTACGTGATCCTCACTATACATTACATATTAGCCTATTGCTTACCTAATGAACCAAGACAGTAGCAAACAGCGAGATAAAAAGGTGTCCTGCAGATTCAGTAGACAGTAAAACGAGCGTGGAGCACCAGGCGCTGCTCCGTTTATATAATAATTAAGTAATCACTTCTGACAACACGGAAACAACTTCATAAGTGAAGGGGACACAGTTCTGGGTATTTAGAATTATGTTATTGAATATGTTACATACATTCTATTCGTTTGGCTAATATTTTGCTAATGTTATTAAATATATTATTGATATTTTTTTATCGTTTGGTTAATATTGTTCTAATGTTATTAAATACATAAATTAAATATGGAGAAGGCAACTTTTGGATTGGACTATCTGCTCCTTTGGCTAACATCATATCGATGTCATTCAATCTATTACTTGAGTTCCACAGTTATAAAACCTGCCTTGTCCACTTTTAATTAATTTCTATCTCGTGATTAAGAGTCAACAGAAAATATGATGAAACTGTTTTTCTTAAATATCTGAAAAATTGAAAAAAATTGCACTTTATTAGAAATAAGCACTTTTTCTACAGACAGTTGAAAGTTGTAGTAGGGCCGTTTTTGGTCTATCTCATACTGAAAAAAAATCTACTTTCTCAAACTTAACACAAAATATCTACTTTAACAGTCTGATTATGAAGTTTTGAGGTCAGAAATTCAACAATAAATATCATAGACCCTAATCAGATTCACTGTCAGACACACTGTTATGGGTCAGTACTTGTACTCTCTCAGATTTAAGGTGTAAGTAACATGGTTTATTTTTAACGCATAAATACTGCGTAAGGTTCAAAACATCCTTCAGTTTTAGAGCTTTCACAGGTAAGTCCCTTACATAAACAGATTCTGTGGGTATACTTATGATTTGTATGTTTTGTTTTACCATCTTAAACCCATTAGTGATGAATGCATTCAATGTCATATGTGACTTCATGTAATTCTGTGGTTTACATTGAACTCAAAAAGTTTGTAGGAAAGTTTTTAGAATGTTTTAAATTTTGGAAATTAAAAAAAATGAATTTTTTTTAATTTTCGAAAATTTTCAAAATTTTTCCAAATTTTGAGAATTTTTAGAATTTTTAAAAAATTTTTTACATTTTTTTTAATTACTTATCATAAACTTCTTAACTTCACAATGAAACTTTTGTTCATAATATAATGTAAGTGCTCCACTGTTCCTTTCCCGCTCATACAACAGTATAACTCCCTTCTATCAAACTATTCCACTCTTCAAAAGTTTTAGCTCTTTCTATTTTCCTTTGTTTTCTCTCAGTCATCCCATTAATTTATTACAAGTAACTACCAACATCTCAACAACGTCAAGACTAAGAACGTTATACTTGTCTGACAACTGCATTAATTGGATGGACTTTTATCTTCGTGATCGTCAACAATGTATCTCAGTACAAAATCGGTTTTCCCCTTGGCGATACACGAAAGTAGGAGTACCTCAAGGCACAGTGCTTGGACCACTGCTTTTCTCCATTTATATTAATGACGTGACTACAAACTTACATTACTGCAAGTATCACATTTACGCAGACGACTTACAAGTCTACATACACTCCCGACCAGAAGAAATTGATGCAACTATTGGAAAAATTAATCATGACTTGAATCAAGTTTCTTCATGGGCGAAAAAGTTCGGATTTACGTTAAATGCTAGTAAGTCGCAAGCTATAATAATTGGACATAGGAGACTACTGAACACAATGAACAACAGACATATCCCAATTATTATAGTAAATAATGCCACTATTCCGTACCATTCCGTCGTTAGAAACCTCGGTATTTTCTTGGACGAAAATTTAAATTGGGAATGCCATAAAAAGGAAATATTCAAGAGAGTGTGCTATACCATGCATTCTCTTAACCCATTAAGAAACTTCCTCCCGCCAGAATTAAAACAGACTTTAGTGCAAACCCTCGTACTACCACTGTTTTATTATTGCGACGTAATACTTACAGACTTGACAACTGACCTTTGGAACCAGCTGCAGCGTGTGCACAATATGAGTGTCAGATTCATCAGCAATGCTCACAAATTTGACCACATTACACCCTCGTTCAAATCTTTATCCTGGCTGCAACTTAGTAACCGTAGAACACTTCATTCGCTGTCTCTTCTGTTTCGAGTTCTCCACACTTCTACTCCAAATTATCTTCGTTCCCGGTTTAACTACTTATCCTCCAATCACAATCTAAACACCAGGTCACAGGAGAGCCAAATCCTAGCAATTCCTGCCCACAGAACATCCCACTATTCATCCTCTTTTACTGTCTCAGTCCCCCGTGAATGGAATTCTCTACCTCAGAAGATAAGGGGCTGCCAGACAATAACCACTTTCAAGAAAAGGCTAAACGATTTCTTACGGGCGCAGTCAAATTGAAGTTATAATTGTGATCGAGTTTAATAATTTAATTTAATTTAGGTATGACTATCTTTACTATTACTGTTATTATTATTATTATTATTATTATTATTATTATTATTACATAATTATTTTATTGGTGTTGTGAAGATGAAAAGAATTGTCATTGTATTATATTAATTATGTATTATATTGTCGTGTATTGTAGTATTGTATTGCTTTGAATTGTATTGTATTAATTATGTTATATTCATAGCATTGTAGTAATTTTCTATCATACTGGTTGAGTGGAAGAGAAGGCTGAATGGCCTTAACTCTGCCAGTTAAAATAAACCATTATTATTATTATTATTATTATTATTATTATTATTATTATTATTATTATTATTATTATATTTTGATTTTGTCTACCATCAATGAAAACATGCAGTTGTTTTACAGTTTGAAGTATGCTATTTTCTATATAACGATGAAGCATTGAAACTACTTCATTACAGCCGAAGTATGGTACTTGTTAGAGTTGAAGGACGATCCCATTAGTAAATCAAATAGTTCAATAACGGCCGTATTACGGTAATGGGGCCTTCGTGAAATATCCGGTATTTTTAGGTACCATTTGCATAGTGCCTCGAGTAGAATGTTAGGTCGTACTTTCCATACACAGATTCCCCTCCATATTACGAATACAAAACCAGGATAAAATGAAAAAATGAAAACTGTGTCAGTTGGGCCCTTCTTGAAATACCCTACTCATTTATACTTTTATATTGCAAATTATGTCCTTTTTCTACAGTGCGATCGAAAAGTCCCTCCGCAACTTTATTAGTTCTACAGGGTTGTTTCCGATCTCTGATAACGAATTTGAATGGCATCACGTGCGTCAGGAGTCACACGACAGCTGAACTGTGGCGCGAGGTTACACACCAGTAGTGAGTAATCTCATAGTCAGAGTGCACGGCGACTCATAGCAGAAATTCCCAAGAAAATCGACCTTTTTGGGAGAGGTACATTACGACCCTTTCCAATGCCAAGTACAGTTAAGTGAAAATAAAATAAGCCTGGAGTAAATGAGGTTTCGTTATTTCCAAGAAAGGCATCTCCTGTGTACTTAATAAGATTGGTAAAGCTCGAATGGAATTAATGTGTATAATCTCGTGACGTGCGGCGACTTGTGACGGGGGGTGGATTTGCTTGCTTTTTCCACTCTGGAATTACTCCCATCCGAGCTTTGCCAGTCTTATTAGGTACACACAAGATACCTTTCTTGTAAATAACGAAACCACGTTTTATGCAGGCTCCTATGATCTTCACATAACTGTACTTGGCATCGGAAAGGATTGTTATGTACCCCTCCCCAACAGGCTCTATTTTCTTGGGCATTGCTACTGTGATACACCGTGCACTCTGATTATGAAATCACTCACTACTGGTCTGTCACCTCTCGCCGCTGTCGGTGTGATTCCTGACGCACATGACGTCATTCAAATTCGTTGTCAGAGATCGGAAACAACCCTGTAGTAACTCTAGAATACAACCCTGCAGAATGTTGGTACTCCTCCATTCATTCTGGTTTGACAAACCTCACACCCCCAGTCCGTCATATGTTTACCGCCAGTGCTGCCACTTGAAATCTCTACCAAATACACATGAATTCTATGCCTAGTGGATTCTCGGCTGTACAAGCACTGCGGAGAGACTTCTCGATCGCACTGTAGCTTTAGTGCATATATTGTGTTAACTTGCATAATAGTAGTGCCTTTTATGAATGTTGCGTCATAGAATCTGGTATTTCCATGTTATTTGTCTATTGAGAAAAAAACAAAAGAAAGCTACCGCTATTTTTCGTGGCATCCTACCTGACAACTAATATTTGGACTTTCCACTAAACTTTTCTTTGTTACACTGGAATTTCCAAACTCCAACTCTCGCTCGTTACAAGCCGGAGGTTAAAACATTAATAGGAAGGAAGACAGAAGCAGCATGCTTGCAAACTGCAATTTACTCGTAGCATACTTTTGTGTCGAATTGCGAAGTGTTGCTATAGCTCCTGTTAGAACTGCAAGATATCTTGTGTCAAAATTGATCGAGGGAAAGAGATTTCTAAAGACGGACGGTGATTTAGTTTATTGTGCTTGTTACAATAGAGACGTTAGTGTTTATATATTTGGGTCTCGATAGCGTCGCACTTAAGGCTTAACGCTGCAAAGTCTGAAAGTCGCGGGTTCGATTTCTGGTGGGGTCATTGTCATGCGGAAATGCAAAAGACTTACAATTCGATCTCACTTTGTCCCAAATTTCTTGGCTTAAGTACTTAATTCACTTCTTGTGACATAGGAAGACCATTTGCTGTGTTCAAAAACGTGCTTCATATAAACACATGAGCTTAAGTGGAAAAAATTTTGAGGAATTAGTTGTAGTAAATTGTTTAAATTAAAATAAAAATGTAACATAATGTTGAACACAAATTTTATAGAGCATATTTTTATTGTTCACCGCTTCATTGTGCATGTTTTGTCATAAGATAGTGCATCAATGCATGCATGTTTTAAGATTTGATATTGCATGGAAACCCGGACCCTGGTCATTAAATAACAGACAAAAAATTAAAAACATCATGTCTGTTTTTTTCTGTTATTTATAGTTGTAACTCCAAATAGAGTGCTCGACGCTGGCAAATAAATTACATTTTTAGTCATAAGATGTAAACCTACATTCTCGATAGGACGAAGATTGACATGTTGACCGTTTAACGCCGCTACTGAATGAGCTTATATCATGCTTTCTTCAACAGTTGTGTATTCATTCTTAAAGTGTCGCATCAGTAAATGAAAGAGGTCACGCAACCGAGTAAGAGAGAAGTTTCGATCTGACGTTTGTGGAATGTAGAATCAACAAGGAAAGTTGGTCAAACAGATTTATGAACAGTATTCATTACTAAGTTCCTGCGCTGTGACTCAAAAGCGGCGACATAGTATTTAGAGTAGGCTACTGGGGTTTGATTCCCGACAGAAAAGTGAACGAACTGAATGTTTTATTTGTCGAGTGAAAATGGAACGTGACAACAAGCCCAATTCCTGGAGTGGACTATAGCTAGCGCCACTATAATTATACTGCTTCTCACGGGACTTATTTCATAGAGGTCGCGGCCCCGTAACTGCCAAGAACAACACAACCATTCGCACTTAAGCAACGTTGCCTAGTTGTAACGTCAAACTCCGTCGCTGTTAATGTAGTAATCTAAATACGAGGGCTAACCATAAAGTAACTTCCGTTTATTTTTTACAAACCTGTGAATGACGTTACAGAATTAGGTTACAATACGTTTGAAAGTATACACTCTAGTTTATTTTTCCACATAGTTTCCAGTCACATTGAGACACTTGGCGTAGCGTTTGACGAGCTTTGAAATTCCGCAATCGTAGAATTCGGCCGCCTGCGACTGAAGCCAACCTACGACGCTGGTTTTCCACTCTTCGTCATCGTCAAAGCGCTTCGAGCCAAGCCACGTCTTCATGTGCATGAAGAGATGGTAATCGCTAGGCGCCAAATCTGGGCTATAGGGAGGGTGATCCAATACTTCCCAGTTGAATTCTTGCAGTTTGGTCGCAGTACGACGCGCTGTATGCGGCCGAGCGTTGTCATGCAGGAAAATCACCCCAGAGCTCAACATGCCACGACGTTTGTTTTGAATGGCTCTTTTCAAGTTTGTTAGCGTGTTACAGTAACGCTTAGCGTTAATTGTGGCATTCCTCTCCAAGAACTCCACTAGCAAAATTCCTTTTCTGCCTCAGAAGACAGTTGTTATGAGTTTCCTCGTGGAAAGTGTTTGACGACACTTTGTGGGTTTCTTCGGGGAGTGAGTATGGCCCCACTCTTTATTTCTGCATTCACATACCGCACCCAAATTCTCATCTCCTGTCACAATCTGATCAAGAAAAGCATCACATTCTCTTTCGTAACGCTCAAGAAAGGACAGTGCTGCTCCCATCCGCTGAGCCTTTTGTTCTTCAGAAAGACGTTTAGGCACCCATTTGACAGAAAGTTTCCGGTAGCCCAAATCTTCGGTAATCATTTTCTACAGAAGAGTACGACTAATCTGTGGAAAATCCTCACTAAGCTCCGACATGGTGAACCTGCGGTTTGCTCTAACCTATTCGTCAACCAAACGAATCAGATCTGCATTCACGATACTCGGTCGACCACTTCTCTCTTCATCATGGACATTGATTCGCCCATTTTTGAACATACGGCACCATTGTCTTACACCAGCTTCACTCATTACGTCTGGCCCGTAAACTTCACAAAGTTGGCGATGGATTTCACTAGCTTTACAGTTTTTGGCCACAAGAAATCTTATTACAGAACGTACCTCACACCTGACGGGACTTGCGATTGCAGCACACATTTTGACAGCACGTGGCTCAGAGAGGAACAAAGACACGACCTTGACTCTACCGCTGCTCGACGCGTACTGCTTCAATGTACACTCCACCGCAAGAGCGGCGCCATTGTCTCTGTTGTTACGCACGCTAGTTATATGAAAACGGAAGTTACTTTATGAACAGCCCTCGTATTACATGCGCCAAGACAAAATTTTATAGCCTTGAAAAAAGATGAATAAGAAGAAGAAGAAGAATAGATAAACAATTTTATTATTTTCTGCACACGCTGGTGAAACTGTCATATTTTTCCCTCTTAATACTCCTTCTAGGCCGGTTTTAATTTTGATAGTGAGTGTTTGTTAATGTTCCTTTTGATCCCTGTCACTCGTAAATTAACAGCTGATGAGAGAGACAGTTGAATCGATATGTTTCACAGGCATATTCCAGACATGAGTCACTTTATCTACTCCAAAAGTTATCACTATTCAGTTTGTGTAAAGTTGTGAAATGAGATTGCTTGTTTCCCGGTCGTATTGGATAATACAGTTCTTTGTGCTAACTATATAGAACTAGTGTTTTATATACTATATAGGGCCTATACATTTTTATGTTTATATTTAGTATTTATATTATTAGTCGTAAACCATTTTAGGAAAAAATAAATCTAAGCAAAACAAGCACTTCCACATTTCGTCGTTTTCAAGTGCTAAGAAGTATAGATTGAGGGAGGTATGGAAAAAATATGCAGTTAGCTCAAAATGTTTGGAAGAAGATAGGTTTTGAACATGGGCAAAAGTACAAAAAATAAAAAACTAGAAAAAGGGAGTTAAGCAACAGAGACTGCGGAGAGTTTAAAGCGCGCCAAAACAAGTGCTCTAAGGGGCACAAGTCTAAAATTTTGCGAGCAACATCTGTAAGCATCGAGATATTTCTTAAGGGTAAAAACAGGAAAATATATCTATCGTCCACAGCCTTATAATAAGAAAATAGTAAACGAATATTATAAAAAATAACAATAATTTTTAATTACAAACTTCGTAACTCGCAAAATAAAATAATATACCCATACATATGAAAATAAAATACGAAGTATATAATTATGATTCTAGCCTCATTATAACAAATAACAATGAACATTTTCATTTTATCAAAAGAAATGTTCTTTTTATGTCCAGAAAAAAAAGAACAATATTTGTACTCTGAAAATATTAATTCTACATCACAAGACGTTAATGCAGCAAATGTGAAATATGATACAGTATACACTATCTTAGTATCATCAGGTGAACAACTACTTTGTGAATCTAATAGTGTATCTCGTATGTGGCACGTAATATTAAACCTATAATTGTTTTCAAGAAAATGTTTCATTTCTATTGTAATGACAGCAATAAAAAAAAGTTCGTATCGTACGAATAATGTCGATGTTGGACTTTGGCTAAACGCAATCGAATGCATAGCAACGCGAGACGTCAACATTTAACGAGGAAAAATTAAATGGGTTACACACTCCTGTTTGCATAATTATTTAATAATAGATCGTGCATAATATTAACATTATGTAAATAATACAATAATAACAGAATAGTTCACTTTGTTCAGAACCTAAATATTAATATAAGTTAACAATATTCTTCAAACTATTCACGACTGTACACAGCTCCACAGAATGATACTATGCGTTGTTTATATTGTGAACTGCGTATCGTCTGTAGAGAGCGATAGCAGGGCGAGGCGCGGGTGACATCTATACTCCTCGCTATACTCAACTGAAATCTACTGCTTTGGTACGAACTTCCTACCTATGATACAAACTAACGTGCATTAGTTGTAATGACTTCTACATTGGACAAACTGGAAGATGTATGGAGTAGGATTGGTCCGCGTTTGGACTTGTCGGTACTCCGGCGTACTACCACTCGCCGCCCGGCAATAGATTTTGTTAGGTAGAGGTTGGAGTGGGACCGATGTGCATAGGAAGTCTATATTCGCTCGTGTAAATGATTTCGTTTGACTGTTCAAATAGACTTTTCGTAGACCAAAACACTCTGGATATTTCTAGTGCACTAAAAGAACTAAATCCTTCTCGTCTGACGGCATAGAATCTGAAGTTCATGAGGACGCTGAAGATGATAATAATTCCTTATTGTGTTCATAAACATGCCATAGAAACGTAAGTACTTACCGTAAGTTGCATAAAGGAAACAATAAAGTGTTAAATTTATAACTGAGTAAATGAACTGTAGGCTGCAGAATTATTTATTGTTAGGCATTAATACAGTACCTGAAAGACCGACCATTGTCCTGTAAAGGGCGCTGAAGACAAAAATTGTTATGTTATTTCCTAAGATTGTAATATTAAATCAACATAATCAAGAAGATTGCAGTATTAAGTCAAAATCATCCAGATTAAGAAGAATGAGAGAACTTTTACGGGTACTCTGCAGCTATTTATCTGCAGTGTTGAAGACCTCCGTGTTGGAGAGGTAGCTGCTCTTTTTCTTCAGTCGAGACCATAGGAAATTAAAAATCGTAACGCAGGAAGACCGATTGAGGGGTTATACAGTGAGGCTACAAAGTACCGTTACTCCTATTATAAACAAACAAAATGAAGGGCAATTATTTATAGTAGTTTTTATTTATAACTTACAATGAATTTAAGATATTTTCTGGTCCACACCTGTGGAGTAACGCTCAGCGCGTCTGGCCGCGAAACCAGGTGGCCCGGTTCGAATCCCGGTCGGGGCAAGTTACCTGGTTGAGGTTTTTTCCGGGGTTTTCCCTCAACCCAATACGAGCAAATGCTGGGTAACTTTCGGTGCTGGACCCCGGACTCATTTCACCGGCATTATCACCTTCATTTCATTCAGACGCTAAATAACCTAGATGTTGATACAGCGTCGTAAAATAACCCAATTAAAAAAAATATATATTTTCTGTGGTACTGACCATTAAATAACAGTAGGTTCAGTGTGTGCACCGTCATTCTCATGGCAAAGGATAACACGCCGCCAAGTTCAGCCATCGTTTAGTTCATACGATCTAAATAGTACATTATGCAACGAGCCTATAATGATAGTAATTAAGAATCGAGTATGGATATTTATGAAACGAGCGCAAGCGAGTTTCATAATTTTCATACGAGCTTCTTAATTACCATTATAGGCGAGTTTCATACGACTTTTTATGCTCGACCATATTTCTAACTTGAAATTACCGGTATTCAGATGTATACATTTTATTTGTATCTGACAAGATCGGAAGTGACCTTGTTCTAGGTCGTGAATTGTGAGATGTGCGCAGACGCGAAAGTATTGATTTTTTCCGAGGAACAATAATGTCATTGGCCTTGACGTAGTCCCGTTAAACTTTTATAATATTATAATATTATAACCTTGATTATTGAATTCGACATTGAAAAACGAGATGACAAATTGAATTTATTTGAATATTATTTACAATTAACGCTAATTATTATAGTAACAGAACATAACCTTCTGCGACAGTATTGGATTTCCAGCCTCCGTGACTTTTCGCTAATTCTCTTTCGATTGCATATCCGAGAATAATCGATACTTTCGGTTTTATAACGGTACAAAGCTGACTTGTCATTGGCTGAACACATGTAAGCTGAGTTATCATTGGCTGAAGACCTGTACTTTAATGAGTAGGTGTACTTTAATGACATGCATTAAAGGACTGCTACCAGATGTATAATTAGTACATTTCGGCATGGTCGAGCATAAACAAACTAACGTAAATTTACATAAGGGGTAACGGGACTTTGTGGCCTCACTATAGATTCCTTCATATATTACTCATTGGTAAATCGCTTTTAAATGTACTCCTTAAATTTATCTTAGCCTATTAGCCGTAGATTATGAGTTCGTAGAAATCAGTATGGTTATTTAACCCCCTAAATGAATTTTCCGAAAGTCTATTTTCCAAAGCACCTTATTCTCGAACACCCTTATCCTCTGTTCCCCTCTCAAAATGAGATTCCAAGTTTCACAACCACACAGAACAACCCGTAATATAACTGTTTTATAAATTCTAACTTTCAGGTTTTTTGAGAGCAGACTGGATGACAAAGCTTCTCAATCGAATAGTAACAGACATATCACATATTTATTCTGCTTTTAATGTCCTACGAGTGTCAATTATTATTATTATTATTATTATTATTATTATTATTATTATTATTATTATTATTATTATTATTATTATTATTGACATATGTAATCTACATCGTAGTGGATGTGATGGCTATGTCGTGAAACGAATGTAATTGAGCGCACGAGTTTACATTGGTATTGCAGCTAGCCGTGCGTAACAGCAGATCGCTTGCAATTGACAAATATGTATGATGAAAGAGACGCGGGTCAGGGGGTCGCTATCCTATTGTCCTCTCGAAACCACATATAAACATTGTTACACCCTATTAAAAACACTTTGACTTCATGGTGATTTATATGTGCGCTGCTAGAAAACATTACGGACATTAAGGGAATAAGGGCATTATCTCTTAAAAACTCAGCGATACAGTACAAAGAGGAGCTAATGACAGGTAATAAATATTTTACCCTACATTAATTACATTAGGATTCATCAATGAATATAATAATAATAATAATAATAATAATAATAATAATAATAATAATAAGAAGAAGAAGAAGAAGAAGAAGAAGGAGAAGAAGAAGAATAGTAATAATTCGTTGTTAACAGATGAGAAGACGATACTGAGAGATAATAGTGTGCTACTGCAGCTAAGATATATGGATAATATGAGGAGACAAAAAGAAAGCAGAAAATAGGAAAGATTGGAGAATGCTGGGTTTGCAGTGGAAGACCTGCCCTTGGGCAATATGAACTTATTCTTTCTATATACCTGATTCACTTTTAACACTTTAGAATAGTGACTTCGAGATTCGAATATTCATCTATAGTCTGAAATTGTGTTACAATAGCTGACTGTGCTAAATTAGAAAGTATCCAAAGAAAATTCATATGGCTGTGTTCATATCGTGGGGTTTCTGCGAAAACCCTATAACTCCATTTTTCTAAGTTTTGAGGAAAACGGAGTTGAAATTTTAGCAATCTAAAAAAATAGAAATATGTAAGTGGCAATTATTTATTTGAAACAAATGTTTCTAACAACATTGTCTAATTGAAATATGGCATTCATATAATATTTCTGAACATTCAACTACATTAATTACCAATTAATGAGAAGAATATGTAAAAGATATGGTCTTAGTGGATCTTCCCGGACAAACAATTGTAGGATTTCTTAAGGAAAAAAACAATTATTAATATTCCCAGTCTGAATCATTACTAGGCCTACCACTGTTTTAAGCTCCAGGTTCAGGTATCAGGTCCTTAATTGATGCTGAGGTGGGTAGTTGTTCATACCAGCTGTGGATTTCTTCTGATATAGATCCACTTCTGCAAAGTTTCAGCAAATCTCGTTTTTTTTTTAGGCTACTTATTGGCAAACGTTTACTACACATTTTTTCAGCTCAGTCCTTTTATTCAGTCACTTTTGATGACCTCTTTCACTTGTATTGATAAATTGATAAGTATTTGAATGGCCATACCAATAGAACTAAGTGTCAGGCTATGCTTTAAAGTACTTGAAACATCTGACCATCAGCGAACTCACTTTATTTCCTACAGTGTCTACTGTTTTGTTTTTCATTGCTTATTTAGTATTAGTATTAGTATTTATTTATTTAACCTGGTAGAGATAAGGCCGTCTGAACGAGTCTCAATTACTGACCAACTGCCTAGTAAGTTTGCGTTTGAATTGAATTTTATTTCGACAGTCCCTGATGCTAGCAGGTAGCGAGTTCCAGAGTCTTGGCAGGGCTATTGTGAAAGAGGATGAGTATGAGGAGGTGCGATGGGATGGTATTGTTAGTATTGTTTCATGGCGAGAGCGTGTGTTCAGATTGTGGTGGGAAGAAAGGTAAGTGAAGCGAGACGACAGGTATGAAGGAATAGAAGAGTTCAAGATTTCGAAGAGAAGGAGAAGTGAATGTAAATTTATTTTCTTATCTAGTTTAAGCCAACCTATTGTTTCCAGGGATGGGGTAATATGATCATATTTACGAACATTGCTTACAAAACGTACACACAAGTTATGAGCACGTTGAAGTTTCGTTTTGTTGTCGCTGGAAAGGTCAGTCAGTAAAATGTCAGCATAGTCAAAATAGGGAAATACAAGCGTCTGCACAAGGGACTTTTTAAGCAAGAGGGAAGATGAACATTTATCCTTTTTTTATTATTCACTTAGTTCTTTCAGGTCAACATTGAAATTTTAAATATTTTACCACAAAGGGAGATTTGTTTATATTCTTTTCGTGAATTTGCTCTAGCAACTCGAAAAATGTTTAGCCAGTCCCGCATTGTATAAACTGAAATGTGTTTCTTAGCTGTTTCAATGGAACAATGCATGGAGTCAACCTCCATGAAACTATGTCCACTTTCCAAAATCAGCCACCGACGTGGCTCAGTCGCTTAAGGCGCTTGCTTGCCGGTCTGAAGTTGCGCTCGGGCGCGGGTTCGATTCCCGCTTGGGCTGATTATCTGGTTGCGTGTTTTCCGAGGTTTTTCCCCATCCGTAAGGTGAATGCCCGGTAATCTATGGCGAATCCTCGGCCTCATCTTGCCAAATACCATCTCGCTATCACCAGTCTCATCGACGCTAAATAACCTCGTAGTTGATACAGCGTCGTTAAATAACCAACTAAAAAAAATGGTGATATCGAAACTAGAATATTCATATGTAGTCTGAAATTCTGTTACAATAGCTGACTGTGCTAAATTAGAAGGTATCCCAAGAAAATTCGTATGGCTGTGTTCATATTATACTTTTCTGTCCAGTGACTCGAAGACAAAAAGTTAGGGCAAAAATTGTGATTATTTTCCAGCCGTCAAGAACTTGATGGCCTATTTTTATTCATGGTCCTTAAAGACGATATAACCTGCGATTCTTTCATAACAACGTTAGCTTTTGTGTTCCTATGAAATATATGAGAACTCAAACTTTTGTACAATAGAATTTCTAAACCTCTTTCTCCTCTCTTTATTTTCATTAAAATTACTAACTTGTACAGCATTAAATTTTGATCCACTTAATTCACAGATTTAGTTTTGCGTAATTAAAGACCTCCCCGAATAAGGATGTAACTAACAAAATTGTAATTCATGTTTCAGGAGAAAGGAAAATAATTTCAGGGGCATATTTCATATTTTACTATCGCAACCACTTGACTAAACAAGGATAAAAGTACATTTGAAGTGTTCAGAACCATAGTGGGCAAGCGCCATTTACTAAAACCGTAGAAAACAAGGGTTAAAATGAAGTTATTACCATAATGCAATGGAAATATGTAGCAAGTAATATAAAGTATATACATTAAAAGTAAATTATATGCCAATCTTCATTAAATTATGATATGCACTTAACTTTAATCCTTGCTTTTTCCGTTTTTAATAAATGGCAGTTGGCCCACTATGGCTCTGAACCCTTCATTTAGCCATTGAATTCAATAATTTATTGTTATAAATAAATGCTTTAAAATTACTTTTCCACCTACATCACATATTATTTCAAGAAATTGACTTTACATTCTTTTTCTGGGGAGATCTTTTGTAAAATATTTACCATAATAATATATTTTTTAAATTTTTATCGTTATTGTTGTATTATTGTAACTCTTATGCTATCCTGTTATTGGCTAATAGCTGTTGACGAGCACATTAATAGTAATAGTAAAAAAAATATTATTCACCTTACTGACGCACGTGAAGTCATTTCAACGACCACTAGAACACCCTCCTCATTCTTTCGTTCACCTGAAGGCGAAGATATTTGCCATCTTCGAAACTTTCAAAATTTTGTACCAGAAATTGAATTAATCCAATCTACAAACACATCTTCTGAATAATCCATTACTGTTTTCTGCCTTATTTAAAACGCATAAACGATGTAGGTAAAAGTGATATCTCAGAATTGAACTATAAACATTAAGAATTGTGGAGAAAAGACCGCATTAGCTACACAAGGATACAATCTCGGCCGCCCCACAGCAGTCAACGAAGTCGCCATTATACTGAAATATTTATGACAATACGTATTAAGTGAAATTAGAGAACCATGACGTTACTAGCAGGAGGGGAAGAGACTAAAATGCTCCGGA
The DNA here is from genome assembly GCF_040183065.1 of Periplaneta americana. Taxonomy (NCBI): domain Eukaryota; kingdom Metazoa; phylum Arthropoda; class Insecta; order Blattodea; family Blattidae; genus Periplaneta; species Periplaneta americana. The sequence goes on from NC_091130.1 coordinate 61,262,481, forward strand.
GCATAAAAGTTGAAGTATTTCTGTTGCGTGGGTGTTTACATGCATCGCATGTGGGTTCGCTATTTATAGACCGGTAGTATCGTAACAACGATGTCCCTTTACACGCCTCCGTATCCATAGCTTTGTTTCATAACATAGATGAGAATACAGATGTTTTATTTCGACTAAAAGGCACAGTAGTAGTAGTAGTAGTAGTAGTAGTAGTAGTAGTAGTAGTAGTAGTAGTAGTAGTAGTAGCAATAGTAGTAGCAGCAGCAGCACAAGTAGCAATAGTAGTAGTAGTAGTAGTAGTAGTAGTAGCAGCAGCACAAGTAGCAATAGTAGTAGTAGTAGCAGCAGCACAAGTAGCAATAGTAGTAGTAGCAGCAGCACAAGTAGCAGTAGTAGTAGTAGTAGTAGTAGTAGTAGTAGTAGTAGTAGTAGTAGTAGCAGCACAAGTAGCAATAGTAGTAGTAGTAGTAGTAGTAGCAGCACAAGTAGCAATAGTAGTAGTAGCAGCAGCACAAGTAGCAATAGTAGTAGTAGCAGCAGCACAAGTAGCAATAGTAGTAGTAGCAGCAGCACAAGTAGCAATAGTAGTAGTAGCAGCAGCACAAGTAGCAATAGTAGTAGTAGCAGCAGCACAAGTAGCAATAGTAGTAGTAGTAGCAGCAGCACAAGTAGCAATAGTAGTAGTAGCAGCAGCACAACTAGCAATAGTAGTAGTAGCACAAGTAGCAATAATAGTAGCAGTAGCAGCAGCACAAGTAGCAATAGTAGTAGTAGCAGCAACAGCACAAGTAGCAATAGTAGTAGTAGTAGTAGCACAAGTAGCAATAGTAGTAGTAGTAGTAGCAGCAGCACAAGTAGCAATAGTAGTAGTAGTAGCAGCAGCACAAGTAGCAATAGTAGTAGTAGCAGCAGCACAAGTAGTAATAGTAGTAGTATTAGTAGTAGTAGTAGTAGTAGTAGTAGTAGCAGCAGCACAAGTAGCAATAGTAGTAGTAGTAGTAGTAGCAGCAGCACAAGTAGCAATAGTAGTAGTAGCTGCAGCACAAGTAGCAATAGTAGTAGTAGCAGCACAAGTAGCAATAGTAGTAGTAGTAGCAGCAGCACAACTAGCAATAGTAGTAGTAGTAGTAGCAGCACAAGAAGTAGTAATCAGTAAGAATAGTAGTGGTGGTGGTAGTAGTAGTAGTAGTAGTAGTAGTAGTAGTAGTAGTAGCAGCAGAAGTAGCAATAGTAGTGGTAGTGGTAGTAGTAGTAATAGTAGTAGCACAAGTAGTAGTAGTAGTGCTAGTAGCAGCAGCACAAGTAGCAATAGTAGTAGTAGCTGCAGCACAAGTAGCAATAGTAGTAGTAGCAGCACAAGTAGCAATAGTAGTAGTAGTAGCAGCAGCACAACTAGCAATAGTAGTAGTAGTAGTAGCAGCACAAGAAGTAGTAATCAGTAAGAATAGTAGTGGTGGTGGTAGTAGTAGTAGTAGTAGTAGTAGTAGTAGCAGCAGAAGTAGCAATAGTAGTGGTAGTGGTAGTAGTAGTAATAGTAGTAGCACAAGTAGTAGTAGTAGTGCTAGTAGCAGCAGCACAAGTAGTAGTAGTAGTAGTAATAGCAGTAGTGGTGGTAGTAGACCTATCAGTAGTAGTAACAGAAACAGTAGCGGTAGCAGTAGTAGAAACAGTAGAACAGTAGCTGTAGTAGCAGTAGCGGTAACAGCAGTAATAGTAGCAGCAGCGGTAACAACAGCAGTAGTAGTAGTGATGGTGGTGGTGGTGGTGGTAGTATAAATAATAATTAGAGAACCATCTGCCGTAATACTGTATGTTTACCTGGAATACATAACAAATACAGGATGAGTCATAAGAATGTTTGGAAAACATTTTCCGTCAAATTTTCATACAAGGAATTGTTCTTATTTTTGAGCCAGAAGCACGCTCACGTGTTTTCCAAACTTACGCGTTTTCCTAACATAGGCCTACTTATGACTCTCCCTGTACACCTGTAAGCTTCCACGTAAGATTTTGGAAGCTGAAGCTTACAATACATTGCCCTATCAATGATGCCATCGCCGCACAGTTAGAGACAGAAAGCACGATGGCAATTTTAAGAAATGCAGAAGTAGAGGCGGTTTCCGAACTGCTCACGTATGAAGAATAAATTACATATCAAGGGAGAAATTTATGTGACTAACAACACAATACTGACGTATCAATTTGTCGGTAAAAGAATTGCATCTACTTATGTAACGTTCATTTTCAAATGAAGAGACTATTGAGAAAGAGTACAGCAATTGCGAAAAGAGAGTAGCAGATAGATTATAATACAAATGTTACAAGTACTTGAAATCACAATCCAAGCACTTTTTGTTAGGAGATTACAGCCGATTGAGCTATGGCTACTATATCATGGGATTATAATATATAAAGAAACGGGAAGCTACCGCATTTATCTTTCCCAAGAAAAACTGCAAACATAGCATGACAAGTAGACGAGACGATGGTTATCGAAAGAAAAATAAAGAAGCTGTACGTGCGAATTCGAAATGAGGCAGTCGAATAAGTGGACAGTTCAAATACTTGGGTGTACTATAAGCAGTAACATGAGTTTCTGCCAGGAAGTCAGGAGGAGGATAGCAATGGCAAAGGAAGCTTTTAATAGAAAAAAAACAGCAACTTCTGCGGACCTCTGGAAAAAGAAGGAAGATAATAATGAAGTGCTTTGTGTGAAGTGTGGCATTGTATAGATTAGAAACCTGGACATTACGACGAAGTGAAGAGAAACGACTAGAAGCATTTGAAATGTTAATATGGAGAAGAATGGAGCATGTGAAATGGACAGAAAAAATAAGACATGAACTGTACTAGAAAGAATGGGTGAAGAAATAAACTCTGAAAGTGATCAGGATGAGAAAAAGGAATTCGCTTGGTCACTGGCTAAGAAGAAACTGCCTACTGAAGGATGCACTGGAAAGAATGTTGAACGGGAGAAAAGTTCGGGACAGAAGAAGATATTAGATGAAAGAATCATTGAAATGTATTATCCTAATTGTATGCGGAGAATACGAGGAAGGCGGATAATAGAAAAGATTGAATAATACTGGGTTTACAGAGAAAGACCTGTCCTTGGGCAGAACACTATGAATGAATTATGTTTATAACGCTCCAGCATTGTTGAGATGTGTGAAGTGCTAGTAATGACTCTGCGATATTGCAAATACAATTTTCGCAAGCAAAGAACCGACTTCTGACAGTTCCGTAACATATATTTTTGCACTCCCGCTTGCAATAACCAATAGAATCTGAATTCGTTACTATCTTTCTAGCGCCACAAGAGAAGCGAAGACTGTATTACGACATAGATTCTTAGTCTAATTGTCATAATTTGAACGTTTCCTTCAGCGCATAATAATGCAGCCTACACTCTGCCTGCGGGGAAGGGAAAAGGAATGCTGCTAGTTTCAACGCTGCGCTCTTGTCCTCCTTTCACGTACTTCATTAGATACGTCAGAAGGCGCTTCTTTGGCTGCGACATCTATATTATATGTTACAACAGAATCAAGGAATGGAAGCTGTTAGGAAGACTAAAATTATACTACGCTGCTCAAAAAAGTCTAAGGAACATGTACATTAGTTGCTTCAGTTTATTATTCATAGCAGTGAAATGGATATTACCTCAACTAAGAAATAAATTATCTTGACTAACAAACAAATCAAGTAAATTTAAATTATTATTTTTATTTTTATGTTGAAAACAATAACTGAAATGCTGCATGTTGAGTATTTAATATTTATTTATTTAACTTGGTAGAGATAAGGCCGTCAGGCCTTCCCTGCCCCTCTACCAGGAGATTCCAGCTATAATATGAAGAATAAAATTACAATTAGTATTAAATTTACAATTACAATTACAAATAAAATTACAATTAGTATTAAATTTACAATTACAATTACAATAAAAATCAAAGTACGAAAAGATTACCTGACTAATTAAAGCTAGATAATTTATTATAGAATAACAAAGAATATTTTATATTTACTGAATTACAAATTAAACCTAGAATAACAAAATTGTATAGTGATGAAATTGCTGGATATTGAAATATTTTGTGATAGATTAAGGAAACTATTTACAAGAAATTAATTACTGACCAAGTGCCTAGTAAATTTGCGTTTGAATTCAATTTTATTTCGACAGTCCCTGATGCTAGCCGGTAGCGAATTCCAGAGTCTTGGCAGGGCTATTGTGAAAGAAGATGAGTATGAGGAGGTGCGATGGGATGGTATTGTTAGTATTATTTCATGACGAGAACGTGTGTTCAGATTATGGTGGGAAGAAAGGTAAGCGAAGCGAGACGACAGGTACGAAGGAATAGAAGAGTTCAAGATTTCGAAGAGAAGGAGAAGTGAATGTAAATTTCTTTTCTTATCTAGTTTAAGCCAACCTATTGCTTCCAGGGAGGGGTAATATGATCACATTTACGAACATTGCTTACAAAACGTACACACAAATTATGAGCACGTTGAAGTTTCGTTTTGTTGTCGCTGAAGAGGTCAGTCAGTGAAATGTGTGAGTAAAATGTTAGAAACATTTTGACGGGAAAAAAATCGTATAATTCCACACAGATTGAAATGAATCCAGTTATTAGTAACGAGTATGACCTCTTCGTGCATTTAACACTGCTTGGCATCGACTCGGCATGCTTGAAGTCAGATGTTCAATGTCTTCTTGCAGAAGATTACCCAAGCCTGAATTAGAGCAGTCTGGAAGTTTCCAGCGTTCTCTATATTCTCCATACGTGGTGTTACAGTCCTCTGAAGTTGACCCCATGCATATTCTGTGGGAGTAAGATCCGAGGACTGAGCAGACGAAGGCAATACAGAAATCTCCGTTTGCTGAAGCCATTCACAAACCGCTCAAGAAGTATGAGAGCGGGCATTGTCATGTATAAGAATGACACTTTCTCCTAGGGCATTAGCAAATGACCTCACAATTGGTTGCAGAACAGAATGTAAGTACACATTATGATTCATTGTCCTTTCCAGGAAAACGAGCCGTGTTCTTCTGTCCATCATTACTCCTGCCCACTCCATGACCACACCACCTCCGCAGCTATGGACTTCCTGAACATGACGAAGTCTTTCTGCTGACCCAGGTTGACGCCAAACCCTGATACGCCTTCCATCGGGGTGAAAGCAGAATCTAGACTGATCAGAAAACATAACATGAGTCCATTCTTCATAACCCCAATTGACATGTTCTTCTGCACATTTTAGACTCGCTGCCCGATTGTTTCTCCGAAAGGTACTCTGAGAGGGCGTCGAGAGAAGAGTGATGCTTCGTGAAGCCCGTTTCTTATAGTATGGTCACTTACAACAACTCCATGAGTGCACTGGAGGACAGATACAAGTTGCCAGGCAGTGATAGTCCACTGACGCTTAGTCTGCAGAATCAGAAATCGATCCTGCCGTGCTGTTGTTTTCCTTCCTCGGCCTTGATGACGTTCCTTAACCTCACCTGCGATTTGATAACGTAGCCTTAATCGGTTAATAACACTTCGTGATGTGTTCAACACTCGAGCAATACAAGCCTGGCTTTGACCATCTTTTATCATTTCAACAGCTCTGAGCATTTCAGAAGTTGTGAAATGACGACGTACCATGATTAAATAATATGACTTCGTATGATTCCAGTAAGGAAACAAGAAGATGCCTTTAAAATGTTACACTTAAGAACCAAGCATAAAGACCTTCAACAGTATGATATGTGTAAAAAATCTATATGTGTACGATTATGCCACATTTACAATCTGTCTACAATAGACAATCTATACTAATAATAAATCTGTAGCCGAAATTTTTCTGGTAATTTTCGATTTTCCAAAAATAATTGGTCCTAACATATATAATTAACCACCCTGAAACCGAAAATCGCTTTTTTGAAATTTTTGTTTGTATGTCTGTCTGTATGTTTGTTACCTTCTCACGCGATAATGGCTGAACGGATTTCGATGAAAATTGGAATATTAATTAAGTTCGTTGTAACTTAGATTATAGGCTATATGGCATTCAAAATACATTATTTAAAAGGGGGGTTATAAGGGGGCCTGAATTAAATAAATCGAAATATCTCGCTTATTATTGATTTTTATGAAAAATGTTACATAACACACATTTCTTTAAAAATCATTTCCGATAAGTTTTATTCTTTGAAAAATTTTGATAGGACTGATATTTAATTAGATAAATGAATTTTAAAATTAAAATAACTGCCATCTAAGGCCGTGTAATGAAATAAACAAATGACTTGGTCTATAAGGGGCCTTGGCCAACAACAATCGAAAGCTATGAATCATAGCCTACAGAACATGTTTCTGTGTTCGTATGAAGCAATATCGGAAGCTAAATTAACCGATTTGTATACTTAATTATTATTTCACCATTGGAAAGTGTAGTTTCTCTGTATGGACATAATGCTATAATGTTATTACAGTAACTTCTGAGTGAATTGAGGACAGGTAAGATTAAAATAGCTTCTTATGCACAGAAAACTTGATAGGCTATTCTGTGTATTCGTTTCCTGTATTTCTTAAAATAATGTTTATCTCAGAGAATTAACGAACAACGAGAGTGTATTGATTTAGTATGCAGTAATAATATGTTAGCTTAGCATTTCATTATTTTATAATCCAAATTTTAACTATGCTCAATTGAATCTAGTTAAAATACATAAAATACATATGCATTAAATGCAATGCAAAAAATTTGGGTAATGAGCCAAGCAGATTATGTTGCCCTGTTGTAAAATAAAATTTGTTCCTCCTGAGATTCAAGAGCCCCCATAACAAATTGAAAACTTATTATCGGGGTACATCCGTTATCAACACACTTTTTATATAATATAATATAATATAATATAATATAATATAATATAATATAATATAATATAATATAATATAATATAATATATTTAAGTTATTTAAGTTATTTGAAGGGTTCAGAACCATAGTGGGCCAAGCGCCATTTACTGAATACGTAGAAAACAAGAGTTAAAATTAAGTTATTACCATAATTCAATGGAAACATATAACAAGTAAAATAAAGTATACACATTAAATGTAAATGATGTCAATGTTCATTGAACTATGGATGCATGTAATAAAAATTAAGAAACATGTTAAAGGAATTGTCATTGCACCAAATGAGTGCTCTCTGGACCAAAATGGTTCCATTTTAATTATTTAAATATAATTTAAATTAAGTAACATATTAAACGATTTATCCTTCTATCAAACACGAATATTCCCTGGATCAAATGTCCTATTTTAATTATGTAATTACTTTATATTTATTTCTAACGGGTGCAACGGAGCGCACGGGTACGGCTAGTAAGTAAATATTATAAAAGAATATGACATGAGTGGAGATGTTATCCCATGACAACACTCCAAAAGAAAAATAACAATATTTAAAATAGCTGTAGTAAAAATGAATGGAAGGTCAAGAGCATTGGTCCTTCTAAGTCTTCCTATTGTTTGACTATTATCCAGCAAATTTAATGCATGATGATTAGGATGTTGATTTAATCGGTGCAGGTATTTTTTGCTGAACTTAAAGATTTCTTCTTTTACAGTTGAAATGTTAAGATCATGATGAATGACATCATTTCGTACATACCATGGTGCAGTGACAATGGAACGTAAAGTTTTGGACTGATACCTCTGCAGTATTTCAATGTTTGAGTTGCTAGCAGTTCCCCACAGTTGGATGCCGTATGTCCGGATTGGTTTTAGTATGACTTTATAAACAAGAAGTTTATTTTCTAATGACAGTTTTGATTTAGGTCCCAATAACTAATAGATTTTTGATGTTTTAAAATTTAATTCTTTACGTTTAGTTTCAATATGTTTACGCCATGTTAAGCGGCGATCTAAATGCATACCTTAATATTTAACATCGTCTGCTTCAGGAAGTTCTTTGTTGTACAGTGTTACAGAAGGACAGTTTTCAGTTCTGGTTCCAAAAGTAACATGAACTAAGATATCTATAAAATAACCGATTAATTGTAAAAATGTTGTCATGGCAATGTCAAGGAGTAAGTATTTTACTGAGTCAATCAGAAATGTAGCATAAAATACACAAGAAATGTGGTACAAGTTCTAATATTGTCCCGTAGACTTTTTTGAACAGTGTATTTTAGTCGTAATCATATGCTTTATTATTCTTATAAATAAATATATAAAATTTCAGTTCACTGTGTATATAGGCGTATGTCTCATTTTGTAATCAGATTTAATTTGTACGCTTGCTGACTTTATATGTCGTGCACATCTAAAAACTTTACCTTACTTAATTCTAACGTCGATTTCTTAGAAACAAACTTTTGGATACTCCACCATGTGGTGCGACGTAACATTCCCATCGCTTTAGAACTGCATAGAGGTTCCATCATCAAGGAAAGTACGTACAGCCTCAAGGATAGTCTATTCTTTTGGCCCCGTTATGCGTGAGTATTCTGAAACAACTGAATCCAGACCTGCAATTTTATTGTTAACAATTTCCTCGATAGGATAACCTTAAAGCTTCTTTTATTCTACAGTTTCAGACGCTTAAATCACAACTGAATTTTGTTATTTTGAGAGTTACATAATTTTAATCTCTTCTTTTGTATCGTGGAAAATTGCTAGAATTATGAATAAACGGATCTGAAGCCATTGCTATCACGATTATATGTATTGTGAACCACATCCGTTCCCACTTCATACTCACTTCCTTTCGCACGCATGTACGGACATGAACACATTCTGTATGCATATACGTTTATTCTCGTAACCATATAATTATACCTCTGCGATGTCTAGACCAGCAACGGATTACGCAGGCGTCCGAGTTCGTGCCTTAGCCAGAGGAAAATCCATAGTGACACTTGAGACGGAGAAGGTTTTGGGGTTTTTACTTTTCCCAGGTATAGACATCGGCATCAGTCCGTCAAAATCTCTACATTCCATTATTATATTGATCTGATCCCCGACATGTACAGCCCGATTATTTAGTCCTGACAGCTCAGCGACGCGAAAGAGGGGAAGTAATAGGAGTAGTGGGGAGAGCTCCGGAGTAGAGATAGGGCGAGCGGTCGGTAAAGGAATGCAGTACAGCTGGAAACACAACGCTGTACAGCATGCGTGACATCCGATCGCTCTGAATGCAGGCGGCAGACTAACCTGAACATCCCTTGGCGTAACTTAATGGACTCGCCTGACCCAGGCGCACATTGTCGGCGACTGTCAGGACTAAATGATCGTACTGTAGAGGATGTTGGTCCAGGAGTATGTTTAAGCATAGTCAACCAGTGTAGATTAGAACGCATCAAGCTGTGATTTAGATCAATCTCTTTATTTTAAACCGTAAGAGTGAAACCTAACCATTTCTTCCTATTATTATATTATACAGGGTGGCCCACTTAACTCTTTCACCTCGGATAACGTGTGAAATATTTCAGATATACACAAACCGACAATTACAAGTTAAATTACATCGAAGGGGACATCCGATACACGTAATGTATTTTTTTGTACTTGAAATACTCTTCAATATATTAGTGTCAATTTTCTTTTTTAAATGGGAACCAACTATGTTTTGTATTGCAAATGTTGCGTTAGCACTGTCTAATAACAGCTGGCTACTTTACAGACTGTTTGAATGTCAAGCAATGTCTGACAAAGGATCGTACAGAGAAAGGACAATAATTATTCTGGTTAGAGTTGTGCGTCAATACTTTTATGTCTCACGCCACCATGCATAACATTTCCATATTATTAAAATGAACAGTAGCCTACATTGTGATTGTGATTTAATTGACGCACAAATCTAATCAGAATTGTCCTCCCTCTGTTCGATCCTTGGTCAGACATTGCTTATGCTTACTCTTACCGGTGACATTGAAACAGACAGTTGTTATTAGACAGAGCTAACGCAATATTTGCAATACAAAACATAGTTGGTTCCCACTTAAAAAAAGAAAATTGACTCTAATATCTTGAAAATTATTTCATGTACAAAAAATACATTACGTGTATCACATATCCCCTTCGATGTAGTTTGTAATTGTCGCTTTGTGTATCTTTGAAATATTTCACAAGTTATCAGAGGTGAAAGAGTTAAGTGGGCCACCCTGTATATAGAGTGAACCGTAAATAATGTTATTCATTTCAGGGGGTTATTTATTTTAGATATTTCAAACAAAAAGGTTAAATATAATTTTGATCTGAATGAAGGGTAGGGGGAGAGCAACGGTAAATTGTTCAATGGTTGAGCTGTTTGGACTTTTTCCATTGCTAATTTTCAAAATTGTAGCACAACGTGTCGAAGAGTGGATCTCTCTTCGTTGTCAGGCGAAAACCTACTGTGGGGATCGTTACAAACAGCTGCTCAGTCAGACAGGCTAGCTGTTTGTAACGATCCCCACAGTAGGTTTTCGCCTGACGACGAAGAGAGATCCACTCTTCTAAACGTTGTGCTACAATTTTGAAAATTAGCAATGGACAAAGTCCAAACAGCTCAACTAATAATATAATTTTGTTCGTTTTTGCTTCCTTTTCGAGATAAAAATTGTTTTATATGAAACATTTCATAGCGTATTTTGGGAAAGCCATGGATTTAATTCCCATATGTTATGTCAATTTAAGAGAGCAGTGTATTATGACAAATTATTGAAATAATTTTAGTTTTGCCCTTTAAATGTGCAGAAATGTGATCGGAACAAATGTAACTTTTCGTTGTGAAAAGGAATTTTACAATATTGTTTGACGAAGAAAAGTCAACCGGGAAATTAAAATACCCCATTCTACATAACACACTGCTGCTAGTGGAAAGTTTGAATCCACGATTTGTGAAATACTAAGGAAGTCAAAATTAGCAAATATCCAGGACGAAAAAATTAAATCTCCAAGAAAAAACGTACAAGCAGAACTAAAAAAAAAAAAATGAAGTGAGTGAATCTGATTGTCTATTGCATCGCTTACTTAACAAATTAATTGCTGATTAATATTTATTACTTATAATGAAACTAACATCCGTCCATTCATATCATTATCATTAATTTCTCTAAATATATTTATAAAACCTCTAATTGTAATTACATTAATATTCTCGTTATAGAAATGTATTTTAGACTTATATCAGTGGCGGTTCCTCGGGGGAGGGAAGGGAGGAACGTCCTCCTCACATTTTTCTTCTTTTCAAAGTAAATACCAAATAAAATATGTGCCCTGAAATTCAAGGAAGATTCGATCATTTTTAAGTTCACAGCTATAAGAAAACCTCGGTTGATCGAGTTTTAAACGATGCGCGCTCATGTGCTGCTAGAAAACTGTGAGAAAGATGCGAGATTTTTTGTGTGGAGGAAAGCCAATCCATTCCTCCTTTACTGCAGTTAGCACACATAGACAACAGCGCACTAGCGGCCGAGAAAGTAGCAGAGTTTTAAAGCGAGTAAATGAACGGAGAGGGAGGAGATCCTCCTCTGAATCAGCGCATGGGCGGGAAACAGAAACCGACTGGTCGTGCAGCAAGCTCGCTACCGCTGCCATCTAACGATCTTGCATTCAACCAGACTATAATACAACTAGGAGGAGGCACAATAAAACAGTTTTAACGCAAAGCTATGAAAGACACCATATAAACTTTTTTTAAAATTATAAATCAAAAATTTTATTCATTGCACTTTATATAGGCTACTATTCATGGTTTGAAACTTTCAAGGATATTTGAAAGTTAAAGTCGTGTTTATATAAAACAAAGAGGAAGTAGTTCTACGTTAGTATCGCAGATCTTTTTGGCCCCTGAAATTCACTTCCGTTCATTGTATACTAGACAGGGCAACAGCCAAGTTGTCAGTTTTGTACAAATATATTTGAAATTGAAAGTAAGTAGGTACTCCAAACTACATTATTTTTAACATAAAAAATTGGGCACCGTCAACTTTGAACAATAATGGTAGTATGACTTTACAAGAACTGATATTCTTCAAAAGCATGTGATACTGAACTTGTAAAATATACATGTGGCAACACAGACCACGTGGGTGGGTGCAGTGTTCTCGCTTTCCTCAGATTATTTCCCATTCCTATTTCCGTGGTTCCGATTAGGTGTTAGTTGCTATAGTCTCTTTCAACACGTATGATGCTGTAGTGTGCTCGAAAAATGCTGCGAGGTGAATTTCCTTGCAATTGTTAATTTGTGCAATTATTCAACAATGAATGGAAGTGAAAACATTATATTTTATGGAAAATTTAGGAAACTCAGTTTACAAGAACAGATTATTGCTATACAGAAGGGAAGGCCAACCCCAAAACTACCTGGTCTTACATGTGTGCATGTTGGCTAATTTGTAGCATGTTTCATTCAAGAAGGTGTCATTTCGTCCTGTTACCTTCTTTCCTCCTTTTAAGAAATACGCAGGAGCCGCCACGATATATATTTTTTTTTCTCCCTGTAACATAGTTCTAGTAAGCTTATATTAAATTAATTTTCATCATTTTACTAGCTATCTCAAATCTCAAATTAATTATAATTGATTGAATTAAATTAGCTCATAAATAAAGTTACTATTTTACCTTATAGGTTTATCTAAATTTAAATAAATATGTAGTCTACTAGTCGTTAAAACTTAACTGAAGACTATTGCTGGAGAACCTTTTAAGTGTAGCGTAAATATTCGTGATTTAAATATGTATTGTATTGATTAAGGCTGGTTGAGTGGAAGAGAAGGCCTTATGACCTTAACTCTGTCAGCGAAAATAAAACATTATTATTATTATTATTATTATTATTATTATTATTATTATTATTATTATTATTATTATTATTATTATTAAAGCATGTCTTTTGTGAAAAAGCGATGTTACATATAGTTACGATAATGGAATAAATGATTTGAATATGTAATTAAAATTTAAAATAAAAACCTTCAAACCGACGAACTCATCGATGACATTATGGTCAGTCGTATTACGGCAATTCTACTGATAGCCGGAATGTAGTGTAGTGGATAGACTCCGAGCTTGACGACTTGTAACACTGCCTGTACTAACCTGCACCCTCTGCACGATAGGATTGACGTAAGTTGATCTATTCTGTTTTTCTGCTACATTTTATACTAATTTTTGGATATATTACTGTCGTTATAATGCTGGATTGTTGTCTAGAGTTAGCAGAGTGACTGCATTCCTTAAAAGACTGTACTATCACTCCCCTTCGTATTGGATGAAAAAGCTTTGATATATTTAAATAGAATTAGAGTTACATATTGTAAAAAATTTTTAAATATTAGTTTAAATTCATCTAATAATGCAGCTAGAATAGAAATGGGAATGGATAATGCCATAGTACAATTCTAGTTAGAAACACGAAATATTTAATTAAAAGAATCCAAAGCAACCAAAATACATTTATGAAAAAATATTTATGCTCGACCATGCCGAAATGTAGTAATTATACACCTGGTAGTAGCCCTTTAATGCACCTCATTAAAGTGCACCTATTCATTATAGTTCAGTTGTTCAGCCAATGAGAAATAACCTTTGTAGCATTATAAAAGCGCAAGTATCGATTATTCTCGGATATGCAATCGAAAGACAACTAGCGAAAAGTCACGGAGGCTGGAAATCCAATACTGTCGCAGAAGGTTATGTTCTGTTACTATAATAATTAGCGTTAATTGTAAATAATATTCAAATAAATTCAATTTGTCATCTCGTTTTTCAATTCTAAATCAATTTCCAGGTTATATCAAGACTAATGTTCATGTTATTCTCTAGATTATATCAAGGTCAATGACATTCGTTCCTCAGAAAAAATCAATACTTTCGCGTCTGCGCACATATCACAATTGAGGGGCTTAGAACAAAAAGCAGGTGACGGAAACCTAGTTTTGAGGAAATTACAGTTAAAGTTCTACATGCAATGGAATATTATACACTAGTTTGGTGAAATGATGCCCATATAGCAGTACTGCACAGTGTGATCACTTACCTGATTTTATCCCAAAGAAACATCCTTTTGGGCTATCACAAGACGCACTTACCTCATTTTCTTAATAATGTCACGTACCTGCTTTTTGTTCTAAGCCCCTCAATTTAGAAGGTCAGTTCCGCTCCTCACTTACATAACCATAACATGAATATTTATGAATAATTTCAAGTTAGAAATATGGTCGAGCATAAAAAGTCGTATAAAACTTGCCTATAATGGTAATTAAGACGCTCGTATGAAAAATTATGAAACTCGCTTGCGCTCGTTTCATAAACAAACATAATCGCTCTTAATTACTACCATTATAGGCTCGTTGCATAATGTACTATTATTGAATCAAATTACAAACACTACAAATAAAGCCATCGTAAAAATTAAAAATAACATTTATAGTATAGGATTGGGGTGGTTATGGATTAACTTGGCTACTAGCAACAGCGCAACAATTTTAAATTTAATAAAATCAAGATGTAAAAACATTATAAGACAAAATGGCTTTAGTAGTATTAATGAAATGCGCTCACTAATATTTTTTGATATTATAAAAAAGTATGGAGACGAAGTGCATATATTGATAATACAAAAATGAAAGAAAGATTTGGGCTAGCCTGGTTCAGACTGAGAACTGAAGATTAAAAAATAATAGAGGTAATCTACCTCAAGGTATTTGCCCTTTATGTGGAAAAAGAGAGGATGACATTCATATTTTTCTTGAATGTCAATCTACAAAAGAAATTTGAAAGAAGTTTATAAATGAAAAATTGTTATTAATTAATAAAAAAATAGCTATTAAAAACTAATGTATATTAATAACAAAAATCTACAAAAGCAGATAGGTTTATACTTCTTTTTTTGTAAAAAAAAATTGAAAGAATTATGAAATAACTGGAAACGAATGAGTAAAGATTAGATAAGAAAAATAGCCTACTTACTACTTTGGTACTATTTAGAAATATATTCAAATACAACATACTAAGGTGGTTGAGTCTTGCAATAAAACTAGACGTAAGTGCAAGACAAGACAACTTATATTAATTATTTGATTTTAGAAATTGTGTTAAAATTGTATATTTAATGTGTAAAATTATAAAATTGCATAAAAGTTAGTTTTAATTATTATGTATATGAACTATTCTGTGAACTATTAATAATAATCTAAATCACTCCCCTTCGTTTATTATTGCTTCTGCAACTAGTGAAAGATAGCCGACAACACTCTGCTTCCCCTCTCCGGATTGAAAGTTAATACGGTCGGGTAATAGAATAGATCCATGTACTTACGCTTACATTGGCTCATTGTACATCCTATATTATGCGATATAATTATTGTTCCAATGCGATAAGTGGTCCGAGAGGCATTCGTTAATCCGATGCAGACAGGTGGACCATTCTACCTCAGTCCTGGTCACAGCCCTATAAGAATATCTGAGCCCGGAGCCCCAAGCACTTTTATATCATCATCTGAACACCCTCTTTTTAACTGCATACTGCAGATGATAGATAAAATGAGGCAAAAAAAGTTGGTGGAATAAAATGGGAAAGCGAGAGAACCCCGAGAAAATCCCTGTACATTATCTGCTTTGTCCATCACAGATCCCATTACGACCTTGTCGGGGATCAAACCCGGACCATCTATATGGACACGGATTATGAATTAAGTTTTAACCGCACTTTCAATATATCTGTGAAGGGGGGGGGGAGATAGGTGGACACTATCCTATCTTGGCTCCTGTGCTGACGCAGTTCCAACTGGAATAATATTTGCTGTGGACAAGAACTGAGGGTTTTTCTGTTTTCCTAAGCTCTAAAAATTTGATTACAACACTATTTCCACTTTATCTTTTCTTATTTCGTAAAAATTACGAGCTTCGGTACCGTAATGCTAGACTAGATGGTGTCGACCGGTCAGATGGACCGATGCCAGTAAAAGTAACCTTGGGCGAGATCCTACTTTTCGAGTTTGATCAGTTATACTCTTATCTGATGATTTTTAGAGAACTGCCTGAAACTGTCATTGCGGTATCTCTATTATTTTTCACTTTATACATTTCTTGTTGAAAGGTTTGTCTTTTGTTTCCTAAGCCGCCGGTCAATCCAGTATACTATTCATAAACCTCGAGCTTCCATTGCATTTGTGGCATAGGATTTCCATTGCATTATGGATCTACCTATTCTCTTTTAGATATAAACTATTTACACTATTCGATTCAGCTAAAAAGAAAAGGCGAGTTCAAAATAAAATAAAATAAAATAAAAATTTGGAGGAAGAAGTAAGAGAACAGAATACTAAAGCAAACATAATATCAGGATATCTAAGAGATGTAATTTGGAAAAATAAATACATGAACTTAGAAAGCAAGATCAGAATATATAAAATGTGTATAAGACCAGTAATGACATATGTAACGGAAACTCGAGCAGAAACAAAAAAACTGCAAAAATGATGACAACAACAGAAATGAGGACATTACGAAGTATTGCTGGCGTTACGTTATAATATGATAGGCAGACGAATGAT
This sequence comes from Periplaneta americana, assembly GCF_040183065.1. Classification (NCBI taxonomy): domain Eukaryota; kingdom Metazoa; phylum Arthropoda; class Insecta; order Blattodea; family Blattidae; genus Periplaneta; species Periplaneta americana. The sequence goes on from NC_091130.1 coordinate 61,279,006, forward strand.
GAGATTAGGGAAAAATGTAGAGTGCAGGACGTGACAAAATGGATCAATTCTAGTATAAAAGGATGATGGGACCATGTATTAAGGATGACGGAAGACCGACTGCCGAAAATCGCAATGAAAGGAAAGTTGGACACCCCAAGACCTTTGGGACGACCCCCTAAACGGTGGAAGGAAAGCTGGACACCAACATCGGATTAAGACAGCAAAGTTGAAAAATACAGGATTTATCCTAAAACACGAGGAAGAAGAAGAAGAAGAAGAAGAAGAAGAAGAAGAAAATTTATGTTTTGCATACTCTTAAATTGGAAACATATGCGCAAAATAAACGTAGCTTAAAAATAAGAATGATTTCAACTGTGATTTCACATAAACATAGTGCATTTACATTATTTTATATAGCTTAAAGAAAGCTATGTATTGTGGGTCCCTATCACCACGGCACGGCGCGTCCTCAGGTTGCGGATAGAGGAGACGGCCTCCAGATATGGAGGGTAGCTGCGAATACATTGAATAAGCAGTCGTGGACAGCCGATAAGGGGTGGTATTCTAGCTTGGGGGTTGGGCGAAGGACTAACAACCCATCACCGTAAAAAAACAGCTTGTTACGAAACCTTACAATAAGCTTCGGAATGGGACTGATTCTTTGGCACGACCAAAGTGTTCTTGCACAAGATAGGGACCGATGGCGGGCTTATGTGAGGGGCGGCAATGAATCTCCGAGTTCCTTAAAACCCATTTGTAAGTAAGTAAGCTTAAAGAAAGATCAATTATAACACTCGAAATTCGCACTCACTTGAATGGAAACCACATAATGAAAGTTAAGTACGAGTTCAACACTGTAGTCCCGCATATTATACTTAAATCGAAGTCATAAGTTACATACAGTTTAATCAAGCTTATGCAAATAACATAATGAAGCTTAAAGAACGAATTCAACACTGTGTTTTGCATGCACTTAAACGGAAACGATGCATGAAACTTAAGAAGCTTGAAGTGTGAGTTCAACACTGATCTACACTTAAAACGAAACCATACATACAACTTAATCAAGTTTAAAGCATGAATTCAACATTGCGTTTTGCATACACTTAAACGGAAACCATACATAAAACTTAAAGAAGCTTAAAGTATGAGTTCAACACTGTGGTTCCACATATATACATTTAAATCAAAACCATACATAAAACTTAATCAAACTTGAAGCACGAATACAACATTGCGTTTTACATACACTTAAACTGAAACCATACATAAAACTTAAAGAAGCTTAAAGTGTGAGTTCATCACTGCGGTTCCATATATATATATATATATATATATATATATATATATATACTTAAATAGAAACCATACATACAACTTAATCAAGCTTGAAGAACGAGTTCAACACCTCTGTTTTTCATACACTTAAATGGAAACGATGATACATAAAACTTAAAGAAGTTTAAAGTGCGAGTTCAACACTGTGGTTCCACATACACTTAAATCGAAACCATACATACAACTTAATCAAGCTTAAAGCACGAATTCAACACTGCGTTTTACACACACTTAAACGGAAACCATACATAAAACTTAAAGAAGCTTAAAATGTGAGTTCAACACTGTGGTTCCACATACACTTAAATCGAAACCATACATACAACTTAATCAAGCTTAAAGAACGAATTCAACACTGCGGGTTTTCATACACATAAATGGAAACGACGATACATAAGACTTAAAGAAGCTTAATGTGCGAGTACAAACACTGTGGTACCACATACACAACCATATGTGCAATATAATTAATTTTAAATTATAAGTTCTAAACTGAGATTCCTCACATATTTACTTAAATTGAAACAATGCATTCAACTTGCTATGTGTCAGAAAAGAACAATTTGTTTGTATACATCTTACGCCTGATTAATGTAATATGTTACTAGTCAAACATATATGCAATGGAGGGGGGAAAGGAACTGCCTTCCTATCCCATTGTCTCTTGACTTAGTTGCCTCATGAGTGTTGTCTTATTGATGTCACTTATGAGGTTCAAACCTGTCTTCGGACAGTTGACTAAACAACAACAACATTCATCTTAGTCAAGCTTAAAGAACAAATTCAACACTGCCGTTTCGTATACACTAAGACGGAAATCATATCGTCACCTGAATCCAAGAACTAGGTAACTCAATTTTTCCTATTTTGAGATATGGCCAATTTACTTATTTATTCCACTAAAGAACATGTCTCGTTTTCTTTTACCTATTTGTTACATTGAAAAACAGATGTCGCTGGTATCGTTTGATCAGTTACCTAGTTATTGCATTACATTCTGAGCGATTTTTTTTCTATGCTATAACAGAGATAACTAAAAAACTCAAATTTCGAGTTACTTAGTTCTTGCATTCACATGACGATATATACAACTTAATTAAGCTTAAAATACGAGGTTTAACATCGGGTTCCGCATATATCTAAATCGTAAATAATACATACAACTTAATTGGCTTAAAACATGAATGCAATACTGCAGCTCCGCATGTACTTAAATGAAAACCATATACAGAATTTAATCAAGTTTTAAACCACGAATTTCACATTACGGTTAGGGTACACTTGAACGATAACTAAACACAAAACTTAATGGTGCTTAAAGTGTGTATTCAACACTGTTGTTTCGTATACAATTGAATGGGAACCATATACATAGTTTAATCAAGTTTATAGCACGAATTCAACAGTGCGGTTTCACATATAATTAAACGGAATTCATTTTCACAGCTTATCGAAGCTTAAGCACGAGTTTATGTCTGCGGTTTCGTACCCACTTAAGTGGAAAGCATGTACGCAACATATAATGAAGCTTAATAAATTACGAATCATTTTTAAAGCGGAAAATCATTAACAATAATATTGAAATATTATTATTGTTTATTCTCTCTCTCTCTCTTTTTTATTAGAAATAATATGAAATTCATATTTTTTGTCTGTGCTCGTATATCTCCAAAATGGATTTTTTTTTTAATGTTGAATTGAGAATTTACCGGTATTTAAGAATGTCTAAACAAAATAGTTAAAACGTTGCCTTGGAAAAGTATGAGAAGTGTCCGCTAGCGAGAATTAATGTTACGCGAAGTTTCGTAAATGGGCCCTAAAATCTCCTGTCACTACTAGACAGCACCGACGGAGTCAACAATGTTGGGATAATGGTTCCATCTTCAGGGAGTTGTGAAAACTAATTTCTCTTCCACACTCGTGCATGAAAACCCACTCTATATTGATTTTGCCGTCATATTAGTGGGGGCACTACTGCCCGGTCCAGTGCTGCAGCAGAGCAGAAATGAACGTGACTGCAATCCCAACGGTGTTCGGTTCGAATCCTGGGGACCGAAGTTGTGATTTATGTCCTTTCCATTGGGTCCTCTTGTTTAATGACTTGTTTATGTTGTACTGTGCTGTAACAGTTGCAGGCATTTTGACATGTAAACTGCAAACAACTACACATTTTATGATTATAAAATATTATTTCAGCTGAAGAGAAATAATGGGCTTAGTTTATGAACACGTCATGGTAAAATCACAGTCTAGTATATACAGTAACGAAGCTCAATACGTAGTAAATATATATCCATAGGTAGTTGCTAACCACTAGGCTCGCTACTATCGCCTCATTACAGACAATGCAAAATAGTACCTGCACAGTCTATTGTTTCTAGTACCCTCAACAACTCAAGCTTCGTGACTATATGCTAGACTGTGGTATAATGTAGACATGTTTAGGTCTATGAAGTTGAGGTTGATAATGAGAAGATAGGGAAAGGGATAGTAATAAAATAAGTATATTAACATAAACGTGTTAAAATGGAGAACTAAAGTATTGACAAGAGATTTATTATAATGTTCTAAGATTAACCCTTAAGTAGGTGCGCTGATTTTCGTGACAGTACTAGTCGCGTCGGGTCCCATAGTACCCCATATTAAAATTGCATTTATTGAGGTATGTTAGTGATATATTGCAGTTTTTATATAATTAAAACTTTGTTTATATACTCAACAATTAGTTTGTTTCAGTTTTGATGAAAATAAATAATAACAGCGTGTTATGTAGTCAACTTGGTTTATTGATCCACATTTTAATCGTTGTTAGTTTTAATAATGCAGGCTCTCATTTAATAGAATATTACAACTACATAAACATACACAGGTATCGTTTAATGCTATTTTCTATAAGGTACAATACGTATCAGCACTAGTACATAAAAAAAATAGAGAAATGCCCTACCTCATGGTTTTAATACAATTTTAGAACATTGCAGACAAATATAGACATTACTTTCAAAGTATAACAAATTTTACCATGGTCGTAAGTCATTATTATGGACAAAAAAATGTCATTTGTTTTGGTCATTCAGTTGGTACATTTGCGTATTTCTGTAATATGTCTGATTCACTCAGACGATCCAATTCGTCATGATCGGATTCTCCATTTTCATCATCACTTGTCTCTACTTCGTCCATAAGCTTTCTAATACGTACTGCTTCTTCTTCAATACTACACATTTCATTGTTAGTCACTTAACTGCCTTTACCTAAAATAATAGACGAATGAACTGTAAAACACTAAAGGCTGGTTCACAATAAACCGGGAACAGAAACGACAACGATAACGAGAACGGAAATAATGTTAAAATACATGTATTTCCGTTCTAGTTCTCGTTGTCGTTTCCGTTCCCGGTTTATTGTGGACCAGCCTTAATCGAAAACAAGAAGAGTGTGGTATAATAATACTGTTACGTTAGTAGTCGCGTGGGGACCTGAAAAACTCCCAACGTCGTCTACATTGCAAACTAACAGCCTAACAATAGAGGCGAACACTTTATAATTCCGGAAACGATCTTTTAGGAAGGTACTGAAGCGCCCAGCAGTATAGCCAACATATAAGTAGTTATATATCAACATTCATAACCTACGGGGCCTACCATACCCCCACGCGACTACTTACGAGTTAAGGGATCTTATTCATAAACGACATTTTGTATCAAATTTGACTTTGGAAAGAACAAAGACGCCATTTTCCTGTTCATTTGGCATTTTGAAGAAAGTAAACTTCAATCGCGATTTTACCTCGAAGTCGCCCGAAATTGACTTTGACTTTGTTTCATGTATAAAAGGAAAATGATTGATATTTTGGAAATTATTGAATTTACCGATAATATTGAGGACATCCTGGAAATTATTCAAGCTGCACATGTTCCTCGGCGTAATATTAGAAATACGCAAAACCCTGTTGAATTTTATAGGGATAATGAATTCAAATCAAGATACAGATTTGATAAACAGACAGTATTGGATATCCTCGTCATGTTTCAACATGAGTTTAATAATAAAATAATCAATAATAATAATAATATTATAATTATTATTATTATTATTATTATTATTATTATTATTACAACTCTTATTTCATTGTGATATAGCGGTTAACTGTTAATGGCTTACTATTGATTTTATATATTTAGTTCTAATCTTTATACTTCTTCACCAGTCCTATTAATAACCTAGGTCTCTTTCAGAGTCTGTCGTTTGTGGCATCTTCCATGTTTTCAGAATTATTTTACAATGAAATGATTATCTTGCAAGAATGACTAACAACCGCTTCATGTTAGATTGTTTTATGATTCAAAAACTGCTGAGCACAACCACTTTCAAAACGCCTCATCACTGATGGTAAGTCAGTAGTAAATAGTGTGAAAACTAAATAAAATTTAAATAATCAAGTCATACAATATTGCGACAGAACATCAAGTTTTCTGTACGTAAGGATCTAATTGAATCCTACCTCCGTCCTCGATTCACTCAGGAGTTACCGTAATGGCATATAACATTACGTCCTTCTAGAGAAACTACACCTTCAAATGGTGAAAGAATTATCCAAATTGGTTAAGTAGCTTCTAAGATTACTTCATACAAACACACAAACATTCTTTATATGTATGTTAATATTGATGAACATTCATATATTCCCAGCATAGAACACAAATTATATCCGTATAAAAATAGTGTTAAATGAATATCTTCCGTTTGTTGTGCAAGGTTGCCTTAAATAGGCGCAGTTACTTGTTTTCCCGTATTACTCTGAGGCGGCACTGATAAAACGCATTGTTGTTTTAAAACTCGTATATCTCGTCAAATATCAGTCCTGTGAAAATTTTGCATAGAATAAAACTTATCGGAAAGCGTTTTTAAAGAAGCTTTTGTTATGTAACATTCTTCATAAAAATCAATAATAAGCGAGATAGGCCTATTTCGATTTAATTCAGGCCCCCTTATTACTTCCCCTTTAAATAAAATATTTTGAATGCCATATAGCTTAAAAGCAAAGTTGGAACTAACTTACACGCTAATTTTCATATAAATCGGTTCGGCCATTATCGCGTGAAAAGGTAACAAACATCCATACAGACAGACATAGAAACAGAAATGTCAAAAATGCTATTTTTGGTGTCAGGATGGTTAATTATACATGTTAACACCAATTATTTTTGGGAAAGCGAAAATTACCAGAAACATTTTGGTACAGATTTATTATTACTTGTTGGCCTCAGTAGCGTAGTTGGTATAGCGCTGGCCTTCTATGCTCGAGGTTGCGGGTTCGATCCCGGCCCAGGTCGATGGCATTTAAGTGTGTTTAAATGCGACAGGCTCATGTCAGTAGATTTACTAGCATATAAAAGAACTCCTGCGGGACAAAATTCCGGCGCACCGGCGACGCTGATATAACCTCTGCAGTTGCGAGCGTCGTTAAATAAATCATAACTTTTTTTTTTACTTACGTATAGATTATTTGATTATGAAATTCAATTGTTGTAACAGTTTTAAAATAAAATTTCATTAAATACATCTGCAGAACAATTAAATAGTCCGACACATGCAATAAAATAATAAAAGACTCTGGTATCTGATGATACGAGTACATAAAAATAGTTATTGAAATATTATTTGAATTTCTCCATTGTTACGTCAGTTGTAATGGATGTAAGATGAGAGAAAAAGGAGAATGCGAGAGAACTGAAAGGTCGCAGATCTGCCAAGCCACGTTTTAAACAAGACGAAAATAGAGGATATTGCTATAAGTGTGAAAGAGACAGCGCGCGGATGCAGCTGAGACACGTACAGAAACATCATTATTATTATTATTATTATTATTATTATTATTATTATTATTACTTTGAGGCCCCTGGCGGCCGCCAGGTTCACCCAACTATCATCTCATTATCACTAATTTCATCGACGCTAGATAGATAACCTAGTAGTTGGATCAGCGTTGTTAAAATAACCAATTAAATACTATTACTACGAATCTGCAGAGCATACCGCACAATATCAACAGATGCGGCTCTAGTCATTGCTGGTATAGAGCCACTTCACTTGATCGGACTCTACAAAGCAGGAATAAGCGACATAAAACGGAATCGGAAGACAACATTTCAAGAATTATCCTTTGATCCACAATACAAATCACATTTTCTGGCCGCAGGACATCCGGGACTACAGCACGACTGCTATCAATCTCACAACTGTAGCGATATCCATACATATGAAATTTACACAGATGGGTCAAGAATTAACGAATGCGTTGGCTGTGCATTTGTCATCTATTGTGAGGGCATAGAAGTCCATACAAAACTCATCCGACTATCTTCCACCAACACAGTTTTTCAAGCGGAACTCTACGCTATCAAGGAAGCGGTGAAATGGTGCGCAGAACATGATCATAGTGCTCGCATCTACAGTGACTCTCAGGCAGCAATCCATGCAGTAGACAATAAATATATATTGGATCCCCTCACAATTGAAATAAGAAATAACATCAGGAATACAACGCATGTCTGTGTAAGTTGGGTTCGTGGACATGCTGGAACAACTGGAAACGAGCGTGCTGATGTGTTGGCGAAACAGGCTGCCGCTTCGGATCTGGAATATATGTACACAAAATGCCCTATGTCTTATGTGAAGAAGCGTTTAAAAGAACGTGTAATTAATCAATGGAATGATTACTGGGTTCGCAGCACAAAGGGAGCCTTAACTAGGGAATTATACTTCCCTACCATATACGATAGACTAAATTCTAAATTAATGCAACCAAACTTTGTTCTTACTCAGTTCTTATCTGGACATGGCAAGTTTGGTAGCTATTTCGAAAGATTCAAGATAGAAACAGAAGGTGGAAATGTTTGTGCATGTGACGACTCCCTGCAAACAGTCCAACATTTGTTATTTGAGTGTCACAAATTTGAACTTCAACGTCTTGAACTAGTTTGTCGATTAGACAGGTGCGACACCAAGTACTCCCCACCAATACAAGTGTTCCGAAATAAATGCTGTTATCAAGATTTTATGAGATATGTAAATTACGTTCACAAAAGTTGTAATCTGAACACATGATAAAATTTGTATATATCCACTGAATTATTATTCTTTTTTTTATTTTTTATTTTATTTATTTATTTTTTTTTTCGCCACTTGTTTTGTTTCCTGTGAGGGTGTGTTCCTGTGGTATAGTGTAGAGTCAAAGAGTGTATGTGTTTTGAAGTTGAGTTGTGTGTTGAGAATTTCGTTGGGATGTGTTTTTTGTGTGTATATTTCATATTGTTCTACTGTGTTAGTTCTGGCGTTTTTGGTTGGATGTGTAATATTTCCATGTCTGTGGTGATGTCTCTGTGGGTGTGATTAGCATTTGGTATGTGTTCTGCATATGTGGAGGTGTTTTGTAATTTTGTTATGGCTGTGATGTGTTCTTTGTAACCTGTTTGAAACGATTTGCCTGTTTGTCCAATGTAGAAGTTGTTGCAGGTGTTACAGTTGAGTTTGTATACGCCTGTGTGGTTGTATTTGTTTGTTTGTGTTGTTTGTGTGTTGAGATGCTTTTGTAGAGTGTTATTTGTTCTGTATGGGATGTTGTAATTTAATTTCTTGAATGTAGGTAGTAACTATGTGCTTTTTTTTTTTTTTTTTCCGTATGTTAGTGTGATGTATTTTTGTGTTCTTGTGTTTGTGATGTATATAATTTAAAAATTGCTTGTGACAACAATGTTTAACGGAAAACTGTGTAACGTCTTCACAGATTTCAACCCACAGAAATTTAAACTACATTCTAGTGAATATGAGGATTAGATATTTGCTTAGGTTATAATATAGCATACATTTCATGAAACTTATTTATAGAAATATAAGATTGTATTTTAGGATTTAATTTCAACTCATTCCATTTCATTCATTCATGTGTATAACTTAAAAAACTTTGTACAGATTTGCTGAATATATAGATTTGTTAAATTGTATTAATTTCATAATTGACACGTAAGACTAATTCAATAGGAGACTTCATAAACCTATATCATATTATTATTATTATTATTATTATTATTATTATTATTATTATTATTATTATTATTATTATTAGCCTACTATTATGTATTTATAACCCTAACATACCTACCTCAGGTAAAATAGGGTTCTTTGTAAAATTGGAGTATAATAAATAAATACTATTACAACTCTATATGCTTCTTGTAAAGGGGATATTACCAAGTGATTGACGGCTCCTGACTCCTGACGAGATTAGCCGTGGATGAATGAACTGGTCAGCAGGTTCACGGGAAATTACCACAGGAGCCCTCTCGAAGGCGAGCGGGCTTGGGCGTCACGTCACGCCGCGGAGCCTCAGGGCCGCTCGGGCGCCAGCAGTTGTCACTGTCCCAGCAAGGCTTCTTTATTGCCACTGTTTTGTCACCTGCATATTCATAACGTGAGGACTGACGTAAACACGACGACCAGCATAACAACCGCCTACGTCAGGGATAGCCAATTTGTCGAGCATGACCTACTGTGAATCGCAATAAGACATCCGTAGAGAAGTGGCGGGAAAAGAGAAACTAGGAATTAAATTCAATATAGAATTAAACAACATTAATGGATATTGTATATATTATAGGTTGCATGCAAGATGTTTCAAGATTACTCGTATCGCATAATTGCAATTAAAATAAAATGATTAGATTTTGGACAAAAAGCTCAGACACGTCGAATCTTGTTGCGCTAAACCACAGTCTAATATATACAGTCACGAAAATCAATATGTAATAAATATGCTTCCATAGATAGTTGCTAACCACTAGGATCGCTACTATCGCCTCATTACAGACAATGCGGAATATTACCTGCACAGTCTATTGTTCCTAGCAACCTCAACAACTCAAGCTTCGTGACTGTATATACTAGACTGTGGCTAAACGACGCGACGTATAGATTTTACCGGACTGTGTTCCAACCTATGCGTTATGTCTAGTTGTTCCTCAGTTAGCACATGTCATCTCCTTTCTTTCTTGTCCAATACTACTGAACCTGTATTTCTGAATTTTTGTCAAGATTATATATTGCACTCTTAAACTGGGGATTCTGGATATTTTCGGCGGAATTTTCTAAGCAATCTTCTCTACGAATCGCGCTCCGCAAAAGTATCGTAAATTAAAACATGCTGTTTCACACTGAACTTCATGAGACTACACAATGACTTGAATAAAGAAAAATATAAACGAATCACTTCTTACTGCGACTCAAAACGAACAGACAAACACCGTCTCTGACAGGGTTGCCGGATAAAGGAATCGCAACCGTCGTCGTACAAACTTATGAAAATTGTCGTACTTGAGCATAAAATTGTCGTATATTTCTCAGCTTCCTAATACACACACATAATTCCAGTCCACCGCTGTGTAGTAATGGTTAGTATGTCTGACTGTGAAACGAGGGGGCCGGGATTCAAATCCTGGTTGAGACAAGTTACCTGGTTGAGGTTGTTTTCGGGGTTTTCCCTCAACCCATTAAGAGCAAATGCTGGGTAACTTTCGGTATTGGACTCATTTCGCTGGCATTACCACCTTCATGTCATTGACGCCAGATAACCATCGCAATTGATAAAGAATCATAAAATAACCTATATATTATACATGTCTACCAGTCCCAGTCAATTTCAGTTCCAAATTTTAAGAATTTACTACTAATTATTGTTCACATCCACAATGACATTCAGGATTGAAGCAAATCGCCACCCAGTTCTTCATCATCAACACTGTTATCGCCGTAAAGCGTGCACGATGACGCTTGGTTAGAAACAACTTTCTTATATTTAAAGTCAGCAGAATTTGATCTTTGGCCGGCGCGGCGGCAGATATTGTAATATCTAACAATGCGGCGGCTGAAAATGATATCAAATTAATTCATCTACAGTCGACTTTAAACCCGACACCTCTATAACGTCGGTGCGTTTAGACTTATTAATGCTACTGCGATACTATTTCATTGATAAAAGACTTCCTTTATCGAACAAACAAGGAAGTTAATAAAATTAAACATGTAGTAGGCCTACTTTGATATAACCGCGCCGTATACGTGAAACCTAGAGCTCAAGATGACAAATTATGACTTGCATGGCAAGTATAATTACCAGATCGAGTTTCAAATCATTTTCTCTCCTTAAAAGCATGTTTCTTTCGGATTACTGTAGTCAAGGACATACTGAATGAAGAAAACTTGTCTAAAAGGGAATAATTAACCATCAATTTTATTTCAATAATTATAAACCAACATTATAAGTTCCAAAATAATTGTTTCCCTTCAGTGATATAGTCGTACAAAATTGCGTACGACATAGAGTTCGGTCGTACCTCGTACAATTAGTCAAAATAGTCGTATGCGTACGACTATAGTCGTACATATGGCAACCCTGGCCTCTGATCAACTTTCATGTTTATTTAAGGGGAAGGACCTAAAGGAAATCTCTCGTATACTATTTTAAGTAGAGCCTCTATTTCCTTAACATAGTTCCATATCAATGTATGTTCTTGTTTAATCAACTGTCCGAAGACAGGTTTGAACCTCATAAGTAACATCAAGAAGACATCACTCATGAGGAAACTAGACCAGGAGATAATGGGGTAGGGTGGCCAGTTCCTTTCCCCTTCCAACGCATACTTCGCCGATTAGCTACATTTTCCACTAATCAGAATTCAGATGCATACGAACAATTGTTTTTCCTCTGACACATATTATCGTCAAGTGAAATGTACTGGCTAATAATAGATATACATATCAGCCAGAACCTCACTCAGAGGTAATCAATGTATGAAGCCTTTTTAATACAACATTTTCACTTTTGTCCATACATAAAAAATGCAAAAAAAAATCTGTATTATAAAGAAAATGATATAGCTGCTCTCAAGAGTTTCACAGAATCACAAATCTTGTCTTAAATGAAAGCTAAAAGACTGCTAATCAATTTTGTTTGATGATTTTTAGAAATTTTAATTTTTATATCTTTATTTTCATTTTACATTTTTATGAACAGAAAGAAAAATTGCACATCTATTCTTAACTTATTCTTTAATTTGCAATTTGACAATAATTTCCTCTTATAGAATTATTCATGTATAATGTGAGAATATGCCCTGAAATTTTTATTTAATTGTCTCTATTATTGTCTGAGATATTACATATTAAATGTTGAAACATATAAAATAAACAAATTCCGGATATTCAAGAGAACTGGAGCGCAGCGGCTATTTAAAAATGGCGTAAAACAATTATTTTCTTCCTACGACCTTGAAATTTTGCTCAAATGAAGTCAATACTATTAAGTATTTTTAGGCTAGAAATTAAAAAATGTTAATTTTGACACACATTTGGCCATTCCTATAGCCCCTTCCCCTTAACAATAAATTTAATACAAAAACTCTCTCATGAACAATTGTTAACTGTAACAATTTGTTAAACTGTTTGTTAAGTTAGCACAAGAATTTCCTGTGTTAAAACTTCAACAAAATTTTAAAATCTGAACTATGTCTGTTGTAAATTACGCTATAGGTGCAAAATTACTGATGGACCGTACGTTGCCGGGAGAAAGGTATATGATTAATGATTTCGAAATACTATCCGAGAATAAATGTTTACTGAGTTACAGACTCTCGATAACAGTTTACAATTGCCAAAAAGACAGCAGACGAAATTCGTAAGAGGTTAGAATATACAACGGAAATATCCCTCTTTCTCCCATGCTACATGTATCAAGTACCAGTACGCTACTTTCTGATGCTCGTAGAATGAGAATGAGACGAAAGTATATAACATTTCCATCAATTGAAGAACGGCCGTTACGTTGCTTAGTTCTGTTTTCTTGCATTTCAAACTATCTTCATATTTGGTTACCAATTCTACTAACAAAGATTTTCCTGTATTGTTAAAACTGGATCCATTATTTCTTTTCACACCATCACTTTGCAGTTCATTTTCAATAACAAATTAATAATAACTGCTGAAGAGATCGTAATATTGTACAGGTTATCTCTATGTGAAGCGGGTTCAGAAAAGCTCAGGTTTTTCTGGAGTTTTCCCTCAACCCATTAAGAGAAAATGCTGGGCAACTTTCGCGTTGGAATCCGGACTCATTTCGCTGACATTATCACCTTCATTCTATTCATACGCTAGGTAATCACAGCAGTTGATAAAGCGTCATAAAATAACCAATAAAAACGATTTTCGCGAGAGTTAACAAAATGTTAGTTAACATCCATCTGGAAATAGTCGGTGGAACTGAAATGCACGAAAGAATGTTAACACAGTTGTTAAAATTTTAGCAACTATTAACACACAACGTGTTAGTGCATTTTTAACATGTGTTAGTGGAACCGGCTGTTAAAGTATTAAATTTTATACCTTCCTGTCATAGGAGGAGGCATGGAGGGGCAGCCCCCCCCTCCAAACTTGTCTCAACTGTTTTTTCTTTTATTAACGTTAAAAAATATTTAATTCAAAAGACCTTTTCTGCTTTTGTTTATGATTAAGTTTCTGTGTTTAAATTGACGAATTGATATCTTGAGATCATGTGTCTGGACTATAGTATTTATTTCAAATTTCTGAATGTATAAGAATTTTTATACCTCATTTGAGGGATGGAAGCACTGAATGTTTCTTTTGTAACAGCCTGTACTCATGTGTTAGACGTCTGCAGGTGTTCAGCTGCTATTTGGAAAAGTATGAATAACATACTACACAACAATGCAGGAAACGGAAAAGTGATCCCGGTATAATGTATAAACTTAAAGACGAGATTAAATAAAATACAGTTTACATTTCATATGATATCTTCAGGAAGATAAGCTTCATATAAAAAAAGTTTCTGTTAGCATAATTACGTAATTATATTGATGTGTGCATGTGTTTCTGTACGATAGACAAAAAGAGGGAGGTTGTTTTAAGTTATGCCCTATTATAATTTGTAGTAGACCTACAGTTCAAGCCATATACAACTCGATCCGAAACATCGTGGATATGGATGTAACTCTGTAAGAAACATGCCCCCGAAAATACCTTTATTAAATGATCATATTCTGATATACTGCACCACTGTCAAGCTAAAACGGGGGGAGGAACTAATGATCTCGTTATATGGAGATTCCTTTGCCCCCCCCCCCAAGCAAACGGTTCTCTCCGCCTATGCTTCCTGTACATCGTATAGCATGATGCATGTAATGTATTGCGTACGACATTAAATGCTTATAAAATGAGTACCTATCATTTCAGACTTTGGACAGCCCTGAAGTAGACTGGATCTAGACTGGCGATGAGGAGAGGCGTGGTTTATTTGCGGAGGGCTTCGAAGAGGAGGCAGGCTGTGTTATGCGTTCCCTATTGGTTGGGTGGATTAGAGATAGATTAATTAATATTACAGGCATGCAAGAGTGAAACAGGATTTGGTTCTATGGCTACATATTAGTAAACCATTTGGCAACAAGGCGTGACGTTTATCAAGTAATGAAAGCGACAAGAATTGCTTCGAAGGTGACTGAACAAAAAGCAATGCTTCTAATCACTCTTAAAAGATACTGTAGTGGCTGCTTCGTTTGGTAGTATTATTGTTAATTCTGTATGCCAATGGAATGCCTGAATTTATTACTGATGGAAAAGTATTATGTGTTTATGCGGACGACGACTCGATAAATAATGGCTCAGCACGAAGTTCTGAGGAATTATTGACTAAAGCTGAAAATACAGCACAACAACTTAAACGTTGGTGCTTCAGTGATAGATTAGTATTAATGTCACCAAAACAATGTGTGTATGTGTGTGTATATTTGTTTTGTTTTCAATTAATTCGTTCGGCATGCTCCATTACTATAAAGTATTACTACAGTAGAGCGTCTCCTTTAGGCACAGTGAAAACGTGAACAAAGTGCAGGTAACGTGTGGAGGAGGAAAAGCCGTACGATAATGTTTTCAGAATATGTAATATGCTACCGTGCCGCACGCTGTAGCTGCCGTGACGGTTTCTTTCGTTTCCCTACGTTCATTATGCATTATAGGTAATTACAACTCAAGAGACAATAGGATATTGAAGAATTCTGAACAGTTAACTAGAGCAGCCCACTCCCTCTCCACCGTAACGATACCATCCCTACTCTGCGCTCGTGAGTTATTTCTTCTACTCTCCTCATTCAGCTGAGTGGTCGCCTTCAATGAGCACCGTTTGGACAGGGTTGGTCTAGAGCAGAGATGGGCATCGTGCCTCACTTGAGAATTTGTGCCTCACTGACCTTCACATAGCTTATCGCTCTGAGTGACATCATCTTCACAGTCCCCGTTCTTCCCTCATGCAGCTCCTAGGCGTGGGCAGGTTCTATATCAGTTTCATAAACAATATCAGTGATGGCATAATGGCATTATCAAAGCAGTGTGTACGCGTTAGAAAACGATTATTTCATGAGAAATGGGAGGAAGAGTTTTTTTTACTGTTTAGAAGAGGAGAACATACGATGTATGTTATGCTCGAAAATCCTATTAGGCATTAATACATTTAATATACGACATTAGTCCTTATGTCATAAAGAACATGCTGAATTAGAAGGTAAGACAAATTAAATATTATTTTTCGTACTATTCCCAAGAAAATTTACGATCTTAACATTTGCATAGTATACTAAATACATTATACCTTAAACACGCTGCATTAAAAAGTACGAGGAATTAAATGTTGTTTGTACGTATTATTTCCAAAAGAAATTTATAAAAAAAAATATCAAATGTGCGTAGAAAACGAAATATGATTTTCTGAAATTATTTTAGGTCGAGAACGTGCAAATCTATTAAGCAATCTTGAGAAACGCCAGAATATTCAAGAAAATAAACGTAGACAACATGATGGAATATTATTGGCTAGTTACGCAATTTCTCGCCTGTGATTTAAATCAATTCAGCGACGGAGAAACAGTAAAGAGGTTTATGATTAAAGCTGCCGAATTAATTTGCCAAATTGAATAAAAGTTTTCGAGTGTCTCACGTTAACCATGCGCTTTCATAATAATTCGCCACTGACCGCCTTAGCGATTACGATAAGGTGACGCAGGTCACAGCAGTTTATATTTCCCATCCTACTCTGCAGTCTCCTCTCCTAGTAAACAAACTATTTCAAATCGAGTGCCTCACGTAACCGAAAATTGTGCCCATGTAGGCCTATTGTCTAGGTCTAGAGGTACAAATATCTTCTAAGCAATCTGTTCCGCTCGCGAGTCGCGAGTCTGCTGAGTACAAATCGTGTACAGTCCTGCTCTAGACGTACCCACTTATCGTCTCAAAATCTGCTACTGATGAACAGCATTCAGTAGACGTGATTGCGAAGATTGCCCTGAAAGGTCAGTGCGCTATGAGGCTCGAGAATGTGGTGTATCAGTAGAGAATTCGTTCGCAGAATATTGAAATCTTCAAATTACAGCATTTACACACAATGCAAGAAGAGGATCCACTCAAGAGGCGAACATATTGCAACTGGATCACACAGCGTTTGCGTACTGACCGAACTTTCCTTCAGCAAGTTCTGTTCAGTGACGAATGCTTATTCTTTCTGGATGGAACGCTCACACACAAAATGTACGATACTGGTAAAAAAAAAAATCCAAGATGGATACGTGAAGCTAGCAACCCTGGTGCTCCAAAAGTTATGGTGTGATGTGAAATACTAGGTGACCATATTTCTTGATGGAAATGTAAACCAACTCACATATATGGGAAATTTTTCGACAGCACTGTAATGGAGTTCATGTATGATTTGCCTCTGAACAGACGGATAAGAATATGGCTTCAATAAGATGGGGCCACGGGACATTATGCTCTAATAGTTCACCAGAAACTAAATGAGATGTTCAGTGTGCACTGGGTTGGACGGAGTGAATCTCAGTCATGGCTTCCACGGTCACTAGACCTCACACCTTTTGATTTATTTCTATGGGAATTTATAAAACAGTATGTTTTTCAGACAGAGCCTACATCTATAGATGACTTGAAACAAAGGAACGGCCCACGTTATCCAGCACATCCCACCTGCAACACTTTTAAGCGTGACAGAAGAATGTCAGGATGGAGTTCCTATGATTTGCACTGAACAAACGGATAAGAATTTGGCTTCAACAAGATGGGACCACGGCACATTATGCTGTAATAGTTCGCCAAAAACTAAATGAGATATTCGGTGTGCACTAGGTTGGACGAAGTGGATCTCAGTTATGGCCTCCACGGTCACCAGACCTCACACCTCTTGATTTCTTTCTATGGGGATTTGTGAAACAGCATGTTTTTCAGACAGAGTCTGCAACTTTATATGACTTGAAACAAAGGATCGGCCCACGTTATCCAGCACATGCCATTTGCAACAGTTTTAAACGTGACAGAAGATTGTCAGGATCGAGTGAGGCACTGTCTTCAAGAAATGAAGAACATTTTGAATATTTGTGGTAGTGAATATGCTGTATACAATTGTATTTCCAATTAGAGTAATGTTTCCCATTTGTCAACTGACTTCTGTGTCACACGGCATGAGGGAATAATTATATGTGATTAGTCAATTTAGTCATAATGGAGTCTCGAAGTATCGCAGTCGGAGTCCAAGTAAATCACACACATCATTATGTTTGCAAGAGCAGAAACTCTCAGCGGGTGTTTCTTTCAACAACTGCATTGTGGACAAGCCACACGCAGCGATCCCGCATCGAGTCCTCACAACATCCGTCAAGGATGAGGAATTAGTCCTCATCGCCGCGGTTATCAACCACGAATCACTCGATAATAAGCCATGCCCTTGTCTACTTACTGAGTGAGCATTTACGAAGTGATACGGCTGTCGTATGTGGTGAACTGAAAAATGCTCGAGTGGTCGCGATACGAGAGACATCAAGGGGTCGCGATACGAGAGACCATCAAGGAAGTGGGACAATTGACCATTTTTTTTTTTTTCGAAAAATTTAATTTCGCTCAAAGTCATTTTTCCGGACGAGTATTATAACTGAAAGGCTATATGACAAACAGGGTAATTCACGAGGATTTATCGTCCCTTACGGAGCTTATTTCCGAAGACTTTCTGAGCAAAAAAGTCATATAAACTTTTGTCCTAATCTTAATATTTTCAAAGTTACATTAATTTGAAATTGGTAGTAAAATGCTGTTTCTCTTTAGTTTTAAGGGTAAAAAAATATTACAAATAGAGAATGAACTATTCATAAGTGTCATTTCTTTAATTGGCTAGTGTTCTGAAGCCAAAAATCTGTTGTTAATCGTTTTGCACAGATTTTATTTTTCAATTTTTAAACTAAAAAAGACATCATTCTTACGCACTTATCAAAAAAAAGTTACAAATCATACGACTATAGGAACTTGATTCTTTACAGTTAAATTATGCATTCTGATGCACAATCTTGAAGAATTTACAAGAGTGGCGTGATTTGTAATAATTTTTGTAGTAAATGCGTAAGAAAATGTAATTTTGTAGTTAAAAATCGAAAAAAAAATCTGTACGAAGCAACTATAGAATTCACAACACATTTTTAGCTTTAGAATACTGGCTAATTAAACAAATGATACTCCTGAATAGTTGATTCTTTATCTGTAGAATTCTTTTACCCTTAAAACTCAAGAATAATAGTATTTTACAAATAACTTCAAATTAGTGTAATTCTGAAAATATTGGGATTAGGACAAATGTTTATATGACATTTTTTGCTCTGAATGTCTTTGGAAATAAGCTCCGTAAGGTATGGTAAATCCTCGTGAATCACCCTGTATAATTATAATTATATCAGTTTTACAGGCAAGCAGTTTAAAGATCTGAAGTAATTCCATTCACTTTCTCTTTTGTCAGTTTTTAAGCTGACATGTACATTTCTTTTCAAATTTTATGTTGTCCTGTTTAACATAACACACTTAGGGCCTACAGTGAAACAGTTTGAAACTTTGTGTATTGGTTATTTTAATACTTACTTACCTACTGGCTTTTAAGGAACCCGGAGGTTCATTGCCGCCCTCACATAAGCCCGCCATCGGACCCTATCCTGAGCAAGATTAATCCAGTCTCTACCACCATAACCCACCTCCCTCAAATCCATTTTAATATTATCTTCCCATCTACATCTCGGCCTCCCCAAAGGTCTTTTTCCCTCCGGCCTCCCAACTAACACTCTATATGCATTTCTGATTCGCCCATACGTTCTACATGCCCTGCCCATCTCAAACGTCTGGATATAAAGTTCCTAATTATGTCAGGTGAAGGATACAATGCGCGCAGTTCTGCGTTGTGTAACTTTCTCCATTCTCCTGTAACTTCATCCCTCTTAGCCCCAAATATTTTCCTAAGAACCTTATTCTCAAACACCCTCAATCTCTGTTCCTCTCTCAAAGTGAGAGTCCAAGTTTCACAGCCATACAGAACAACCGGTAATATAACTGTTTTATAAATTCTAACTTTCAGATTTTTTGACAGCAGACTAGATGACAAAAGCTTCTCAACCGAATAACACGCATTTCCCATATTTATTCTGCGTTTAATTTCCTCCCGAGTGTCACTTATATTTGTTACTGTTGCTCCAAGATATTTGAATTTTTCCACCTCTTCGAAGGATAAATCTCCAACTTTTATACTTCCATTCCGTACAATATTCTGGTCACGAGACATAACCATATACTTAGTCTTTTCGGGATTTACTTCCAACCTATCGCTTTACTTGCTTCAAGTAGAATTTCCGCGTTTTCCCTAATCGTTTGTGGATTTTCTCCTAACATATTCACGTCATCCGCATAAACAAGAAGCTGATGTAACCCGATCAATTCCAAACCCTCTGTGTTATCCTGAACTTTCCTAATGGCATATTCTAGAGCGAAGTTAAAAAGTAAAGGTGATAGTGCATCTCCCTGCTTTAGCCCGCAGTGAATTGGAAAAGCATCAGATAGAAACTGGCCTATACGGACTCTGCTGTAAGTTTCACTAAGACACCTTTTGTTTTAATAGTAGCAACAGCAGCAACAACAGTAGGCTAATGGATAACGTTTTAGACATAACCAAGACGTCAGTGGATCGAGCACACTCATTTTCTCTTTATGTGGATATGGAGAACAATGGATTTTTTTAAATGGAGAGACACAATAAGAAATGAAGCTGTGCTAGAAAAAGTGGGTGAAGAAAGAATAATGCTGAAACGAGTCAGGAAGGGAAAAAGAAATTGGCTGGGCCACTGGCTAAGAAGAAACTGCCCACTGAAGGATGCACTGAAAGGAATGGTGAACGGGAGAAAAGTTCGGGGCAGAAGAAGATATCAGATAATAGGCAACACTGATATTATATGGATCGTTTGCGGAGACTGAAAGAAAGGCGGAAAATAGGGAGGATTGGAAAATGCTGGGATTGCAGTGAAAGAATGCCCTTGGGCAGAAAAGTTGTTCTTGTTGTTGTTACTGTTGCCAGTGCTCATGGAACTTGAATTTCCTCCATTCTCCTACGGGCGTCATAGTAAATAATATGTAAGCTGAAAATGGTATGTCAGCACCAATCGTCTTAATCGCCGGAAATTTCAGTAGATGTTCTTTGTTGATGGTGCAATTCGCGTATGTAAATTCTATGTAAATGTGAAGACAAACAGTTGTGGCCTGTAATTAACCGGAAAAGCGTCACTGAATGATAAATTTGTCCTACAATAGTATGTTCCATAATTTGTTTGTGCTGTCTTCAATATGCTTTGCTTTACATTTGCAAGCTTGATGGACTTTAGGCCTATGCTTGATCCAGATTTTCACATTATGGAAGGACAAGAGTTATGAGTACACATCGGATTTTTAGGCACTAAAAATTGCAGTTTTAGGCGCCTAAAATAAGCTCAAAATTTGTAAAATTAGGCTCTATTTTAATGAAAATAGGCATTTTAGCCACATCAAGGTATCATACTTATTTCTTTCACAGAAATTTTTAGTTACACACTAAAATACGCACAAAAAGTATGTTTAAACATTAAAAAAGAATACTATATTATATTTATAAACAGAGCTGCACAAATGTAATATATTGAAACTAATTAAATAATGATTATTGATATCAAGATTACTCATTTTAAGTTATTGAAATTCAGTTCCATGCTCAGACTTTATTATAATTATCTGCACAGTACACCACCAGAATTTTTTTCTAAATTCTCCACAGTTAACCTTTGCCTTTTGTCACTGAGAATCATTTTGAAAGCAGAAAAACTTCTTTCAACCGAAACTGATGTGAGAGGCGCAAATTTTAAATTAGGTACAATAGAAACATCAATACTTACTGGAACATTTACACTTTCCCCCGATATCACTCTTGATACTTTTTCCAACAATGAAAATCCTACATTCTTATTTAATACGTTGTCCCACTTATTTTTAACTTTTTTCCCAGTTTCGCCCAAAGCAGAATGTATGTTCACTTGAGCTTCCTTTACTATTGCTATTTGGCTACAAAGAGATTGTTTTTCACGTTCTAATTGTTCAATGCTTGCAGGTATGAAAGAAAAGTTTGATGTTATGTAGGCAATATCGTTTTTCACTCGTGAGTCATTCAGACAATCTTTCACTGCTTCCACACACGCTGCACTATCAGTTTCAGGTAATTTATCAATAACTGTGACCACTTCTTTAAAATACTTAGAATAATACACCACTGACTGAATCCACGTTCCCCATCGTGTAACAACCGGCTGAGGTGGGAGTGGGATATCTGGAAAGTTCTCTCTGAATATTGAAATCCTGGATGGGGCTTTACAAAAACATTTTTTTGTGTTAGAAATAAACGAATTGACAAGAGGAAATTCATTCCGGATTGTTTCAGAAACCCTGTGAAGGCCATGTGCTAGACAGGTTACATGCGTGAGGTTAGGATAAAATGTTTTAAGAAGTGGAGCTGCAGCAACCATGTATGAGGCAGCATCAGTACAAAACAACAGAACTTTAGAATCGTCTATATTACCTGAGTATAAAGACTGTAGGCCTTTATTTACAAAATAAGCAATGGCTTGGCTATTCACTTTCGAAAGTTCCTTAACACATACGAGGTGTGGAATCGAAGGTCCATCAGGACTAAGTTTTCCTACTACCATATTTGCTATATACCTATTCATAGGATCTGAGGTTTCATCCACAGAGACCCATAAGTAAGAATCACCTATATCCTCCCGAATGGAAGCTAAAGTTTCATTGTATATTCTGTCTAAGTAATTTTTTCTTAGGGTCGACTCAGATGGGATATTTTGTTTGCAGTATTTTTGTAAAAACTGTCTTAAAACTGAATTTTCAATTGCATTCCAGGGAATGTTAGCAGCAACAAACGCTCTGGTTAAATCAGCATAGAAATTGCTGCTGAGATTGGATGAAGTAGGCTGTGTTAGTAAAGTTTGTTGCAGTTGATTTTTCTGCTGAGCTTTAGCCTTATGAGCCGCTCCTTGCACATGCTGCTTTAGGTGGCACTTCTTTTCTTGCGAAATCTAAAAATGTAAAGTAAACTGAATTAAAATAAAATCCTAATTGTTGTATTGCCGTATTTCTATCACAAAGTTAGTGGGTTCGAACAATCAAAATTTTAATGACCTGCAAATACTTTAACTATCGGAATTTAAAAGGTTAAAGTGTAGTGGTCTTAAAAAGAATTATACCTCAGGATAGCTCAGTCAATGTATAAATATTATAGGCCTACTCATTAAAATTAATAGAATTTATATATTTCAATTATTGTTACATACCTGTTTGCTACAAATCTTGCAGAATATTATTTTTCCATCATAAGTGAATTCTGAATATTCTGTTAGCCATTGCCGGATCAATGTAGATTTTGCACTTATATTTTTCGGCATTATCGCGTTAAACTTCACAGGAAAACGTCCTACCGCTCAAAACTTCTCAACACAAATAAGGTGAGGGAAAGAGCAACTGTTAACGAGCATTCAAATGAACCGTTGTTATTGAGATTCAATTGGACAAAAATACAAAGTTCCACTTATTGTTGCATTTCCTGGTAGTGTTAACACTAGGAGGGCCATTCTTTTAAATATTTTGTAACGGTTTACCCTACTAATTCGCAGTTTTACGACTTTTCATAAATATTTAAAAAACACTCTTTCTCCAGAAATTGTGATTTTATGACACTCTGAAGGGCAGTACAGCTAATCGGTTTCAGACCGAAAACAGTCATTTTTATAGCATAGTATATCTCTGAATCGGTAGCAGCACATGTTGTGATTGTTGCCTGCTTCAAAACTAAGGTTTGTTCTTTGTCGGCATTTATGCCTCCAAACATGTTAAATTCGGTGAAATCTATTGCGAGTGTCGTGAGATTCAAAACATTTTGTTTCCTTTATCAATGGTTTCATGGCCGGTGTGAAGCAAACTTTCCACTTTTTAAATGCCTTAAATTTCGCAGTGAATGCATGTATAAATTATAAAAAGTAAGAGTAAAATGCGAAACTTTACAGTGAGTTAGGCATTTTTAGGCGAATATTAACAAATTAGGCTCTAATAACCGTTTTAGGGCATTTTAGGGCACTATAAAACTCTTTGAATACCTTTCAATTTCCATGAAACACAAATATTAATAATTATTTTTACTTTTCTCCTAAAGAAACAAAATAGGCATTTGCCCTAGAATCCGATGTCTGGTTATGAGTAATAATAATAATAATAATAATAATAATAATAATAATAATAATAATAATAATAATATCGTAGATCGAGTGGTAACCACAAAACCATTGATATATTGAAGCCGAATTCAGATATAGATGTACAATGTTTATGAAGGAAAAATAGTTATTTACGTAACTCGTTGAGGAAGCGAGTCTTTACGGTACGAGTGAAATGTTTACAGACGAGCCGTCAGGCATAAAAATACCTTTGTGCGAGATCGTGCGTATTTGCTTGTTTTCCGCACAGAACCAATACGCGGTAAGTGTGAAATACCACATTCAGTACTCCCAGCGTAACACACATGACAATTTCCCTCTTCTTACCGCTTAAGCGCGACATTCATTTTACTGCTTTAGGCTTTTAACATATTATTTTTAGAGACGTTTAACATAGTAATAATTATAAATTGGAAACTTACCACTGCAATTTCACCTAAATTGCAATGTTAATTATTGTTTTTAAATATTTGCAAAAATTAAGTAAAGTCTACTACTCCACGAAACTTATTGCATTCCTGATACAACTAACATTAAGGAAGCCGTGAAAAAATCAAGAAGATTCCAGATGCGGATGTTATTACTGCAATACGTTATATAAATAATATTGTTAAAATATTAAAATGAAAAATAAATAATTACATAACCTTACCGTTTGTTTTAAGTTCGCATTTATAGACTGGGGGAAAAAAAAGACAGACGTATATCACGGCCTGCTGGAGTATAGTAAACACAGAAAACATTTTATAGCAACAATGTTGAAGAAAGATATTTTGGTTCTCCGAAGTTGCCGTCATTAAACAGAAACCAACATGGAGATTTCATTGCAACTAATTAGAAATTCGTCTTTCAGGTATGTAATAAACGATCTTCGCACAAAATAATGTACGATGCACGAGCGGTATGTTTGTTTTCATGTTCTCGGAAATTAAAAAAGCTCAACTACGTTTCGCTTTTTCAATCTTTTCCTCGACCATGAAAACGTCAACATACGCTCTTGTAACGTATATTACTATTTTTCAGATAGCCTACAATAGACATGAAGTTAGAAGATGAAAATGTAGATGTTTGGGTTTGATATGCGATGATGTTACATGAATTTGAACATCTGACTTCCTATTAATTGTTTAATTTCATTCACAAAATACAAATTTTATAGGCTACAATTATAGGTTAAATTATCTGTGGGAGTAGGACCAATGTCAGCTGTGCCTTATTTCGACTTACTCAGTGCTACAGGAAAGCATTTTTTATAGCTCGACAAACGCATTCTCGCTGTAGTGTATAACGGAACTAAAACTGCGTCTACACAGTTCAATATTCCAATCGCGTATGCGTGCAATTTTGGAAGAATATTAAAAGAATAGAATTTAATAGGTACGTTCAATAAAGATGCATGAAGATTTTGTGTGTACATGGTGCGCCGTTTTGAACGTCGTCTTCACTGCGTAAATATATTAATTAATATTAAATATCAATCTTGCATTCATTGCTTTAAAGTTGAAAGAAAAGTTTAACCGTGTAGTTGCATCTTAATGTATCAATTTACGGGGAAACAGTTGGCGACAACGACTAAACAAAAGAACGACCATGCGATAAATTGATAGCGATAAATCTAGCTGCAAAGATTATCGCAAAGTGTGACTGTGATTGGTTGGAATTCAACATTTCATTACACTTCATTGGTCGAAAATGGAATGACGTCATATAAACGAAATGGTCTTTAAATAACTTGAAAACGATTAGAAATATATTATTTCAAAACAGATTGCACCATTGTTTTTTTTTTTTTTCAGAAAATTTCACATCATTTTGAATACCTACATGGCCCCCTTTCCATTTAGAATTTCAGAGTTGCATCTAAAATGGCGGCTTTTGAGATAGCTGAGGGCTAGAATCGAATGTTTCACTGGTAGAGCATTTGGTCTTACAAATACTGGTAACACCTATAGTATATGGAAGATAGTTAGGCCTATATGGTTCCAGACTTTTGATTCATTCTGTATTTCGATACGAACATATTACTGCACACATCTATTACATATTATACGCTCCTTTAACTAAATCACGAGCAGGTCCAAACCATTGCAAATTTGCTGCTGGAACAAACCTGTTAAGCTATTACTTACAATATGCGTAAGCCTAGGTAAATTAAAGGATACTATTATTTTAATAAAGTGACTATTAATAATTGCTTAATCTAGCACGAATTGTAATTTTATTAAATACAGTAGCTTATCTACTCATTTCCTAAGCACAAAAGCAATGTCCAGCAACTGATGAAGTCTACATATTTTTAAGTGAAGAGCATCGCTACTGCGTCATATAATGTAAGCATTTATCGTCGCTAAAAAGACGAAGTGGCGTAAGCGACAAATGTGTAATTTTACAGGAGAGCAGTTGAAAGAAAAGTGTATTTATATGCGGACCTACAACTCAAAGTAATAAATTGACACGTCAAAGATAATACATTGATTCAGTTCGTTTATTGTTTCTCTTGATAAGGACTAATGGCAAACTCTAAAATTTTGATACCTTATAGGCCAAGAAGGCCTTAATTGGAGATACGTCTGTTCGAAAGATTTCATTCATAATAGGAAGGCACTTACGCCATACACATGACTGATCGTATAATACTAATTTATGCTATTCTTTGAGTTGTATTATTCTTTATTTATTTTTGACTAATTTTATTTATTTTTTATTTTTATTATACATTATAATTATTTGAAAGTCTAGGAAATAAAGAGGATTATAAACTTATTTTAATAAAGCAAAATCAAGATTTTTTTTAAATTACATAAAATTAATGAATAATGTATTTATTTGCAAAACTAATCTTTCAGGTAAAGCTCCCTGTCAAGCCGATTTGAATAATTTCAAGGGAAAAATTGTTCCGGGGCCGGGTATCGATCCCGGGACCTCTGTTGAACGTACCAGCGCTCTGCCAACTGAGCTACCCGGGAACTCCACCCGACACCGTCTCAACTTTTCCCTTTATATCCACATAACTCGCGTGGGCTGACGAAACGCCAGAGACCCACATCGAGTGCACACAATCACAGAGATTGTGTGCACTCGATGTGGATATAAAGGGAAAAGTTGAGACGGTGTCGGGTGGGGTTCCCGGGTAGCTCAGTTGGCAGAGCGCTGGTACGTTCAACAGAGGTCCCGGATCGATACCCAGCCCCGGAACAATTTTTCCCTTGAAATTATTCAAATCGGCTTTACAGGGAGCTTTACTGAAAGATTAGATTTGCATAATATATACGTTACTGTGTACGTTAACAGAAAACCACAATTCCAAGTCACACAGAGATTGTGTGCACTCGATGTGGGGGTCTGGCGTTTCGTCAGCCCACGCGAGTTACGTGGATATAAAGGGAAAAGTTGAGACGGTGTCGGGTGGAGTTCCCGGGTAGCTCAGTTGGCAGAAGCGCTGGTACGTTCAACAGAGGTCCCGGGATCGATACCCGGCCCCGGAACAATTTTTCCCTTGAAATTATTCAATGTATTTATTTGTTTACAAACAATTTTAAGAAACACAAACAAGTATTGAAAATGTTCATGGGTTAATAATAATTATTGTATCCTAGAATTAATGTGGGAGTTCCTTGTAGAAGTTTTATAAACAACATCTCTTATTACTGGTGTTGACCCTTTGCATAGCTGCTGCAAATCGTTGTACTTCTCAACCGAAATCTTTGGAGAGGTGACATTAAGAAGAGGCAGAGGAAGCTTCAAAATTTCAGAAATATTCCGTGATTTCAGAGATAGCTGCTCATAATGTTCGTCCAAATGACTGGTTTTTACAAAAACGCAGTTAGGGTCGTCTTTGGTCACTCTGACTTCTCTGACTGTAGTCCATTCAATCTGTTTCTTTTTGTGCCAATTTCATACTCTAGACATCTTAATAATGTTGAAATAGTTAGTTTGCTCGAATTTATAAATAAATGTTCATTTTTGGCATCACGTGGCAATCCATGGATTATAGGGAGCCTAGCAATACACTGCACACATAGACGTAACGACCAATTTTAAAAATGGTAATACTGTACGTAACGAAGAGACGTAAGCGACTTGCGAGTCTGATACGCCAGTTCGTCTGAAAAAGAATGAAAGATCAATGGCGTTTACGACGATAACACGATGTTCACTGCCAAGTAACCATTAGAGATGGATGTACGCCAGTTCGTCAGAATATAGATATGGTCCAACGAAGTGTGCTGGCGAAGTATCTCCAAATGTTTGGTTTTGGCGCTTACGTCACTTCGTCAGATAAGCGACGTTATGTCACTACAGTCCAGTGGCTGGACAAATCAAGTCAGAATCAGATTTAGCTTCAAGAAAATGTGACATCACATTCAGCTTCCTCGTGTGCAGTTCTTGAACTCCTAACTGCACTCGAGGAACTGAACTTTCAACAGGTACTACGCGCCCAAGTTAAATCTACGTCCGGAAAGAATGTGAATCACTGTTCCCTCTCCCTTTGGTCTTCGCCATCTATGAGTAAATAAACTGATAAAGAGGTGTTTACTCTACGTGCCAACGAGTTGTATGAGATAGTGGTAAATACTTGCGTATAGAAGGTGCTGAAAGTGTTGTACCCGTATAAATACTGTGAAAGTGTTGATATGCACCATATTTCTTACACACATTGTATATGTAGACTATATTACCTTACTCATGCTGGGTTGCAAGAGACTTGTTCCATAAATTGCTATTCTCTCGTTAAGTAACGGACCTTTAAATTATTCCAGTCTTTAAAGTTTTGGTCGTTGCAAATGTGATATTTAATAATCTGTTAGCTATTCCATCTTTAAACGGAAAAAATTCAAAACGACAGAACCATCGTAGCCGGCGCAAATAATTTTCTTATTATACGTGCGTGTCGCTGTGGTAATATTGTGTTTTTGGATATTCATTGTTTTCAAACTTTGCACGTAGAAGACAGGCAACAAATACTGTATGTACTGACCCAGGCCAACGTGCAACGATTTATTGGTACAGATTGATAGAGAAATAACCCTTTCTGTTACGGTACATCTCATTCAAGTGTCCACTGGGAATTTTCATTATAGCTACAGTCTATAGCACCGATAACATTGGGAAAATACAAATTGAGAAGAATTCCTGTTTTACTGTTTGTATAGAATTTCCTTGAGGCATACCATTGTATTGTTCTCTCATTCTTGCAATGCAGCCACACATCTTATTATTCTACAAACTGTACATTTATAAACGTTAATATAATCCACTATCAAGTCCACATCTGTGGAGTAGCGGTTAGAGCGTCTGGCCGCGAAACCAGGTGGCCCGGTTCGATTCCCGGTTGGGGCAAGTTATCTGGTTGAGGTTTTTCCGGGGTTTTCCCTCAACCCAATATGAGCAAATGCTGGGTAACTTTCGGTGCTGGACCCCGGACTCATTTCACCGACATTATCACCTTCATCTCATTCAGACGCTAAATAACCTAAGCTGTTGATAAAGCGTCGTAAAATAACCTACTAAAGTAAAAATCCATTATCACATTCTGAAACGCTCCTATTGCGTAATAGCGCAAGGCAATCAACAGCTGGTTACTTGCTGATACTGTCTTACTGCGTGAGATTTATTTTCCAGTGTGATGCCCTGTTTCATGCAAGAGAGCCATGGATGTGTCTTTCGATTATAGGACCAATATCGTTTAACGAACCTATAAATTTATGCTTTTTTGCAATCCAGCATCATTGCATTATCTCTTGTAAGATGACCACATTCATAGACAAAACCAGAGGTCTGGATCGGACGTTTTCGCTCGAGCGCCAAGTAGTTCATAGCATAATCCTATAGGTAGCGCACATGCATGATGGGTAAAATTGTCGCGAGCGATAAATCCTCGAACGATATAAGCCGAGCGTTAGACATTCGTTCTTGTTACAGTGACGAACTGTGTAGTAACATCATAGATGTTTATCATTTCAAAACTTTGCAGTGTTTAACTAAACTCTCCATAGTACTGTGCAACTACAAAACTTGCTTTAAAATGTAATATAATTGTTGTGGGTAAATGTTTTTTTTTTTCTTTTTTCCACACAGAAGTGATTTTGTTTTTGCCACATCTGACAGATGTTATTGGATGTAAATATAATTATTATAAATGGAGAACACAATCACGATAATGCAATAACCGTATCAAGTTTTCTAGTAATAATAATAATCTCTAATTATTAGTGTATCAATCTTTGCGTCTGTAACAGTTGTGCAGCATGATTATTCGTTTTATTATATTTTCTGTGACGTTATCTCTGTACTAATATTGTTATTAATCTACTGCTATATAATAATATTTTGTAAAACGTTTCTACATTGTCGCAGTAGGCTATATAGGCGGAACACTATGTATGGACCTATCATATTATATATGTGGTAAATCAAATATTGAATAATTATTAATTAGGAATAATAACTGTATATCGAAGTTTTTCATACTATTTTATTTATAACTTCATGATCTTGTTTTGGTACGTTCCATTGACTGTTCCATTAAACGTTTGTCATAAACTCAGAAAATAAAGCCTTATTTTTACCGTGTGAGCAAAACATATGTGTATCTTATCTGTCGCGTTCCATACAAGATAAGACATGTCGGTGAGATGACTTTGTACTGTGCTTCTATTTATTACGAGTGTATCACGACCGATCTTATCTCACTCGAGGATGCGACATTCGACCGAGTTCAAGCGAGCGATTTAACTCCAATGCAGCACTCTGGACGAAACATTATGTTGTATACTAACAACTAGAGCAATTAGAGTCACTAGCGCTCATCTCTTGTATTCACGGGACGCAAATTTAACTTGGGGGCGTAGTACGCATGGTATGTTTTATTATGTTTTGGGTCAGCAGCGAGTCTGGTAGTAGTGTGAATGAGTCCGTCTAAGCTTGCCTCGGTGAGGACTACCGTATTTACTCGAATATTTCACGCACTTTTTTCCCGCAATTTCGATCTATAAATTAAGGGTGCGTGAATTAAGCGAGGAATTTCACAAGCTAGTATTTTTAAGGGTAAAAATGACAAAACTACGCAGTTTCCTTACATATCCTAGTGACTTGTCTTCAAGATCAGGGAATTTTCCACTTTTTGGCCCACGAAATGCTTTCCTTGATGCATTTGTTTCTTGAAGAGCTTGTTTTTGTTTCCTCCAGTAGCGAATATTAAATTCTGTAACTGTGAATTCACGTCCAGCTGCTCTGTTGCCATGTGTTTCTGCATACGCAATAACTTTTAATTTGAAGGACGCAGTATGACTCGAATATCGGGATTTATCATTCATTGTTAAAACTTTTAACAGACGGCTTTTGACAGGTTTCCCTTTTCGAGTCTCAAACTCAACTGATGCGATCCAACACAAAGCTTTCAAACCACCCCCATTCAAATGGTAGGGGGAGGTAAATACCCTATACCGGTATTTTTAAAGGACTTTCATAGACGAGAAGGGTGCGCCTGTAACAGGTAGCTGTCCGGTCCCAAATACCGCAATGCACTCTCTCGTTACAGCATTTAAGATACCGTACATTCAGGGCTCCTCAACATAACACACCTCATTACTTCAAGTTTCAGCATGTACTTTTTACAGTATTTCACGAATATTAAATGCGTGAAATATACGAGGAAATTAATTTATTAAATTATATAGTAAATAATTTGGGTGCGTGAAATATGCGATGGTGTGAATTACGCGAGTAAATACGGTATACTTCACACTACTATCCCCGGTTTTCCTCGAAGAAATAGAACCTTGAAAATTATTATAAATCACTTTTTAATGTGTAAGTAAGATGTTCGCACGGAAGTTGGGTCGAAGAGGTCAGTTCTTCTGGGTGTTATCTTGTAATCATGTGACTTTCTGAATTGTAACACCTCATTAAAATAGTCATTAAGCCCGTGGCTAGCTCAGTCACTAGAACTAGACACTGATTGACAGTCATCTGTTGTTTTCTAATAATTAATGTAGTGTACTATAAATATAACTCTTACTAATATATTTTAAATGACAAGCAGGAGACCTTAAAAGGGGCGGGGACTCAGCGAAAAGCACACTCCTTATAAACAACAGCTTCTCTCTCTCCTTCCACGCTGTGTTGCTTAGTCTTCCGTCTCTTTCTTCAGCGATCGGCGGGGCTCCTACAGTTTCACCGTGTGTTCTGCAAATAGATTTACGTTCACTGATTACTGGTTGCGAACAGTTTCTTTCGTATAACTTTCTTAACACTGGTAGTTTCGGTACTTTTCCATCGATGCTAAAATGGTGTTGTATACACGCATATACATACGCACGTACTGTTCTCACGCAAACATTGTCTGACTTCCCTCTCTTTGTATAACCTTGGAGCTTGAACTCTTAAAATTTGTCGGTTTTTTGTCTTCTTATAATGCTATGTTATTCGTTAGCTATGGATGCCGCGTATTTATAGTAATGCATTGTGAATTAAAGATACTCGTAATGTTGAATCATTTGTGAGCCTGACCTTCACAATATTACGAAGACTCAACAGAAAATACAAATGTCTTTGTCATTGATGAAGTAAAACATTTTATTGACTAACCTTGTTAAGCGGAAAGGGGCGATTTAATAGGGATATCTTATGCGAAGTTTTACCGTTAGATGGCAGGAGCGTTCCATGCGGCACAATATGTTGTAGGGCTATAATATGTCATATGCTACAGTAGATTACGTTCTCCCGCTTTTTGGTTTTCTGTGCGTGTCGAAATTATATTTAACTTAATATTTTGTATAACGTGGTATAATTTAATATAATTCAGTATTTTCTTACCTCATAATTTAATTTAATTTACAATAAATAATAGCGTAAATTTGTATAATTCTGAGCGATTCCCCTTAAGAGATGGATGGGGAAATCTACAGTATACAGAATATAGATACGAGTAAAGTGAACCTAAACGATAACTTCGAGAACGAAGTGAACGAATAAAAAAAATAGATAAATAGGAACTTTGTCGAAGGTGAATATTACCTCTTTAATCATTAATATTGTAAGTACCGTACCCTAAAAACAGGATATGCAGCCACCAATGTGTTCTTTTTATAGGGAAGGGACTATCGAGATTGAATTCCTTGTATTTTTGTCTCTAGTTGCAGAAAGATTAAATGCAATGTTTGATAAGATGATACAATACCATACCGGTACTCAAAATGTAAAATGTCACAAAAACTATTTTTTTAATTATTTAACCCCCTGAGACATTCGTTGTTTTATTTTTAAATGATGAAGGCTGGGTGGAGCGAAGAAAAATTCTCTCCGGCACCGACACTCGAACCCGGGTTTTCAGCTTCGGTACATCACAATAATATATTAAGAGCCAACCGCTGGAGAGGAAGGGGGTAGCATGACTTAGCGTAGTTTTACTAGATACCAAATTACAGAACTGCATACGATTGACGTGTACATTCTGCGTAGTCCGTCGCTTTAGTTGCTAGGAAATAACACGTGTTGTTTTAGAACTGAGTGTACTTTTTACGGCATGTTGCCATCACGTACTACTACTTAGTACCAAAGATAAAATATTATTTGAAGTAGTGCATGACAATTTGCTCGTTATTAGCTAACATGACTTTAAGATGTATTTGAATCGACTTTTGCAAAAAGGACACATGTTACAAATTTAATGTTTTGAGATATTCCAGAAAACATAATAGCAGGTAGGAAACTTAAAATTGAAACTTGATATTCTTGTTACACGAAGTTAGCTACAAATGAATCGGCCACATGAGTCACAGAAAGTAAGTTCTGAGAAAAATAGAAAAAAACTGTGTACAGTTAATGAATTTTAAGTTAGCTCTGTGACATTTTTATAGGGAGTTCATAAAGTAGTTTGTTTTAGTGCATAAGCATGGTATTATAATTATCTCATTTCGTATCATTGTAAAAAAATGTTTAGTTTCTTGGACTCATGTTATTTTAACAAGTAAGTTATCCAAAAAACTCTAGTATACTAAAACAATGTTATGTAGTTGTAGCATGAAATACATTAGTATATAGTTTTAAATCAATTTATATTGTTATTATTATTTCATATTCAAAACAGTTCATATCATTCACAAAATAAAATTCTAAATATCATAGCCGACTTAAACAGTTATTTCACAGTACACAAACAAATGTGCCACATGTTTAATGTGAATGTATAAGTACAGGCATATCCTCAGTTAACAATAAGTAAATAACATAAATTTCATATTTTCCTCTACAAAGACAAGAAGAACTCCATACAGAACACACAATGCTATTTAGATCTTCACTTTCAGATTGTTGTTTTACTTAATCATCTGTCTCTGTCTCCAAGGCTTGAGAGTGAGTCGGCCATTACAATATATTGTTATAAAAATAAACATGCTGATGTGGAATATACTGAATGATCTTCCCTATGTCCTGCATCTTTTTTTCATGAATGGGAACCAGTGAAATGCACGCTTTTTCTGTAGACAGTGGTGGTATCTTGATTGCCTATCCAAGACTAAATAAATATGTCTCTACTCCATTAATATAGGTTGATGTTGCTACAACTCCAGGAGTGCTAGCGTCGTATATAACCATCCTGTAGTTTGTAATACCAAACGATACCTTCTGGTCTTTATGTATGCCTTTACCCTAAGAAGCAGTGGACAATGTATTTTTCTGAGGCCCGATTGTATAAACCATTTAATCTTAGATCAGAGGTTAAATTGATCCTTGTTTCAGCTGAACTTGGAATTTTATGTTGTATAAAGTCTAATCTGAGATTAATTTGTCTCAAACTAAAGTCAACTTTGACTGAAGAAATTTCTCCGATTAAGTTAGACGATCCAAGTTCAGTTATTTCTTTTCTGTTTGAAATATACGAGTGACAGATTGTGCAAATAAAATATCCATTATTATTAATATTAATAGATATGATAGGTACATTTGTATATATTTCTTTCAATTTCTTGCCTTAATACACAATCTTATATTTTATAAGGCTCTATCGTGTTCAGCAGTATCAAATAACATAACCTATAATTATATTATGTTTATAACAACCATTAATTATTAATGGATATGATAGGTACATTCATAAATGTTCAATTAACTGTATTACTAAACGAAAATTGTCGTTTTATAAAGCTTTATTATGTTTAGCAGTATCAAACACCATAACATGATAACAACTCGGAGAACAGTCAACCTTCTTCTTATTGTCCGCCATTATTTACATTGCACAAAAAACCAGTGTCTCCAACAGAGTGTACGGAAAATCGCCAAAAAGTAGTTGTAAAGTCGCTAGATTTCTCATTACCAACAAAGAAAGATTAAATTTTGTCACTATGGGGTGCTAAAAAGGTCACTAAATCCATATTTAAGCAATATAAAAGTTAAAAGAAATTGTTGTTGGAAAAGAGTTAAAGTCGCTAGATTGGCAACACTGAACAAACCTGTCCGCGCATCACGTATTTCACCTGTTTATGCGATGTTGCCAAATCCTTTTCACGTGAACTTAGATTGCATTTGAACCAAGGTAGTTTGATCGCAGAAAAGTTTTATACAAAAGAAGAAATGTCTGAACTCGGTTCACTTTTCGATCTTCGATCAAAGTTGATCTTTAGTCAGGGAGTTTTATAAATTGGGCCTTAAAGTATTGAGGTCACCAGTGCTTGAAATCTATTATATCGTCATGCGGTATGGCATAGTTGCGCCCCGCGGTCAATTGGGAGGCCTAGGCATGGGATAGTTGCGCCCCGAAGAAATCAGGTAGCAGAATGGACATGGCATAGTTGCACCCTGATGGGCATAGTACACACGAAAGTGATTGTCAGAAAATAAAAAAATTACTTAAACATATTATAGTGGTAGCTGCACTGAAATCAGGTAGCATATGATCAATTTTGCTATTTAAAAAACACTTTTCTATCGATTACACACAATAAATGAACTGACTTTTTTTATTTGTACACCGATATCTTAACCCTGCGGTACAGGGTTTCGTAAATCGAAACTTAGAACCATTGTGAATTATTAACTCTTTACTCTTTTTGCTAAACTTAACAATCATTTTAAATTAACCTCACTATACGCCACAGAAGGTGTAAAAATTACTAATAAAATGTCACGATTGCTAAGGCCCCATATTCCAACGGCTCACTCATTTGAATATGTCAGCTAAGAAAGTACCGCCAACTTCATGGTGTTCATTTTTACAGTAAGCTATCAATAATCACTGCATAAGCAGTAGAAAAACAGTTAATGAAGTACTGCCAACTTCATGGTGTTCATCTTTACGGTAGGCTATCAATAATCACTGCATAAACAGTAGAAATACAGTTAATAAAGTAATGCCAACTTCATGGTGTTCATTTTTACAGTAAGCTATCAATAATCACTGCATAAGCAGTAGAAAAACAGTTAATGAAGTACTGCCAACTTCATGGCGTTCATCTTTACGGTAGGCTATCAATAATCACTGCATAAACAGTAGAAATACAGTTAATAAAGTAATGCCAACTTCATGGTGTTCATTTTTACGGTAGGCTATCGATAATCACTGCATAAACAGTAGAAAAACAGTTAATAAAGTCTTCATTTTAACGGTATCGATAATGAATATTAAATAGAATAAGAAATCAATAAGATTGGTTGATTACGAGGCTCGAGTTCTTGTAATGTCTTTTTCTCTACCTATTTCATCGGGGCGCAACTATGCCATGCCCCTTTTGTCTACCTGATGGGAACGGGGCGCAACTATGCCCACAAAACGGGGACCCTTTTTTATCTGCTGCATATTACCTGACCGTGGGGCGCAACCATGCCCTGCCCATCGTCATGTTTTACTTCTGCCACTGTGAATTTATTGCTTTTACTTGATTTTACTATTATCGTAGTTCCGTATACTAAAAAGGTTCGTAGATCCTGTCAATGTGTCGAATCAGTCTTTTAGCTACACCGAAATCCCTATCGCAGGGAAGATACGAGTGTCCTCATATAGACAAGTAATGAACTGTTTTATTGAACTTTTTTGTAGCAGTTAGTGCAGCTAAAATCTAACAACCGTTCAGCATTAAAACCACATGAGTCCGGGACTGATTAAAAAAAACTGCTTAGTAATGATTGGACTCAAGTTCTTTTCACTGAAAATGATGTGTCTACCCTTTAAGATTGTTGGTACTCGTAACTCATTTTCTTAAAAATGTGAACTCATGTGGTATTACAAATGACCGATTCAAATGTGACATATATGTTATAATTTACTCATTATTATTTAAGTGGCTCAACATACAAAATAATATATTGTGACATATGTCCTTTTGCAGATAATTATGCTGTAAAAGAATGAAAATAGTATTTTATTATAATGAATATACCTTATAACAGTATTGATTATTTTTATCATAGTTAATCGATATATTGCCTTCTGAGGCTACTTTCAGTATTTTATAATATATTTTATAAAATTCATGAGTTTATTGTCATTAAGTTTGACCAAATCCAATGTTAGTAGAAAACCTCCTGCACTGGAATGAACGGTAGAGGTGCATTCTGCATGTAGTCGAAGGCAACAACAGCAGAGTCATCATCTTCATTTTATCCACTTTCTTGCATGACTGTGTAAAATTTTTTTGCTCGGCGTTTATGAATGATGAGCTCTGCTGCTGCTGCTCATTTGGCATTTTCATTAAGATGTGGAGATCTCAATTTGGCACCCAACATTCACTCTCACTATCTATTTGTTGGCCTTCCAAATGAGAGATTAAAATTTGCTTTGAAATAGCGGAGAAGTACGACAAAAATAAATATTTCGTTTTCCACAAAAAGGACACATGAACAGAACAAGTTACCTTTTTTACAGGTAACAAAATATTGAATGTACAATAATACTGAAATGAGGCATAGAACAAATTGTCACTTTACAGCAATCGATGTGACCATCTATTAAATTACAGTTTCCATGAAAAAACAGATTTTGACAAACATGTAACATATGTCCTTTTTGCAAAAGTCGATTCAATTAAGTTAATTATCAAGCAAAATGTCATCACCTGTTCATTTGTATTATTTGTTAATCACCGTCATTTTAAAATCATAATAACCTCTTCATTATTTACCATCAATCAGCATTACTATTATTCAATCTTAGCAACTCTTTAGCATATAATTACTTCAACATTATACACGCACATGTAGAAAGCAAAGCAGTAAGGAAATAAAGTGTTTAAATTAGGTAATAGTAGCCCTAAATATATAAATCAGTTTAAAAATGGCGAAGTCAATCACACTCGATATAAATGACAGAATATTTCTCTCGTTTGTTGCTCATTTTTACATTCACACCCGATACTGATCTCTTTCTCTGAATGACTGACTTCGTGAAGTACGGTAAGCGAAAACCGATACTATCAGTAGAAGAAGAAAGGGAATTTGTCTCTCTGTCTGTGCTGTGACAATGGAACAGAGAGTACGGTAGGTAGTTTGAGATAAACAGACAAAGAAAGATGTTCTTCTTCGTCAGAGTGGAGACAAATGGAAAAGTAACGGAACAACGGACAGAGAATGGTTTCAGAAGCTGGTTTTACCTTTCAATGTTTCCTTGAGCATTTGTAATTGATAATGTACAAAAATCTTAGGCAGGAATTCAGAAGCCAAAGCTTTGTATTGTACATACAGTACGCCGCACAGTGTGAAAAAACGTTAATCTAGCTGAACAAAATTAATAACTTCTGTGCATTCTAACTGATTGTTATGAAACTTTGTACAGACCATAGAGGTAGAAAATATTTTTTTGTATACAAACTCTGATTACGTTTGTGTAAGAGGAACTACCCCTTTATATGGGTAGTTTTAGACAAAATTAACAACTTATCTCCATTCTAACGGATTTTTATGAAACTATGTATAGGAGTTACAGCCAGCATATGTTTTGATATATAAACTCTGATAACGTTTGTGTAAGAGAAACTATCCATTTATACGGGTGAATTTATAAAAAATTAATAACTTCTCTCCTATTTAACAGATTTTTATGAAACATTGTATGGACGTTACAGATAGCATATATTTTTGTTTACAAACTATATTTACTGTTCCATAAGATAAACTACCGCTTTATAGAGGGTTATTTAAACACTCACACAGTGATTAAAAACTTTCCCATTCCATAATTGTTTTCTGCTGTTGAGACAAACATGGAACAGTTTCAGCCGCTTTACCGTGTGCCCAACCAATAAAAAAAATGAATTACTGATGAATGCGCAATAACTTTAAAACAAGAATTCGACACTCTAAATGATGCTCTATTAAATAGTAAAAGAATTAATGCAACCGGACGTGACCGGCTATATAAAAAATTCACATTATATTTAGAGAACTTAAAAAAATATATTTGTTCTTCAATTGCAATATTTAAATACTACTGTAAGAAGAAATATGTTTTACAAACTTGAAATTGAAGTTGCATTAGTAAGAACGTACACTTAGCGGCAAAAAGAATGGGCCGACTCTTGGTCGATAGAAATGCAAGTTCTATCGCGCGGTTCACTCGTGTAAACGTAACCCACTGCAAGGCATTGCTGTGATGTCTCTTCATTGAAAGTCGTCCGTCTATAATGCAGTAAACTTTAGGAGCAGTGTGTAGCCCAGTGGTAAAAAGTCTGTCATCCGTACCAGAGGTTGAGTTCGCCTCCCGGTACGGTAAAATTATTATTTTTTATTTTAATTTTTACTTAATTTATTAGTTTAAATGTAAAATGGCATTTGTTAACAAACTTCGTTATGCCTGCCTTGTAAAAATATTATTGCCCATCACCTGTGTGCTATTAATAGGTGAGATCTGGCCTATATAAACAAAAATACTTGTTTCACATCATAAAAAACCGGACGCATATCAAACACAAATAAATAATTAAATTAACAAAAACAAACAATTTTTTAATATATTAACAACACAAGGTCTGTGGTGGGGACTAGTATCTCGTCCACAAAACACCTCCGTCAACAACTGCCCTCATTCTGCGCGGCATGGAGTCCACAAGATTATGGAACAGGTCTAAATTCTTGGCCATCTCCTCCCACGTATCTAGAACTCTGTCCCACAATTCCTCAGGTGTCCGAACGGGTGGTTGTTCTGCCCAAATAGAGCGTAGGATCCTTTTGACTGCAGCCCACAAATTTTGAATCGGATTCATATCTGGTGAATTTGGAGGCCAGTCGACTGGGTCGACATCACGCCTCCTCGTAAACCATCTTTGAATCCGGTTGGCGGTGTGTATCGGATGATTATCCTGCTGGAAGAAAAGTGTTTCTTCTGGATATCGTTTTCCGTTGTATTAACAGATAGCAGTATTGCTTGAAAGAGAGAGAAGGAGGTTTATTATTTATTAGAGTTTGGGAATATTCTAACTAAGAGATATAGCCACATAATTATAGCTTTGCGAGACACATATGATGGCAAATTTGTAATTAAAAAAAGAAGATGGGGAGAGATTCGAACCTTGCGCTACTACTATCAACTTGTTCAATATACCAATGCCGTAACGTCTTACGCTGCTGTGACTGTTACTATCAGTTCGGCATAATACGTGGTTTTCCTGTTCATATTCGCTCCGGTTGACTTTTTATTTATCAATTTTATTATTATTTCACTATTCAAGGGCCCTGGTGTATCTAGAATTAACCCGCCATTCGATTTTATTACATATTTTAGACTCTTAAACAAAATACAGCAAATTTAAATGGTTTAATTATGTGTTACCTAGTTACAGCTTTGACGAGACGCGCATGCGCAATGTTATGTCTCCGTAACTTACAAATTGTCGGCCGGCCCATTCTTTTTGCCGCTAAGTGTACCTATATGAACAGATTCCATGTCTTATAACTGAATAAATCACTAACAATTGACTCTTTTTCTCGAAGTAAGCCTCTATTTCTACCGCTGAACAGGAGCGAGAAGTGTTAGAAAGAACTCATTGTTTATACCCTTCTAAAAATAACTTGTTGCTAATAAAACAGTAGGTCTAAAAGCTATTTCTTGCAACATTCTCCAAATATTAAAAAAATATAAATTCATATTCATCTTTGTCTAACTAAACAAGTCACAAAATTTGATTTTTGTCCACTTAGATTGGGAAAATTGCACATTGTGCGTCGTTGAGGTTTAATGTGTGGGTATATATTTGTTTATATATTGCTCTTACAGTAGAGTGGGACTTACATGCGAGTTGATACGGTATTGATGGAATTCATGCAGCAACATACCGGTATTCTACTTATTATTGTATTTCGTCGTTGTTCCTGCAATAACACCTATGTAACATATTTATCGATTTTCAAAATTTTGCTCTATTAAATAACTTAAATAGTGATACAGCAAACAATAAAATCTCCTAAATGTAATTATATTTCTTTCTTTCGAAAATTTAAGAATTCACAGTCTCCTATGTACTACCACAGTTTAGTATATACAGTCACGAAGCTTGAGTTTATGAGGGTACTAGGAACAATAGACTGTGCCGGTACTATTCCGCGTTGTCTGTAATAAGGCGATAGTAGCGATCCTAGTGGTTAGCAACTATCTATGGATGTATATTTACTACATATTGAGCTTCGTGGCTGTTTATACTAGACTGTGGTACGGCTGCCATAGAATGAATAAATGCGTTTTTCTTGCTACTGAACAATTTTATATTTTCCACATAGGAGTTATTGCAGGAACAACGACGATTTACATTTGCAAATGTAAATTTGCGACCTATGTTTTAGTCGTCGAAAAAAAAAACAGCTAAGCAAGTTTTGAAACTGTTTCAGTTCTAAAGTTGTAAATATAATTGAAACAAATAGCGCCATTCTGCCTTTCACTGCAGATAATCGTTTATCAGTGGGATTCGTTACCTTCACCTTGTAGTTTTCCTTGCAACTTTATCAGAAGTTTGCGTGAAAGTATTCATCAGAATTTCCTGTTTAGATTTCACTATATTATTTTCCATTTTTGTACCCTGTTTTTCTCCTTAAATTAAGAACTCGAAATTATATATCTCCAAGAACTTCTGCTTTTGGTATTTTTTCAAAAAATGAGTATATAAAGAGTTATTAGCAATATTCCACACTTAATTAACACACTCTATAATGTATGTATATACAAAAGGTACATCATTGCTTAATTCACATACTATGCCCATGTTATATATTCATCTGTTCATTTGTATGGTTAATTTCATCTTGTTTCAGTCTGTTGCATACGTTATGTTTGGCTATGTCGGACAACTGGACGACAGGCCGTCCGAGGTACCTCTATTTATCCTACAGGAATGCGGAACGTAATGCTGATATTATGTTATAATTGCCTTATGAATTCGCTTAAAATTTAGTTTTAATTATTTTAACAACTACAATTTATTTACAATGATCGTTATCTGAATTATTTTGACCTGTCTGACGTGTGTACCAAATCTTCATTGATTAATTCCAGAACATTTAAAACGGTGTCCTCTTTGAGTCTGAACCTTGCCAGAAATTCTCCATCGTCATAATCTTACTCATTTAATAGATCAGGTGTATGCCTTATTTTCTTTTCTTTCCGCGTTCTCTAAAATAAATTATGATACATCTTGATTCCACAACTTTTAACACTATATCACTTCGGAATATGCATTATATGTATTTCTCGTGTTAAATTCTATCGTACCTGGTTATCATGTTTCGGCCTGTTATTGGCCTTCTTCTGAACTGGTTGTTGCTGGTCTTGCAGAACATATCACAAACGCTAACCACACATACAGAGACATCAATACAGACATGGAAATTCTACACATCCAACCAAAAAGCCAGAAACTAAATACACTAGAACAATATGAAATATGCAGACATACAAAAACACATCCAAATGAAATTCTTAACACACAACTCAATTTCAGAACACACACACTCTTTGACCACACATTACACTATACAAAAACATCCCCACAGGAAACAAAACAAAAGGCGCCAAGAACAGCAATAACAGTAGTTCTGAAGTAGGCCAATATAACAGGGCGAAACATGTTAATCAAGTACGATAGAATTTAATACGAGAAATACATAAATACATATTCCGAATAAATTATGAAGTAATTCATCATCACTATCAGAAAGGTTAATATATATTGCTGCTGCCATTTTATAAAATGTATTCTCTAGATAACAATTGAACAGTGACTGAAAGCAAAGAATAGTTTATTCTGAAGA
Source organism: Periplaneta americana (assembly GCF_040183065.1). Classification (NCBI taxonomy): domain Eukaryota; kingdom Metazoa; phylum Arthropoda; class Insecta; order Blattodea; family Blattidae; genus Periplaneta; species Periplaneta americana. The sequence continues at coordinate 61,322,283 of NC_091130.1, forward strand.
TATCCTCAAGATAATGCACTATTCATAGTTCATACAACACGTTTCTCGCGTAATCATGGAATTAATTTTAACAGGACAACTGGGCCTAATTCGAGTACAGACGTTTCACCCTAGATCATATATATAGGCTACCCAGATTGCTCCGCGTTATAGGCTTTGACGGTAGTAACTTTTGTCAGGTGTACTATGCTGCCATCTAGTTGTTACATAAGGAGTCAAGTCATAACTCCCATTTGAATTGCATTAGCGACTGTACTGCCATCTCGTGTTCGTTTACGGCGGACGGGTGGCGATCCTGGCGGTTGTTCTCTTCAAAGTGCAACCGATTTTAACAGAGGAATGAGCAATCTATATGTGATCTGGGGTTTCACGCAACCAAAGGAATTTGGAATTTCCTTAAATCCCCTTCCAATTTTTGCTGATTTGGCTTTCAATGAGTTAGCACAATAACTGATACTTATCTGAAATTCTTTCAAAAACAGACTTTCAATGAGAAAAAATATCGAATAAATCTGAACGATTGATTGAACATTTTGACAAGCCGACTTTGAACGTCGCCAGCAGTGTACGTTCACCTCTACGGTTCCAAGAATAATCAGAAATAATCGGAGGTTTCAAGCTGCACATGGACGTCGCATGCGATCCTGCGATTACCACATTTCCTTCTACACTCTCACGTGTTAATTACCTGGATATGTCGAGCGAGGAAGCACGTGTTGTTTTGTGTTTGCTTTTGTTCTCAGTCATGCAAGAAGTTTGTGAGCTCTGGCACATGTGTAGGACGAGTTACGAAGCATAAAGCACGCGACTAAAAGTATTAGTGAAGAGTAGTAAAACCAGGTATTGTTGTCAACTCGTATTTGGCACAGTATGGTCTGAGAAACCAGAATTATCTGTAGTTATTGTCTATCGAAAATTCTGCGATGTAGTCATATTCCACTTGCAAGAGTAGAACTAAATGAAATTAAGAGATCGCTTCTGTCAATTTCGTCAGTGTGAGTTGTTTTAGCCTATGCCAGGCTTGGAGAACTGGGCGACAATTGTGGCGTTGCGTCACTCATCCCTTCCTTCCATCCCCGCGTCATTGACTTTGTAGGGGAGGGGATTTGTATTCAGTGTCTGTCTTACGTGATAGCGTACGGGCCACAGATACGTCATTCAACGCCGGTGGACTGTGGACGAGGAATCAATGCTTTCCCCATGCTTTCCACCCCTCTCTCGCCAGTTCTGCATCCCTGGGCTATGCGGATGACGTGAATATGTTAAGAGAAAATTCACAAACTATTAGGGAAAACACAGGAATTTTACTTGAAGTGATAGGTTTCGAAGTAAATCGCGAAAAGACAAAGTACTATATGATTATGTCTCGTGACCAGAACATAGTACAAAATGGAAATTTAAAAATTTGAAATTTATCCTTTGAAGAGGTGGAAAAATTCAAATATCTTGGAGAAACAGTAACAAATATAAATGTCACTCGGAAGGAAATTAAACTCAGAATAAATATGGGAAATGCCTGATATTATTCGGTTGAGAAGCTTTTTTCATCCAGTCTGCTCTCAAAAAAGCTGAAAGTTAGAATTTATAAAACAGTTATATTACAGGTTGTTCTATAATGTATATGACAGTGAAACGTGGACTCTCACTTTGAGAGAGGAACATAGGTTAAGGGTGTTTGAGAATAAGTTGCTTAGGAAAATATTTGAGGCTAAGAGGGATGGAGTAACAGGAGAATGGAGAAAGTTACACAACGCAGAACTGCACACATTGTATTCTTCGCCTGACATAATTAGGAAAAAGCATGATAACCAAACAGACGGACCCATTAAACCTATATTCACTTTATTCAGTTGCTTATCGGTCTACACCGCCTCCTCAAAATGAAAATAGTTAGGAACATTAAATCCAGACGTTTGAGATGGGCAAGGCATGTAGCAAGCATGGGCGAATCCAGAAATGCATATAGAGTGTTAATTGGAAAGCTGGAGGGAAAAAGACCTTTGGGGAGGCCGAGACGTAGATGGAAGGATAATATTAAAATGGATTTGAGGGAAGTGGGCTATGATAGAGACTGGATTAATCTTGTTAATGATAGGGACCGATGGTGGACTTATGTGAGGGCGGCAATGAACCTCCGGGTTCCTTAAAATCCATAAGTAAGTAAGTAAGAGTTGTTTTAGGTGGAGAACCATCTTAATTTTGATTGTAGAATGTATTAAGTTAAAATAAAATATCATGGTAGGATAAAATAGGAAAGACTGAGAAAGAAATGGGACTAGACCAGCCCTGGGCTTCACCGCTTTAGAAGCAAACGCATAGTAAAAAACTGTGCATCAGTGGTGGATTTTAGGCGACCAATGACGGTCGAAAGCTATGATGCATTCCTTACACAATCCGTTACTCAGCAATGCTTGCTTTGAAGTCTACTCGTATCGGTGCAATACATTAACTGTCTCTGCCGGGGAATGTGGAGTGGGAATTTAAGGGGTAGTCTGCGGTACCTCAATTGAGGTATTAACTCCCAGGCCTCCTTTTAACGTGACGAGGTTCCATAGAATAATTTTGTATTATCAGTCTTCTTAAGATCTCTTGTTTTTCATGTTTTCCATGTTCCAGTCTCCGCATACAGTCTATTTATCATAATGTTGTCTATCGTGTGATATCTTCTTCTACCATTCCTTTCAGTGCATCCTTTAGTAGGAAGTTACTTCTCAGCTAGTGATCCGTACAATTTCTATTTTTTTTTCTTCTGAATTGGCAGATAAAATTAGAAGGACATTTTCAAATAAATAATAACTTTATAGAAACGACACTTTTTGCTGACGATCAGGTTTTAATCGCGTTTGGTTTCCGGAAGATAGCGACAGCTAATGTGGCACTGGAGTATATTATATTCCTTTTTTATCAAACAAAGTATAACCTGTTACATTACTACAAAAATCTCATCTCCATCACTTCCAATTTTATTCTTGTTTTTAGCAAGGTTCCAAAATTCCGAGCCATACAGGTGGACAGGGACAACCAGTGCCTTGTGAAAAGCTATTTTCTTTGCTTTTTTATGTTTTAAGAGTTATTTTAATCGTGCCATAGAGATAGTTAAATTTATTAGTTTTTATCAAATATCTTCGAGTTTTATAAAAGAAAATTTAAAACTTAAATAACTAAAACAATTCACTAGTTATAAAATATGGCCATTAGTTGTAATTTTAGCCCTTGTCATATTCATTCCTTTAAAGTCTAATATGTTTTAATATCGAAGTGATAGGCTTGTTTTTAGGTGCTCGTGGTACATTCTCAAACTTGTTTGTTGACTTGTAAAAGTTTTAATGTTCCAACCAATAGACCCTACATTAAAACTCTGACCGTTAACCTTGGTTTTTCTGAACCGACGCATGAGAGGTGCGAGGCCCGCCTCGCACAAATCCGGACTACACGAGAGAGGTGCGAGGTCTGCAGCTATAGAAACCACTCACTATCTCTCGTGTAGTCTGAATTTGTGCGAGGTGGGCCTTGCACCTCTCTTGCGTCGGTTCAGAAAGCCCAAGCCTTTACTGTGGTTAAACATTCAGTACAAATTCTCAGAATCCACGTGTGTGGACAATGAATACCTAGAAATGATTCATATCAGCGGTCATTAGCATAGTGCACTCTCGGGCTATCGTCTCTTACCCGCGGATAAGACAGTGCACGTCTTACCTGCAGATAAGACATTGCACTAGCGTGCATCCGTGGTTACTGGCGGGTATGCTTCCTCCCTCTCCCTTCTTCACGACGATGCAAATTGCAATACACTTCTTACCCGTTATCCATTTCAGCGAGTGCTGACGACCACTGATTTATATGGACAATTAAATGATAAAAAATTCTAATAGTACGTATATTTTGTTTGACTAATGTTGCAAATTTTATATTATGTTGTGTATTCGAATTGTTTTTTTTTCTATTAACAGTATGCTATATCCTTTGCGTAATTGTTTTCTTAAGGGCAATTGTCTTATAGTTTAATAATATTTGATTCAATTCAAGAATGGCTTTATGAAAATCATCCTCTGAACTTGCGATTAAAACCTGATCTCAGCAAAAAGTGTCGTGTCTGTAACGTTACTTATCTGTCAATTCAGGAAGAAAAGAAGAAATTGGCTGGGTCGCTGGCTGAGAAGAAACTGTCTATTGAAGGATGCACTGGAACAGTGGTTCCCAAAGTGAGGATCTTTAAATTTCAAGCAATTGAATGCAGCTATTTGAAAACGTATTCAGTATTCATCTATGAATGTCGTAAATTGTTTTTGAGTTTCTTCCGGCAAATAGGCTACTGTACTTTTTTTAATTACATGTCCGCAATAACAAACTCGGTATATTTTGTCGTATTATACGTAGTTGAATTTTCCATGGGTTCAATTTGTTTAGTGATGTTGACCAGATTCTGTTTTCCTAGATTTGTATTGAACTATTATCACAGCGCTACAGTGGTAAAAGTTTGAAGTACTAGAAATGGTGTTTACGTAATATTTCGTGTCATTGTTGCAGCATGTACTCCTATTTTGGTCGTTCTTTGGATGGTATCCATCGCTTTGAGTAAAATCATCACTGTTTTCGATTTTAAAGAAATTTGTAGTTTTCGAATAGGGTTAAATACCGGTGAGGGGGTCGCAATCAGAAGTCTCGTTCAAAAGTGGGTCGCTCCTTCAAAAAGTTTGGGAACCACTTCATTGGCAGGAATGGTGAACGTGAAGAAAATTCGGATTAGAAGAAGATATCAGATGATAGACAACATTAAGATAAATGGATCGTATGCGAAGACTAAGAGGAAGGTGGAAAAGGATGATTGGAAAATGCTAGGTTTGCAGTGAAGGACCTGCCCTTGGCATAAAACTATGGATGAGAGAATTCTGCATGATGTCATCAGCAGAGCTAGGAAGTTCGTACCAAAGCAGTAGATTTCAGTTGAGTACAGCGAGGAGTATAGATGTCACCCACCCCTCGCCCTGCTGCCTCTCGCTACAGATGAAACACAGTATGTTCACAAACAACACATAGTGGCATAGAGTTGTAAATGGTTTGAAGAATATTGTTAATTTATATTAATATTTTAGATTCTGAACAAACAAATTAGCTGTTTTGTTATTATTGTATTATTTACGTAATGTGAATATAATACATGATTCCACTCATTTGTTATTAAATAATTATGCAAACAGGAGTGTGTAAGACATTATTTTTTTCCGATTATTCTTCGTTAAATGTTGACGTCTTGTGCTACTATGCATTCAGTTGCGTTACAGTCCAAGTTCTCCGTCGAAATTACGATACGAACTTCCTGGTTGCCATTACAAAAGAAACGAAAAATTTTCTTGAAAACAATTATGGGTTTAATTTAATATTATGTCCCACATACGAGATACACTATTAGATTCACAAATAGTTGTTCACCTGATGATAGTATCATATTTCAGTTTTGCTCCAATAACGTCTTATGACGTAGAAGGAATATTTTTAGAGTCCAATATTGTTTTTATTTATTTTCTGAACATAAAAGTAGTATTTCTTTTGATAAAATGAAAATGTTCAGTGTTATTAATTGTTATAATGAGGCTGGAATCATAATTGTATACTGTATGTTATTATTACTGTATATTTATATGTATGGGTAAGTTATTTTAGATTGGGATTTACGAACTTTATAATTACAAATTATTGCTGTTTTATATTATTTTATTGTTCTAAGGCTGTGGACGATAGGAGCACATGTTTGGTTACCACCCTGCTGTACATGTTAGTTTTTCTGTTTCACTGGCGCCGAGAGACGTTCTACTGTATTAAGACTGGTTCACAATAAACCGGGAATGGAAACAACAATGGGAACGAGAACGAAAATATTGTTAAAATAAATATATTTAAATGTGAGCACTCACAATTAACTATTGTGAATGCTCACATTTAAATACATTTATTTTAACATTATTTCCGTTCCTGTTCTCGTTGTAGTTTCTGTTCCCGGTTTATTGTGAACCAGCCTTTACTCTTCATTCCGTAAAGATATAGTCCAAGCTCACACAACTGAACAGTTTTGGTACCAACTTCCTGGCTCTAGTCATCAGTATATAAATTGAAAACTGGCGGTCTCACTCAGGCTTTATTATGATCACATTTTTTAAATGTTTTTCAGCCTATTTTCATTCCCATTTTATTATCTAGATAGAAACTCCTTATTCTTATCTTGAGCAATATCACCCTGATGATGAAAGTTTAAAGCAGTTTCGAAACATTAGAAAAGGATTGTCCAAAGGATACAGCGTACTGATGATCTAGAACAGTGTTTTTCAGCCTGTGGTCCGCGGATTCCAAGCATGTTTTCAAACGGTATTATAAGTAAACTTAACTTTAACAAGTTCTCTGATTTTTTTTTTTAGCTTGTTAGAATATGCAGGGTTAGTTAAAAGTCCCGCACCACCTAAATAACTTTTGAAGCATGTGGTTCAGTGACATGAAACTGGTATGTGGGATAACCATTTACTAATAACTTAATAATGATTTTACCGAGTTAAACCGGAAGTAACTCCAACTCTCTTATTTTAAATGGAATACCCAATATATATTTTTATTTTTGAATAAAGCTCATGAAGAGCTTTAAAAAATTACCCACACTTGATAATTCTGTACAAATTAAGTGATGCTAAGTCGAGAAAACAGAAAAGTATATCGAATATTAAAATAATAAATGCACTACCTAAATAACTTTTGAAGCATAAGTTTCAGTGATATGAAACTTGGTATGTGAGGATAACCATATGCTAAGAACTCAATAATGGTATTACCGAGTTTTTTCTACTTCCGATTTAACCGGAAGTAACTCCAACTCTCTTATTTTAAATGGAACACCCAATATATATTTTTATTTTTGAATAAAGCTCATTAAGAGCTTTTCAAAAAGTACCCATACTTGATACTTCTGTACAAATTCAGTGTTGCTAAATAAAATGGAAGTGGTGCAAGATATTCCTAAAGTCTGGTTAAATCATTCCTTAAATGGTTTCTATAATCGAGTGACACATTGTAAAGCAGCTGAGGGCTACCAATTTGAACACATAATTTAGAAGGTGAGCTAGCTTTGTTTTGTTTTTGTTAAGGAAGGAGTATTTTATTATTTTAATATTCGATACACTTTTCTGTTTTCTTGACTTAGCAACACTGAATTTGTACAGAAGTATCGAGTGTGGGTACTTTTTGAAAAGCTCTTAATAAGCACTATTCAAAAATAATATATATATATATATATATATATATATATATTGGGTGTTCCATTTAAAATAAGAGAGTTGGAGTTATTTTCAGTTAAACCGGAAGTAGAAAAAAACTCGGTAATACCATTATTGAGTTCTTAGCACATGGTTATCCTCACATACCAAGTTTCATATCACTGAACCGTATGCTTCAAAAGTTATTTAGATGGTGCGTTTATTATTTTAATATTCGATACACTTTTCTGTTTTCTTGACTTAGCAACACTAAATTTGTACAGAAGTATCGAGTGTGAGTACTTTTTGAAAAGCTCTTAATGAGAACTATTAATATATATATATATATATATATATATATATATATTGGGTGTTCCATTTAAAATAAGAGATTTGGAGGTACTTCCGGTTAAACTGGAAATAGAAAAAACTCGGTAATATCATTATTGAGTTCTTAGTATATGGTTATCCTCACATACCAAGTTTCATGTCACTGAACCGTATGCTTCAAAAGTTATTTAGGTGGTGCGGGACTTTTAACTAACCCTGTATACACACTGTATTTTTGCTTATACTATATCAGAGACAGAGTTTAACGGAAATGAGATCTCTTGAGGGACTTCTTTTGGCTTCCAAGTGTTGCGTATCTATTTAGTATTTTTAAATTCTTTAAATTCAATTTCAATGTCCAAATTTAAGTGTTCATCATTCAGGATAAGAGTGAAAAAAGAAAATTAAACTTCACTTAATTCTAGTAGAGTTCCAACTCTTCAGTATCTTTTTATTAACAAATGATTATGGACTCTCGTCCAGCATCCTTAGAAATAAAAACACATTGATTTATTAATAGGCCTATTAAAATTAAGGAAATATTTTCCTTGTTACAATTGAGTAAAAACCCACCTTCTTTGTGACAAAAAAATAGTTTGCCCGCCAAAGAAGAACGCAAACTGTTAGAATTACCTTATGAATCGAGCTTAAAAATTGCGTTTCCTACAACGACTCTGTTGCAATCTTCGTTGCATGCACGACCATGAATCGCGATGTTTTCCGAACTGCAATAAAACACTTAATGTCAATAATTTGCATCAACATAGGCTACTTGTTTTTCTGTTTTGGTCTCCTTGAAGAACGAATGTAGAAGTAAATTTAATTTTGTGCTAAACTTTCCTACAGTAACTGAACTAGACATCTCAAACTGACGCCTGCAAGGCAAAATCAACCGTCCATTAACAACCTTATGGTAAGTCTATTACTATTATTATTGAGATTTTACGACGTTGTATCACAGTCTAGTATATACAGTCACGAAGCTTGAGTTTATGAGGGTACTGGAAACAATAGCCTGTGCAGGTACTATTTCGCATTGTCTATAATGAAGCGACAGTAGCGATCCTAGTGGTTAGCAACTATCTATGGATGCATATTTACTACGTATTGAGCTTCATGACTGTATATACTGGACTGTGGTTGTATCAACATCTCAGGTTATTTAGCGTCTGAATGAAATAATGGTGACAATGCCGGTGAAATGAGTCCGGGGTCCAGCACCGAAATTTACTCAGCATTTGCTCTTATCGGGTTGAGGGAAAACCCCGGAGAAAAACCTCAACCAGGTAACTTGCCCCTACCGGGATTCGAACCTGGGCCACCTGGTTTCGCGGTCAGACTCGCTAATCTTTACTTCACAGGTGTAGCCTGGTAAGTGTAAATACTTGTTTCGTTTTGCTCAGAAAAACGTCATAGAACGTAAAATACCTTTGTTTTTATGTATTTATGTTGAAAAACTAAATGTAAAATTTAATATCACTACCAATAATTTATTAAGGATATTAATTTACTACGGGCCTAAATTATTAAAAATATTTTAGAGGGGCCCGCCAAAATGAAGTATGAACTTTAAGGGGTCCGTGACGTTCAAATGTTGGGAACCACTGATCTAGAATACTGAGTCACTATATGCCGTAGTGATTTCTACTCGTACTTCCCTATAATTGTTATTGAACTCTGGTCAGCTGAATTGTACCATTAATACCGGTAACTCTATTCTTTACGAGCTTACAACTTCAGTTTGCGATTCCAAAATCTGGCAGTCACGTATGAAATTTTGGCTACACTAAACCAGGCGTCGTCAACCGATCGCACATTCGTGCTGGCTGGAGCTGCACAGTGCACAAGTCTACTCGTGAATCTGTTGCTGTGCAGGAGAGGGGAGGGGAGGTAATGATAGTTGAAACCGGCTCAGTGGCGGTCTACCAGTACATTCAATCAAGCGTTGTCCGTATCCCTTAGGCCCAGTTTCTTCAACCTTTGTTAAATTATAACAGTGTGTAAATAACATTTTAACTGTAAACTTAACAGTTGAAGCATTTCTTTAACTGCTGTTAGTACTAACAGGCTGTTAAAACCTATGTTAATTTAACTGCCCAATTTCATGCAGTTAAATAATTTAACTCTCTGTTAGCATAGAAGTATCCAATATGGCTGGTGCGTTAGATGCTAAACTTGTATATCTGGATTATTTAGATATCCATGAATACATAAACAGACGGGATGATTACTGTGATTTGACAGAACAGAAATTCATACAAAGGTATAGGCTATTTTCTGCCAAGCCTCACTTTTTGCTTTCAACTTAGATCCGTTTGTTTGTTTATTCTGATTAATTTGTTTATACTGCGAAGTAATTTCCAGCAGAAGGTTTCTTTCGAACGAAGAGAAATTAGTCCCACGATTTCCTTTTGTTCCAATGTTTTCCATTTCATAACAGCAAAACCAATACGCCGCTCCACACTATTGTGATACAGACGAGGAAAGAAGCAGAAATCAAACCTGAGCGAATAGAAAGACTTCTATCCTCTCTGAATCAAACAACGGAAACAAGCGAGAATCGTAATTATTGTCAGAGTTCAGAAAACAGAATTGAGCCTATACTTGGTTACTCTAGAATCTCTGATCCTAACAGAGAGTTAACAAACAGAATGTTAAAATGTGAAATGTAAAGTTGAAGAAAAGCAATATTTTTAACAGCAATTCATACTTTTAACTTACAGTTAATTAACGCTATGTTAGGTGCATTTTAACAAAGATTGAAGAAACCGGTTATGTCTATTGGTTATGCACCATTCCATGTGTTTCTATTTGAAATATACGTAATAAAATTTATCCTATAACTTGAAGAATTTGAACTGTGCAATCATTAATTTATTCTGACAAATTAGTAAACAAACTGAGCACATTAAATATGCTGTAATCACCCAAATAATACAGTGAGTTTAACAATCCATTTTGTTCCTAAAGCTGGAAACAGTTTTTTTTTCAATTTTATATTTAACATAAATTATTCCTTCTTTCAACAGGCGTAAACTAAATTATTACATGAAAATAAAGGCCACAAGTATGTACAACTATTAAAAATTAATAAACTATATTCAGTACTTGTTCTCCATCAAACTACAGCCTGTATAAGAGAATTGTTTTCCTATACAGTATATCTAATAGGGGAGAGTCGGGTAGTATCGGACATCGGGTAGTATCGGATAGTGCGTTTCTTTCATTTACCACCATATGGTAGTACCTGAATGACATGGTTACGTTTCTCTATGCGACATCACAGAAACGTAACCATGTCAAACAGGTACTATCATCGTGTGGTAGATGAAAGAAACTCACTGTCCGATATTACCCAATATCCGATACTACCCGACTCTCCCCTAAACATTTTTCCTTTCTAGAAACATAGTACATGCCAAATGAGCTTACTAAACTTACTTTAAGATAACGAATTGCAAAAATGAGTTACTTTTTTACCTATAGAGTTAGGGAAAGAATGTGCAATGTTTAGTTTATTATTATTATTATTATTATTATTATTATTATTATTATTATTATTATTATTATTATACACATTAGTTATAAGTAATTTTTGGATGAGAGTGGTTCGTTTTTCTACCTTATATTTTTCATAATAATTTGAGTGATAGGATGAATAATATCGTTGTAGGTTGAAGTTCCTTCTGTTATTCAGAACTTTACCACAAATCAAATACGTGGGCATTCCCGACTCTTCAGCAAATAGAAATGACTCTTCCTATAATAACAAATTCAATGACGTGGATGGCCTATCGACATCCCTTCTTCTGACATTTCTGGTCCGCCACTGTGTACTACAGAGAACGTACTGTGTCCGTGCGCCTGCACAGACATCGCTGCACAGCAGGCGAGGCGCTGCACATAACGCCACTGTCAGTTGAGGACGCCTGCTCTAAACAATGTGTCAACAACATGTTTTTATATTGTATTTTATCATCCCTTCCTTTATAAACTCAATTTTTTAAGATTACATATTTCCTTTCTGCAGGTTACTTCTTCAACAGGTGGTCATATCCTAAACCAGAGGTATTTAATTTTTCTCTTCCTTGTAATTTCGTGTTCAGGTCATTCATATGTTGAAATACTGTAGGTATGTCAAGAAAGCAATGTTACATATTATGAGTTTTATATTCCAGAGACGTCAAAGGCTTCTGTGCCGTTCGTATAATTTTCACTTTTGTTTAACCTGTCCGGAAAGACAGACTTCGTGGTCCGGATTCGGACCGAGAACCCCCTATTAGTGACTCCTGTCCTAAACCCTCATGTTACAGAAAAGACAAATTTATTACCGGAAACTTATTTACATTGCTCTGGACAAGCCCCAAATTATACAAAGGTAGCTCTTGCTGCTTTGGAAACACCTTATAACACAACACGAGTTTTTTATGTCCCCTCCTCCACCTCTCCTCCTCCGTGACTTCTCCTCTCTTTGTCTTTCTGACCGCTCCCCCCACCATACCGCGTAGCACCACCCCTGCCTCACATGACTGCTCAGTCTTTTCTCTGTCCTAGTTTGTTAGTTAGTCTGCTGTAGTACCTTGTTGTCTACAGTAATAGTGCTCAGTTCTCAGTCTTCCTACTTCTGAGCGTGTAAGAACTTTTTATTTTTACGTTTCCGGTTCGTGCACAGTTTGTGAATTTGTGTGTACTCCCATAGTGTGTCCGTCTGCAGAATTTGTAAAGTGACAGATATAGTGCCAGTTTATAAGTGTGTAATAACGTGTTAACCAGCAGCAGGACTATTTGGATTATCCACCCAAGCGTAAGCGTTCTTTTATTTGATATTTGTATATTATGTGTGATAGTATCACTCCTCTGTTTCGATGATGGCATTAGTTACTCCATGTTTTATAAACTGAGTAATGTATTGTGAAGCTAACAAAAACAGTCAGGGTATTTAAACTGCTGTTCAATTAATTTTATAACAATCTCACAAAATCTTAATTTTTACATCTTCAATTTACACATATATTCATTCTTTTCACGAATCTAATATAAAATATTCGTATATATGCGCTTAATAATTACGTTTAAGATTTCAATAAATTATAGGCATATAATTAATTCAGCGGTGTTAAGACACGATAATGAATCAGTTTATCCCTTGGCATGTTGTTTACATTGCATAAAAATATTATCTTCAGCTTAAAGTGTTCGACTAAGGACAGAAATCGAATTTACTTTGGAATCATCTTATGAACTGTGAACTTAACCTGTTGAATGTGCAGAATATTAGACATCTCTATAGTGCTCATATTTCCGTGTCATTTTACCAGACTACTTTATATTTTAGAATTTTGCGGTAAACAACTACTGTTTTGTAATATGTGTGAGTCTAATCATGCTGACCATACAATTCGGTGATATTACCACATCTCTTCACTGCTTCACGTACCTGTTGGCAGTAAGAACGGATAATAAATCCATTCCGTAACTTACGGAAGTCAGCTTGGAAAAGAGATTACTGTTATAGTTAGGAATCTTCTCATGGAATGTGAATTTTGATTGTTGAGTTGTGCACTAATTTGGTGTCGTTTTTACGTAATGTAAGTTATAAAATCTTAGTACTAAATGTTTACCACAAAGTGAAATAGAATACGATTTTCTGGAAAGCGCTAGTCAAAAATTCGGTGATGTTGCTTTACCCAAGCATAGCCAAATTTAATTGTAGGTCAACCTGGGACAGTATCCTGGGGTTAAAGATTTCATCAACAGAATTTGTTTATGTAAATCGTGTTTTTCTGACCTCAAAATAAAGTCGGGAAATAATGAATACGATATCAGCCCTGGTTGCATAAAAATAGTAGGCCTACGCATTTTACACGTGTTTAATCATTCAGAGAAAACAAGAAAGGAGTACATTTTTATTTTTGCGAGAATGTGATGTTAGGATTAACATATTCGTGTTTATATATTATTTTTAGTACTTTAGGTCTTCATAACGGGTGTGGTCGTAATATAAGTATGCCACTTTCGCGCGTTGCAATATTTATTAATTATTCTAGTTTAGGCCTATATCTTCCTTGTTATTTTCCACGCGTTCTAGAAATGCGGCATCATATGTACGTTTTTAGCTGTACGAACATTGACACAGTTAAAAGTCATTAGCCTTTTCAAGTTCTAATTTTCTCACTTTATGCAGAAAGCAGTAGGAAATTTGGCTCCAGTGGAAATAAGTTTTAAAGACTTCAGCCATAATTGATTTCAGTAGTTGCTGTGATCTTGAATGGCGTTAAATGTTTTTAGAGACCACAGTGTATAATACAAAGATTGCATTTATGTACTGTATCTACTTTTTAACACGTAAAATGAAAGTTACAAGTTATAATGCATCAAATTATGAGGAAATAATTATGTTTTGTAAGCATAATACTTCCATGTGTCTGGACATACAGTAGCTTAAACTTATTATCCCACTCATTCCATCCAAAGCGACATGTGTGCCACATTTCCGTAGCGAACTGTGTGGTTCTGTAATATTCCTCCTGTAACTTATGTTTTTACGTACAATCGCTATGGAAGGAAGTTATCAGATTTAGTTTTGCTTATTCTTCGACTGGTAAAACCGAGGATAGGTTTTGTTCTAGGTCCATAATATTATCTGGATATCATTTTCAGCTAATATTAGGCCTATGGATGAACATTTAAAAGAGATGTTTAGGATTTTAGATAATTAAGGCAAACAGATTGGCCTAAAAAAAAAAAAAAAAAAAAATATATATATATATATATATATATATATATATGAGACTGGATAAGCAGAGAAATGAAAGAATAGTAAATTTTGAAATGGAGAATTATAATTTAGGAGGTATTAAAGAATTCACATATCTTGGGTCGTCTATCAATAATGAAAATAAAATGGAGACTGAAATTCATAAAAGAATAATGTATGGAAATAGAACTTATTTCTCGTTCTGACACATATTCATATCAAGAATGCTATCTAAAGGAACAAAACTTAAACTGTATAGAACACTCATTCGCCCAGTAATTACTTATGAAGCGAAAACATGGATAATTAAACTGGAAGATGAGAATAGCCTTCTGATCTTTGAAAGCAAAATTGTACGTAGGACTTATGGTCCAGTGTATGAATGGGGATACTGGAAAAGAAACAAACTAGTAAAGTGATTGATCAGGTATTGGAAGGCGAGAATATAGTGAACTTCATTAAATCTGTTAGGCTGAGGTGGTTAATACAAATTATTTGGAAAATTCATAAAAACATAAAAAGTGATTAATTACGACATAGCCATTAGGCCTATACAGGTACGATATGTCTTTACAAATATTTACGGTTTACAGGAGAAAGATTCAATCACTGAAAACAACTACGCATCTAGAGAAAATTGAGAGAAATATGCTATAACCGTGAAATAATATGCCGCCATTAAAGAATCATAGGCACATCCACTTCACATTCCATAGTGTAATACTAAAAATATTTTGAATACCTACTGTATATGGTACGATAATAAATATTTTGGACTCTCAAGGCCTACCATACACAATGAGCAGTGTCCAGTTCAAGATGGTATGCGGGGTCAATTTCTTTCTCATAGAACATTAAGATGAAGCCTACTGGATAATGGACTACGGTCATATATTAATAGTCTATTCATGTTTTTCGTAGCTATAAAACAAATGTATTATTATTATTATTATTATTATTATTATTATTATTATTATTATTATTATTATTATATTAAAGACAAAGTACATGCGACACTATTCACGTTGTACATTTCCAGTCATAAAATAATATCTTAGTTCAACTGTTTGTAGCAGTTTATTGCATGTTTTTCATACTTTTAGAATTGTCTGCCCCAAACCCTAAATGTATAATAATTGCCTAATAATTAATATGTCACTTTTATTTGTAATATAACTTGTTTTAAATTGTAGATCTAGGTTAACTGAAAGTATTAGAGCTGTATTTTATTACTTTCTACTTATGTAGTAAAATTAGCTAAGTTATAAGAAGGGACATATTATTTTGCAATGTAACTTAGATTGTAGCGCACACTTCTTGGCAGATTTATGCTGAATAGGAAATAATACTGACAATATGGGCACTAACAAACAGAACAAATCCGAATAATTACAGAGGGATAAGCCTGCTAGATACCACTTACAAGATATATGCAAGAATGCTAAATGAAAGACTAAAGAAAATAGCCGACCACTTGATATCAGAAGAACAAGTAGGATTCAGGAAAGGAAGATCTTGCATGGATGCAGTTTTCACACTCAAAAGAATAATAGAAGAAAGAAGAGAGTTTAATTGTGAAACACATTTAGCCTTCATAGATCTGGAAAAGGCCTTCGATAATATAGATAGAGAACTACTATGGAATATACTTATAAGAAGGGGATACCCGAAACACCTTGTGGAAGCAATTAAATCTCTCTATAAAGAAACCAGCATATGCTTAGTGATAGGAGGAAACTTGACAGAAGCGATTCCCACTAATAAAGGAGTAAGACAGGGCTGTAGTATCTCGCCGACACTTTTTAATATTTACATTGACGACATGTTTAGAACATGGAAATCTTACGTTACTCCAGGAATATATTTAAAGAACAACACTTTCTTGAACTCCCTTTTATATGCTGATGTTAAAGTAATTATCCAAGACAGTGAGGATAAATTACAGAAATCAATTTATGTTTTAAATAAAATAACAAAAGAATATAATTTTAAAATTGCAGCTCAAAAAACCAAAACAATGGCATTTAAAGGAAAATACCCAATAAGGACAAAAATAGTAATCGATGAAATAATTATAGAACAGGTTAAATATTTTAAGTACCTAGGATGCTACATTTCATATGAAAGAGATATAGACCTGGATAAAAAACTTAATAACTTTCGAAATGTCTGTGGAACAATCCATAGATCTTTAAAAAACAAAACAAGAAAAGATACACGGATAAAATTTTTCAATACAATCGCAGTACCTATGCTAACTTATGGAAGTGAAGCCAGAATAATGACAGAAAAAGATAAATCAAAAGTCCAGGTAGCAGAAATGAAATTTATGAGAAGTACACTAGGATGTACAATACAAGATAAAAAGAAGAACATAGATATACGGAAGAAATTAGAGGTGGAACCATTGCTGGAGAAATTAAAGAGAAATAACAGAAGGTGGTGTGAACATCTACAAAGGATGCCGAACTACAGACTGCCAGCTTTAGCAATGGGATATAAACCAAAAGGAAGACGAGATGTAGGAAGACCAAGAGCGAAATGGGCGCCGGAACAGGTTCAACATGAACCTAATCCTTGAAGTGAAGAAGAAGAAGAAGAAGAAGAAGAAGAAGAAGAAGAAGAAGAAGGAAATAATACTTTTTATGCACGCACATAGATAATATTGACGAAAGTGTTCATTTTTACTTAATTAATCTATGTTTTTAATACAGTACAGATGCAGAAAAAAAATTAAGAGCTCCCTTATTGCAGAGCAGCCTTATTGTACGTTATGTTTCGCTTACAACACACTGCACATGTGCAGTAAATAAGAGCCCCTGTCTCTATATGCTACTTGTGGACAGTCGTGCTATTCTTTGTGAATCTATATTCTCCCTCGAGGAAAATGTCTGAAATCGACACTGTAAAGTGAGATTTGTGAATACAACCGTTAATTGAAATAATAAGAAGAATGACGAAATATAGGAGGAGCTTGTGGAACAATGACAGATGAAAGACACTTAAATGTAATAAACGAATATCAAAGAAATGGACGTGCCAAGAACTTCGAGAGACTATATTGCATTCCATAATGTCTGACAGACGAAGTAAATATTGTCGACAGAGAAAAGGAGAAATATAATTATCATTGAACCGATGGTAGAGGGCACATTCGAGGCATGTCTTGAAGTTTATCGACGGTAGAACGCTTCAGACCGCCCAAACTTCAAGATTAGCCTGGAATGTGACCTCTGAAATTGGTTGATTAGCAATTATCTTTCTCCCTCCCTCTGCCGGCAATGTTTACTTCGCCTGTGAGATATGCAACGCAGTCTTTGTTAGACAAAAGAGAGATAAACATGTTAGTTTGGTTTAGAGTAGTCGTACTGTTAGCTAAGTATATCTGAACAAATTTATGCTGTCTCCAAGAATTCCTCTCTGTTGGCTTAGTAGATGTGATCCAGAGGTGTAAAATAACGGAATTTTCATTCAGCCATATGCATACCACTAGTAATGCACGCAATGTCAACTCGTTGCTCTCAGAAGTTATAATGATAGTGTGAATGGAATTTATATTTAACTCTGACATGAATATGAAAACCATTGATAGCAACTTGCTTATAATGTAATTACAACCTACAGTAGGCCTATATGGCGTAATTAATGTTCACGAAAACATTGCTTGACGAAATGAAAGTTTAAAAAGTAGTATGTTGGAAATATAGTTATAAATTTAGGCCTAGGGTATATCTGCGTACGTAATTTTTTTAATGGGTGCCTAAATCTCAAAATAGAATTCTTCATCATAATCGCCAAAAAAGTAGGCAGGGACGCAAAGCTTACACATTAATATGCGCCGCGTTAGCAAGAGGAAAAAAGTTCTTCGTTTATAATACATAACGGCCTATGTTTAATCAGTGATATCAATTTTTATCAATAGTGTTAATTATGATTTATTTTAATACGCAATATTCTGAAACTAAAATTATGTATTAGAATAATTACGTTATCCAAATATCTTTAGATACATTAATTACTTTTTCACAATGGTCTTCGTCCTGCTGAAATTTCCTTACTGTTTAAATAACGCAATCATCAAAAGACACAATGTTGTGTATTAATATTTATTGTGATATGGCGTTGTTAGCAGAAGAGGAGATGATACTAAGGGATATGCTGCTGGAGCTAAATGAATCTGTGAGCAGTATGGAATGAAGACAAATGCCAACAAGACGAAGACCATGGTCATAGGAAGAAAAGTAAAGAAAGTAAACTGCGAATTCTAAATGAAGCAGTAGGACAAGTCGACAGCTTCATATACTTGGGGTGTACTATAAGCAGTAACATGGGCTGCAGCCAGGTAGTCAAAAGGAGAATAGAAATGGCAAAGGAAGCTTTTAATAGAAAAAGGAGCATCTTCTGCGGAGCTCTGGAAAAATAACTAGTGAAGTGCTTTCTGTGGAGTGTAGCATTGTATGGGGGAGAAGCATGGACATTACGATGAAGTGAAGCGAATAGAAGCATTTGATGTGTGGATATGGAGAAGGATGGAGCGTGTGAAATGAACAGAGTAAGAAACGAAGTTGTGGTGGATAGAGTGGATGAAGAAAGAATGATGCAGAAACTGATCAGGAAGAGGAAAAGGAATTGGCTGGGTCACTGGTTGAGAAGAAACTGCCTATTGAAGGATACACTGGAAGGAATGGTGAACGGGAGAAGAGTTAGGGGCAGAAGAATATATCAGATGATAGACGACATTAAGATATCTGGATCATAAGAGGAGACAAAGAGAAAGGCAGAAAATAAGAAAGACTGGAGAATGCTGGGTTTGCAGTGAAAAACCTATGAATGAATGTGGTGTTCTGTTTTTCTTTTCAGTCGTCTCGTAGATTTTGAAATTCTAATTTCTGTTCTAGTCCTTCCCTCCAGCTTCTGAGATCCTCTTGTTTACTGCTTCGTGATGTCGTTCGTTTTAGAACTTGTTTCGACAACTTAACCCCCCGTATAAGCTGTTTTGTTTCTTCTATTATCATATGTGGAATGTTAACGACTTCTCAGAATCGTTTGTTGGCTACTGTGTTTCTAGATATTTTGGCAGCTTGTCTAGGAAAAAAAAAATGTTTCATTCAGTATCTCTTACTTTGTCACTGCACGAAAAAAATTTAATTTAAAGGTTTTCAACTTTTCAATATACTTTAGCTGATGCCAAAATAGTGCTTCTCTAAATGGCTTCTCGTAAGGATTCATTAAAAAATCAGAAGAGTCGAGATAACAATAATTAAATAACAAGTGATAATGATAGTAATAGAGTTATTTATCGATGTATAGTAATGATCAGGGAACGGATTTATATGGACTAAAAATATATGAAATATGTAAATATATATGTAGTTATTTTTACCAAAATATGGAATTAAATATGGATTTTTACCAAAATATGGAATTAAATATGGACTTAAAATTATAAAAAAATGACTATGTACGTTAAATATTGGTACATTTTAATCAAACTAAACAAAAAATATAATGGACGTACCTTATCTTCCAATGTAGTTTCAACAAAACACAATTTTTATTGTCTGTTACCATAACAATAGGTTACAAACATTTCTTTCAAGTGCTGAAAAGTGAATCTTCTTCTATTGTCTCTGAGGATAGATTTATACTGACTAAAAGAGCGTTCGACGTCACAAGAAGTAACTGGTACATAATTCAATTTCACAATGTCTGCTGGGGATAAGTCCAAGTTAATCTTCACTGTTGATTCACCACTCATCACAGCAACAACCTTTTGTAGTTCTTCATATCCAGGGTTTTTTGAAAGTACAGTGTCCACCTTAGCTCTTACTGCATCTGCAACTTTACCTCTACCACGATTCAGTTGTTCCACAGTACTATTTATAATTTCAAAACTTTCAGATAGTGAAAGGTGCCTATTTTGGAGACTTTTGAGCGTTTTTATGATGCATGAAAATGTATGCTGAATGTGAGCTAAGTCATTCTTCACACTTATGTCACAGGTAACTGTTTTCGCAGTATCAATTGAGACTGCATCTTCAGAGTCCAATGCAAGGAGAACATTGTTAATAGAGTCTATATGTTCGGCATAATATTCAACTGCTTCTAGCCATGTACCCCATCTAGTTAAAATTGGCTTTGGTGGCAATGGAATTTCAGGGTACATTTCTTTCAACACGTTAACTCTACTGGGAGCTTTGAGAAATACTTTTTTCACTGATGAAATCAACAAATCTACTTTAGGGAAATTGTCTCTGACCACTTCTGCCACACGATGAAATGCATGCGCCACACAAGTAAAATGAGTCAATTTAGGATATACAACAGATAATGCTTGTCCAGCTTTGACCATATAAGGGGCAGCATCGCTAATAAAGAATAACACATTATCGTACATAATACCCTTTGGCCACAGGATACCCATAGCTTCGTTGAACAGTTTAACTATAGTTTTGTTATTGCACTTTTCTAGAACATCACAATGTAAAAGAATTCGTTCAGAATATTGTTCACTTAACAAACCGATAACTACATTACCAACAAGTCTACCTTCTTTGTCGGGAGTCTCATCAATGGAAACCCAAATTGAACTATCTTTAATTTCATCTCTTATCTTCTGTATTGTCTCATCGTAGATGGATGGAGCATACGTCTTCCTAAGTGTTGACTCATCCGGGATTGTATGTTGAGTATATTTTTCAAGGAATTCCCTGAAGACCTTATTCTTTAGTTTGTAGAGAGGAATATCAGCAGAGATGAGAGAACGGCACAGGTCGATGTTAAACTCAGATCTTACATTCGATGTTGTTGGTTGTGTTAAAAACAATTGTCTCTGCTTGGAATTTAGTTGTTTGTTGGCCTGATGTTTACTAGTTGTAATGTGTTGTTGCACCAGGAACTTTTGTGTAGATGATACTACACACTGACACAAATTACAAAATAATATTTTATTGTCAGTTGATAAACCATCTTCTTTAAATTCTGAAATGTAACTTGTTAGTTTTGATTTTAAATTGACTGAATGACGTACTTTTGGCATATTTACCATCTTTATAGTATGATTTACAAAACTGAACCTATGTGTACTCTGACTGGCATTTAACTGTTGAGCTGCACAACTGAAGTCTGTTAAAAATTTTAAATTAAATTAATACAGTTTTGTAACTTACTTTCCCATTGTTGATAGGACTGCTAATTTTCAAATAACTCTGATGTTAAAGGGATTACTGAACATGTGTTTAAATCTCTATTGTTGAAATGTATTTTTAAAAGTTAATGGAATTTTGTTTTGTTTTATTGTTAAACCTAATATAATATGGACTGTTTTATATGAAATATGGAAAATATATGGAAATTAACGAAAATATGTACTAAACTCTAAAATATGGAAAAATATGGAAAATAAAAGTAGGATTTTTCAACCCTACACATTGTGAAACATAAAGATAATGCAAAATATAAATTATATTAGCTTTATAAGTAAATATGTATTTATATATAAATCCTTTCCCTATGATATTATTTGTTGACTATTACACTTTTACTACGTCATACTACTTTTGACCAATAAAACGGTGCGAAAGGACGTGTTTCAACCAATCATAGCTGTTTATCGCTACAATCTTATCACTACCGTAGCATTTGTTTGGTTTTATCACTTAGCATTTGTTTTTATCACTTCCCTAGCATTTGTTTGTTTGCCAGCATTTCAAACTGCAAATTCTTTACGGTACTATAAAACATGCTTTGCGATCGTCATTTGTTTACCGCATAGATAGTTACTGAAAATGGCGGCTCCGTTTCAAACGTTTTGGTGAAGCTAACATAATGAAATAGAATTTTAGTAAGTCAGTTAATGTTTTATTGCATTAGAGTGCTTTATTTCTTCTAATCTTTATACACTTTCTTCTAATTGTGTAATAGTTAATTAAATCCCACTCGAGTTTTGATTTTTTCTAGATAAATCAAAACCTCTAGTGAGATTACTGTTGATAATAATATTGTTAGTGTATTGACAACCGAGTCTGCAGATGAAACATCAGATCTCTGGAAAAGGAACTGAATATCCCGGTTGGAAAGTTAAGTGGTTGTGCCAAACCGAAATGGATACTCTGAACAAAGAAAAAATCTTCACTATTTTCTAAAGTTAATTTCTCCGTGTCCATTTTTGCGCATTCTGCATAAAACAGTGTCATTTTAGCTCTTAAAACGTGCGTACATATTATTATTATTATTATTATTATTATTATTATTATTATTATTATTATTATTATTAGTTAACGCATTGTATTCTTCACATGACATAATTAGGAACATTAAATCCAGACGTTTGAGATGGGCAGGGCATGGGATATGACGATAGGGAGTGGATTAATCTTGCACAGGATATGGACCGATGGCGGGCTTATGTGAGAGCGGCATTGAACCATCGGGTACCTTAAAAGCCATTTTGTAAGTAATTATTATTATTATTATTATTATTATTATTATGATCATCATCATCATCAATGTTTATTATTGTTTCACTAACTTTACTTATTTAACTTACTTCTGCTCTTATTACTATTCACTGTAATATTGTTGCACGGTGCAGATATTATTGTAAGTTTATTGTTACTGTAATAGAAGCCAATTGTATTAAAATAGAGCGTGGATGGGCGGAATAGAAGGTCTGTTGGCTTAAGCTGTACCATATTAAATAAATAATAATAATAATAATAATAATAATAATAATAATAATAATAATAATAATAATAATGGACAGTTTTCTTTGAAATTAAATAAAAATGATTAACGCGTATCATTTACAACGTTTTCATGGATTATTCGATCTGAATACGATCCGTACTGAATACGATCCCTGTTTCATGCAATTTTCGATACGTATTGATAACGATCTGAGTACGGAAGCTGATGTTCGAAAGTAGTTATGTTGGTTGACATGTCATCGACATATTAGCGTGTTGGTCACGCTGTAGGCATTAGCTATAAACAATGTTGCGTTTTCCATATGAGGCGCATGGAAACTTAACATTCTGACTGTTAATGAATAATGGTAATATTGACTTTTAGGAAGACACGAAATATTATGTTTTACGACATTCTTTTTCAACATTCACATTTCCCTCGCTGTTGATAAAACACCTGACACATCAAATAAATGACGATCGATCACGAGCATAGCTTATTGAGATCGTATTGAATACGATACCCGTTTTCATGGAACTCAATTCGAATTGAATACGATCCGATCCCACTTTTTAGGTGTATCGACCTTGAGACTCAGATCGAATTGAATCCCCGTTTTCATGAAGATTTCAATACGGTAAGTGTATTCAGATCGATCTCAATGTCCACACCTGTGGAGTAACGGTCAGCGCATCTGGCCGGGAAACCAGGTGGCCCGAGGTCGAATCCGGTCGGGACAAGTTACCTGGTTGAGGTTTTTTCCGGGGTTTTCCCTCAACCCAATACGAGCAAATGCTGGGTAATTTTCGGTGCTGGACCCTGGATTCATTTCACCGGCATTATCACCTTCATTTCATTCAGACGCTAAATAACCTAGTAAAATAACCCAATAAAATAAAATCGTTTTGAATATTCCATGAAAACGTAGTAATTATTCCCCTACTACAATGACTATGGGACGAAGCGTTGCTGTTCAGATCGAGTGCGTGTAGTGTATTCTTAGGTGAGCCGGCGATGCGCTGTTGCCAAAGTACACAGACTTTCAACTTAATTTTCTAGTTAATTATGCACTTAATTATTACAAAACGCGTAATAGGTTATTGATCAATTAAATGCATTCTATTGCCTTCTTCAGTGTGTAGAGTTGTATCATTTCCATTCTGTATATTATATATAGCCCAATATATAAAATATGTTATTTGCATGGCATCTTTTATTTTAACTATTTTCCGATCTTAATTTCAAAGACAAAATCTCGATAAAACTGTCACCTAGTTCATCACAATGAAAAATCCAACACTTCACCGGGACTCGAATCCGGACAACCTACGTGACAGGCTCTTGGCCTAGACTACGCAGTAACCTTAGCTAACTACACTATTATACTGTCTTCAATTCCAATTATAATTCTTGTAATGCGCAGCAAGAGCTGTTATTTGTTGCTTCGCACGCTTGTACTCTTCACCTTCGTAATGTCAAGACAAGTATCGCATTTTTATACGGCAGGGTGTAAGTCATATTTACGATAATGCATATCTATCCATTGACGCAATCACCGCCATAGTACTTAACTTTATCGCATTTTCGGTGACTGGGTAATGCAGAAGTTGCATGACATTATATTTGATGAGGAATATAAACAAGACCTTTATCTCTACTATCAGTTATCACTAGCAAAGCGTTCCTGCACGTTATTACATTTTATAGATGTGATATTTTATTAAATTAACTACAAACGAAAATATTATTGGCACCATGATAATAAAATAACCAAAATATTACGTACTGGTAAAGTGTAGGAGTACAGGTATCTGTTCTGCTCACAACACCGTATCTTAAGAAGATTAATCTATTTCAGACTCAAAAGAAATCACACACGTTTATGTAAGCCTCTACTATATACCCTCTAGAGCAGCAGTCGTCAAAACACTGCACGCTCGGGCTAGCGTCTCTTACCCGCGGACAAGACACAGCCCTAGCATGCAATCGTCGCTGCTGGCGGGTATGCTGTCTCTCTATCCCTTGTGCACGACGGAGCAGAGTTCCTTACCCTCCATGCACTCTACGCATTTCAGCGATTGCTGACGACCACTGCTGTAGAGGTTCGCCGGTTCAAACCCGACTGAAGGCGTTGGATTTTAACTGTCGATAAAATCCTTAGCATGATTTCTTACTGCTCCAGCCAAAATTCGCCTTCTCGCCCATGTCGAATTTAGACGTTGAATAGCCTCTGCAGTTGGAAGTGTCGTTAAATCATATACTACTACGCAACTCTAGAAACGTATTCGTTACGAAATTACATATTAAACGTTCGTTCCTAGTTTTAATGATGAGATCAAAATTGTATTATGATTCTTACTCTGAGGGGTATAACGGGAGTCATTTCCAATATTTTTGTTAGTTTCTGGTGTAACAAACTTCTACAAGATCCTATTCCAATAAAAGAAAATACTTTATGTATTTGGAACGCATTACATTGGATAATTGTGTTTTATTTTTAATAGGAAGGGAGTGCCAGGTAGAAGACCTGGGAACACAAAGTTGTGCCGTTTGTAGTGAAAATTATTAGTTGTGTATTTTATGCTTTTTGTTTTTGTTTTGTCAACTGTCCGTAGACAGGTTTAAACACCATCAATGACACGAATAAGGCATCACTCATGAGGCAACTAAGCCAGAAAAGAATAAGTAGGAAGGCCAGTTTCTTTCCTCTTTTTATATGTTATTGTACATAATTTTAAATAAACATCACGAATAGCTTTTGCCATAATGCGAAACGTGTCTTGTTTGCGTTAATACTGCTACCCACATGTGATGAAATCATCACAGCTGCAGAATGTTGTGTATGTACCGTAGTACAGTGGTTCCCAAACTTTTTTGACTGACGACACACTTTAGTGAACGCCCACTGTATCGCGACACACGTTTGTTTTTAATAATAATAATAATAATAATAATAATAATAATAATAATAATAATAATAATAGTAATAATAACAATAACGATAATATAACCATAACAACCAGTGTTTTTCTTCTGGACAATAATGTGGTGGAACTCTGGTATAATATTTTATAGTGAACAGGAAGATGATTACTGTTCACTGCACGGGAATTTTGTCGTTTTTAAGCTCCTTTTCGTCCAGAAAAAAAGCACTGATAACAACATCTTTGAAGTGTCGAACTTCCAGTGTTGTAGATAGGTCGATGTTAACACGCAATCTAAAAAAAAAAAAAAAAAAAAAAAGGCAACTTGGGTGTCATTAGAATAAGACAAAAAAAAAAAAAAGCAACTTGGGTGGCATTAGAATAAGACAAAGGTATGTGTCAAAAATCCCAACCTATCTATGCTGAATGTATGATAAAATATTTTTTATTATTTTTTTGAAAACTCGCCTATTTAAATGAATGTAAAGTCTGCGTTTTCTGTGTTGCACAGAGATTCTCTATACGTGGCCTTACGGTTGACAGACCAACACGTAAATCATCTTCAAGATGCAGCAGTCTGTTCCTTTGTTTAGATTTCATCTGTTCCTTTGTTTAGATTTCACTATTTTCATGGTAGAAAATGCTGATTCACACAATTATGATGTTGAAAAGAGCAATTATAAATTGTTTTAGTTTATTGGGCACCATCGACTGATTTGACAAAACATTTCCGCATATAAGGCACTCGGGATTTTGTTTATATTCATCGTCACGCCACGTAAAACCATATTGTAAGTATTCATCACTATATTTACGAAACGTAATGCTTTTTGTGAACCCTGAAGGAAATTTTCGCTCACATTATCTGAATTAACACTGCTATCATCTAACCCAGAACTTGATTCAGATCGTCTTTTTCGAATTAAAAATTTGGCCATGTCAAAATTTAAATAAAGAACTTGTGATAAAATAGTCGCGCTACCACCCCCCTCACACATACATACTGTACATACTGAAACTGACCAATATAATATTAATTCTGACGATTCTAAACTCTGTTTATTACTATGTGGGAAGAATAAACAAATTACTAAGCATTGTTGCAGGTGTTCGCGTTTCATTGGTAAAGTCTGTCCCAAAATAAAATATACCATATCAAAGACTTCGTTGTAAATTTAAAAATGCGTTGTAAAGAGACTTTCTGGATGACATAAAATTTATTTTTCAACTTCAAAATTTCGCGACACACACTATGGGACTGCGCAACACGGTTGGGAACCCCTGCCGTAGTAGAGTGAACCAGTAATTATTAATTTTATTGAACTGTTCTCATTATTCCAAGTTCCAAGTTGGCCAAATAATATTACAAGTCCTGCTTTAATTAGGAATTGTACTGTATATTATTTACCACAAACTATGGATCTTTAACTTTAGAAAGTTTAGAAAATGCGTTGTAAAGAGTCTTTCTGGATGACTTAAAATTTATTTTTCAACTTCAAAATTTCGCGACACACACTATGGGACTGCGCGACACGGTTGGGAACCCCTGCCGTAGTAGAGTGAACCAGTAATTAATTAATTTTATTGAACTGTTCTCATTATTCCAAGTTCCAAGTTGGCCAAATAATATTACAAGTCCTGCTTTAATTAGGAATTGTACTGTATATTATTTACCACAAACTATGGATCTTTAACCTTAGAAAGTTTTAGTGTATTCCTTTAGCCAAAGTAGACTTATTTTGCTTGGGAATAATTATTCTCGTACAGTTCAGCGATGGTCAACAGCAAGGAGATCTCGCAATAACTTCACTTGTTCGTCACAAATGGACGGGCGACCTGTGGAACCACATGTGCCGTCTCATTCCGGCCGGTATGAAATGCAGAGACCCATCTTGGAACCGTCCGATACAGTAGTGCAGCCGTGGCGAAAATGTTATCGTGCGCCGAGCCATGTGTAACCTGCAACGTGCATTGCACCTATTGAGGGAGGTGGGCACCCGAAGGGGAAGTGAAGCAACTGTCTGACTTATTAACGGATTTTCATTTTCCTTACGTCAAGCACTTAAATATTATTTTATACAGTACAAGGCTAAAAACTAATGTTTAGTACGTGTAACGAAGAAAAAAATGAACAGTAAAACATAGGACACATTATCACAACTTAAAAATTAATGGTCTTCAGAATATCTATGCGACAGAGTTTCAAAATCAGGAATTATGTCACTTAGTACCAGTCGTAGTTGATGACGAAGGTACTATATTTGTCTGTCAGTCGTGATCTTAATTTGGTTTTTACTATTTTCATTGTTGAAAATAATTTTTCACAAACGTAAGTTTTAGCGAACATGGCTTCAACAGAGCAAGCGAAAGAACGAAGCTTCGGATATTTATTTTTTTGGCAAAGATTTGAAAAGTTCAACATTTGTCAAGTCCTTACATCTAGATTTCATTTAACATCACATTGTAAATCTGTGAGTTTAAATTGAAGATCTAACCGCATTATTCGTACATCTGCTGAAAAAGGATCGACGTACAGAGATAATAATAATAATAATAATAATAATAATAATAATAATAATAATAATAATAATAATAAAATTAATAAAATTAATAATAATAACACTTAACCTTTTAATGTTTCATCAGTAACATGTAGTATAATGCCGTTTTATGTTGTACAACCGTTTTCCTCGTAACACTTTTGAACAAATCATACATTTAATATTCTCATCATATTGGCAGCAAAAAAAATGCGTCCTCCCATCCTACTTGAAACTTTCGTTTTTGTAGACGTGCATGGTTTGGAGAGAGACATTGCGACGATACGCCACTCGCAGGTCAGAGACAAATACAAATGGAACGGAGTTTGACTCCAGTGAGTGAGAGGGTGGGGGTTGTGGGAGGTAGGAAGCAAGAGAAATGCATATCTATCATTGCGAGCCATAATGTCACATTTTCGCCAGTGCATCGTTGCCACTGGTTGTAGTTTTCATGCCACGTAGGCCTACCTTTCCTCCGTGTCCTTACTTCATCGGCTGTCTGTCGCAAGTAATCACTACAGCTCGTGTTTTGGTCACCGCTGACATAGACGAATATAGAAGGAAGTGGTTAGATTACCTTAAACCAATAAGTAGAAGACAATATAGCAAAGCAAATATTGTTATATACAGAAAGAAGGAGACTAGGTTTAGGAAGACCTAAAGCTAGCGAGATGGAGCAAAATAAATCACTTGAGGGCCCGGTAAAGCCAAAAATGCCTAATCTTTGTTTGAAGAAAATGCGATTTTGTTTTACAATTATTCAACATGATCTTGTTTTAAACAAATGTTTCTTCTACAACATTGACCCCATCCAGCCATCAGTTCGTACTTGAGTCCATGCAAGTGAAGCGTCAGCTGGAAAGTAGGTTGAATAACCCTGAAATCCGTCCTGGACAGGAAGACGAAATTTCCTGTGCGCGTTGCAAATCTCGCACCGGCTTCGCGTTCCCTTCCCCTGTCGTACTCCGTACTGCAGGATAGCTCCTTTCACTTGCGTGGTACCAGATTACATCACTTTCCCCAGATTCTCCACTACTAACAATTCGAAAAACGTTAAAAGTTTCCTAGTGTACAACAGTAGCTACATTTTATTGGATCGTATTAATTACACTGAACAACAAATTTTTACTTTTTATCTTGCTCCGAAATAGAAATAGGTGAATATTACTAATATGTGTGCCCTAAATCTTAATTTAAAATCCAAATTGTCCCATCACGTACCATTTTTCGGAGAAAGTGAATTGAATTTTTTTTTTCAATGCTACTGATAAAATTACAACAGACTAGGGATTCAAAATTCTCATAATACTCGTATTTGCAAAATGTGTACTGGATACAAAAATGATGTTACATAGTTTCAAATATAAAAAACATAACAACAATAAAAATATGTCATGCGTATAATGAGAAAAATCTCGGAATATTAACTTACTATTTAAAAGGATTTTCTGGATGACTTCCATTTATAAATAGACTCAGGACTGTATTTTACAAGGTTCCAACTATAGTCTGCAAGCGTGCTGGATGATGATATTCCTTTATATCGCCTTTTCATTTCAAATATTTCTTGACGAAACCTTTCCCCATGCTCGTCGCTCGTCGGGATTCAAAATTCTCATAATACTCGTATTTGCAAAATGTGTACTGGATACAAAAATGATGTTACATAGTTTCAAATATAAAAAACATAACAACAATAAAAATATGTCATGCGTATAATGAGAAAAATCTCGGAATATTAACTTACTATTTAAAAGGATTTTCTGGATGACTTCCATTTATAAATAGACTCAGGACTGTATTTTACAAGGTTCCAACTATAGTCTGCAAGCGTTCTGGATGATGATATTCCTTTATATCGCCTTTTCATTTCAAATATTTCTTGACGAAACCTTTCCCCATGCTCGTCGCTTAGCGCTTCAAAGTTAGGAGGAAAGAAATCCAAATGAGAACGTAAAAAGTATATTTTGAGAGACATATTGCACCCCATTTTCTCATATGCACTTAACATGGTTTCCACAAGTTCGATGTAGTTGTCTGCCCTAGAATTTCCAAAGACATTTGAGCAAACATCTTCGAAAGCGCGCCATGCCATTTACTGTAACGGAAAGATTTTCCTCAAACAAAGAGTCAGCCATAACTTTGCGAATTTGTGGACCGATGAAAATGCTCTCTTTATAATTTGCTTTGACTGAAGCTGGTAAACTTTTCTTTTAAACACTGAAAACCACACCTTTATTCATTGCGTAGACCTCACTTTAAATCGTTACGAAATTTACTGAATAGAAAGGACCAGTATCTGTTTATTCATTAGAAGTACAAAAGAACATGCCAACAACCATCGTAGCTTTTGTTTTGGTTTACAATCCCCAACCGTGTCAGAGTGCTTATCGAAAAGTGAAATCATAGTAGCGTATATCTAAAAACCTTACATGATACGAAGAAAAGAGATACATTTTCGAATTCAGCGCACACCAAACCATAAGAGATACATTGTTTTAAGTCGGAGCAAAATTCTTGTTGTTCAGTGTTATCTAAAATTCAATGAAACGATCTAAAATTCATTTTCTCTTTTAATTTCAAATGTCCACCTTCATCAAACTACACCCATATAAAGACATAATCTTGAAGCTTCATCGAATACCTGATACTAAAAACTTGAAATTACATCGAATTCTCGATACTAACAAAGAAAACTTCCAAATCCTATCGAAACCTCTTTCAAAGTATCTTCCGTAAATAGTGTATAAACAGATGACTACAAAATTTAGCAGCTAATATAAACTCTGTAATGAACAAAACAGGGTTTAAAATATAGAGTGAAATATTCTTTCTGACTTGGAACCGTAGGCCTACATGAATAACCTTCGACAGAGTAAAGTCATATCGGTAAGATGTCCTTATTTTAACTCTAGGTCTACCACGTTAAGTCGCCCCCAGTAGTCTAAGGATAAAGCGTTCTCCTCTAGACTCAAAGGTTTCTGGTCGACTGGGCCGAAGGATTTTTCAGGACACAAAAAAAATCCGGAGCTCAAGTTCTCCGGGAGGGACTTTAATCCCTGTGTCCCATGTCGTAGTTTTCGGACACGTTATGGACCTCCGGAACCTAAATTAGAGCATCTGGACCAAATTTATCCTCTCTCGCGTCCTAGTAATGCTTTAGTTGAATACTAGGTGGCGTTTGAGGCGATGAGTTTATCACTTGTCCCTCTGCCCCTGTCGGCAAATAAGTGTAACTAAATTCGTTGTAGATACTGAAACCTCCGGCATCGACGATGGATTGGGTTAAAAAAAAAAAAAAAAAAAAAAAACATTGAGAATAATAAGCAGTACAGATTAAAGGGTCTACCCTAGAGAGTTGGAGAAGTGGAAAGAAGAGACTAGAAGCATTTGAAATGTGGATATGGAGAAGAATGGAGCGTGTGAAATAAACAGCAATAAAAATAAATAAAGTGATGCTAGAAAGAATAATGCTGAAACTGATGAGGAAGAGACAAAAAAATTGGCTGGGTCACTGGCTAAGAAGAAAATGCCTACTAAAAGATGCACTGAAGAAATGGTGAACGAGAGAAAAGTTCGGAGCAGAAGAAGATATCAGACGTTGGACAAAATTAAAATATATGGATGGTATGCGGAGACTAAGAAGAAGGCGGAAAATAAAGAAGATTGCAGAATGCTGGGTTTGCGGTGAAAGAGCGACTAAGGTAGTTGAAGACCTTCGGGCTAAGCGCCAAAAACAAAGTTCTAAGACATTGATGAAAAACAAACTTGCAAAAGCATCTTGAGCAGAGCAGTGATGTTGAGATTCCTCCAACGCCATCTTTCGGCGCACGAAATAATCACAGCTAAAAGAGCCTATTTAATATGCTCATATGCATCTACCTTCTTTAGATTTAATAAAATTAAACTAGAGAAACTGGCACTTAGTTCATTTGGAAAGATAGATAGATCTTCAATATTAATACCGACATAGATGATATTTATACCAATAATCCGATAGGCCTAAGTACCTGATATAATAGAGGCATTAAATATGTGAGTTACTGTGGGTAGGATTACGTCTATTATTTTATCTAGGAGAGTTGTGTAAATTTTGTCTATACCTTGGGATTTTAACCTAATACTTCTCAATGATTTTCTTACTTCAGCCGGAGTTATGTATTTGAAAAAGAATTTTTCTCTGTCAGATACAGGATACAAATATAATTCGAAAGGGTTTTTTCTTTCAATATAGGATCTAGAGGAGGGGAGGAGAAATGTTCGTTCAAGCTGTCAAGTGGCAATTTAGTGCTGTTTCGTTAGACCCATAGAGTTGATATTTCTCCATATTTCTTTCATACAAACAGAAGGATGAATAAGAGAGTGCGCATGACGTAATTTTGCATTTCTGATGGTTTCCCTAGTTTTGTTACGCAGGTGGTTATAATCTCCAAAGCCGGTCAGTAGTTTGCTCCGGCGATATTTGCGATAAGCGGCATCTCTTGCTGTCATAAGGGAACGTATGGTTTCGGACTTCCACGAGTCGGGGTTTGGTTGTGCGTATAGTTTTTAGGGGCGCATGCTTGTCATAAAGATGGATAACTAACTGATTGAATTTATAAATTTTTTCATCTATGCTTCGCAATGTCCAAACTAAATCCCAAGGAAGGGTAGGCCTACTTGCATCGTTTAATAATTTATCAAGATTAATATTATTTATGTCTCTGTACGTCCTAATTTTTTTACCGTTTCTTGGGGCAATGTAAGGAGTACTCTGTATACTCGTATATGATGTCATGTCCCGATATTCCAGGAGAATCTTGTTGACAATTTAAAAGTACTTTGTCAGAATTGGTCGTGACGATAATATCAAGAAAAATGTCAGAAGTAGGGGTGTGATTGCTGGGCTGTGAAGGAAGGATAGACATATTAATTGATTGGAACATGGACTAGTTTCAGGGATCTGTCTTGATCTACTAAGTTTATATTGAGTTTTAATTGTTTCTTATTTAATATATGATGGAATTTTGGAATTTAACTGAGGGGGCACGGATGGCCCAGCACTGCGACCTATAAAGATCTATTGCGCTAACCCTCGATATGGAATGAGTTGCATGCCACAGATCCCCTACGCGCACCGCTCTAACCACATGACTCCCTTAACAACCGGTCCCTACAGCCGACAGAATCCATATACCATTCCTTCGGCAAATTCCTCCAAGGCCCCTCTATCGGTCCGAGGCGAAACTCCTCCCCTGAGTAGGTCCGCCTCGAGTGCCATTGCAAAAGCCATCCAACATCGCTGAGCTACATTCCTCGGAGGCCGGTCGAGAGAGTCAGCAGCTTCGGGAGGCCGCCGGTAGAGTGATCTAAAAAACGGGATGATGAGGAAAGGATGATGGGGGAGGAAAGGAAGTGGCGAAGATGAGTGGGGTTGCAATCGCCTGATAAAGTTACCTGATTTCATCCATAAGAGGGAAAAACCCCTGAAAAACCTCAACACTTATCAGATGGAAACACCAACTCGTTTTCATTTATTTGTAATATATCAAGTTTTTTTTGTATTCTGAATTTAATTTGGGAATTCTTGTCATCGATTTAATCGAAGAAATCTGTTCTTTCTTGAACTGTTCTAAGAAGTGTTGAAATAATTAAATTATAATGTTCAACAGCCTTTCTGCCATGATGGATTACTAATTTTAAAGAACTGTAAGAATTTAAATGACCAAATATTAACCAATTAAGATAGGCCTAAATACAGTTTAAAGAGTGGTTCAAGATTGTGTTGCTGAACTGCTTGGATTCTTTATCTAGTATTTAAAATGCATTTCAAGTCTTATTGAAGTTAAATGAGTTTGGTGAAATCGGGCCTTAATGGTGGTATCCTTTGCCTCGGATTTATTTAAAATGAACAAGTTCTACTTCGTAAATTTGTCTGCCGAGTTAGTCTGTGGTAGCGTGCCTGCCTCCAGACTAGCCGGCCCGGGTTCGATTCCCGGCGGGGTCAAAAAATGTTTTGTAAAATTTCTACCTCGGGTCTAGGAGAGATAGTAGTGCACAACTTCTAATCACTAAATTGTGTACCAATATGTTTGGGTTAAATCCCAAATCTCTCCGCAATGCATATGAAGGGAAGGCATATGACACTGTTGATAGTGATTCGTCCTTCGCATGGGGACGTTAAGCCTTGCGGCCCTCTTGGTGCTACAGGAGTAGACTACGTGCCGGTACCGGATTTCCCCTTCTCCCTTCCTTACCTTCATCATCCTCACCCATTCTCTACACTATACACTTACAGGAACACTTAACATACACTCTCCCTAATACACGACTCTTCACAGATATACATTATGCATAACGTGGCCCGCCGAAGTGGTATGCAATTGAAAATGAGTCACAGTCCTGCCTTCTATCCGCAGTATGCGGAACCCGAATCATGCAAGTGAAGTGGGTAGGCATTAGTCACACACACACACACACACACACACACTTTGTACAATATGGCCCGGTTGGATAAACATCGCTAACTGGAGTTCACTCTTTCTTGCCATAGCAGCAATAACGTACAGTTACCCTTAAAAAGAATGAGACGATTCTTGGTTGTCGGAAGTTAAAGTTTTACAGCGCGGTTCACTCGATATCGACGTATAACGATAAGTACCATGACAAATAGAACAAGATTTGTTACAAGGACCACAAGGACAAGGGTCAGAATAAGGATCACGAAGAAGATAGCCATTTAAGGCCACGATTTCACAACATAGCTCAGGTAACAAAATACCATTGCTTCTCTGTACCGAATGGCAAATGCCTGCTATCGGATCTACATTCTGGGCTGCTGCTGTTACTGTCTTGTCTCGGTAGCTCATATAGTAGCGTGTCGGTTTCATCCTATAACCGAAACGTTTCGTGTTCGATCCCAGGTAAAACTCTTTTTTTATTGAGGTGTAATTAATTTTTTTCAGAGTTCCTCGACTGTATAATTTGTCGAAAAATATGGAATAATTTATGCCCAATTTTTTGGTATACAAGTGGGCTGAACCTCGTCAAAAAATAAATAAATCTTACTTGGAAGTTAAAAGTATTCTTCCTGAAACAAAAATCATAAAAAAAACAAAAAGAGACCCGTTAACTTAAAATCTTGTCCACATACCATCATACATTTCTCCAATCGAAATCCACTCGATTGGTAGCGAAGACAAGATGGTTGACAGCTTGTGCTTCCCCCAATATTTCCATTTGCGCAGCTCTCCGGCTCCTAATATACCGCGGTTCCTCAACCTGTTGATCACAGTCTGTGAAGAACCGGGAAAGTTAGATGCTGCTCTTATTTCGTTAGCAGTCCGAAAGGGGTCCAGTTGAACTGTCTCGAATAAGAGAGCATCCTCTTCCAATGAAGAAATCCACGGACGCCCAGGAATAGGGCGATTTTCGACCTCCCCTGAATTTTGTAACGATGAACCCCCTCGCGGCTGTACTTCCAGGAACACCGACCAAACGGCCAGCAGATCTAGCCCCATATCCAGCCTCAACTAGAGCCATAACTCGCTGTCTCATGTCACGTCGGTTCACCATTACGATGAGAAATGTGGGATGACTAATCAAATTAAATCTAATTACGTTAAGTAAACAAATCCCAAGTTATGACACCACATTGCTACAGCTAAATTGTAGGTTATTAACGTAAGCGTTGAATAGGTCCGTGCTTAAACCAAACATAGAAAAGTTTGAATCTTGCCGAGGAATGTAACTTCTTGCTTTTTATAATGTAAATCAGACTTCTAACTACAATCATTCATATTTCTTAATATTTATTAATATTTATAGCCAACATTGAATTTGTAAAGAAAAGACTTTAGAAATCTCATATGGAATTTGTGATCTGTAGTGACATAAACATAGATTATCTCTCGGAACTTTTCCGTAAAAGTAAATTAAATTCACTCCTTGAAACTGGAAACCTTAGTCATAGAGTCATTTTCCCACCAGCATACAAGCTGAAGTAGCACAGCCATTGATAAAAGTTTTGTACACAGAATTAGACTGAATTCCTATTCGACAGAACCTATAATCAATGGCTTGCCTGAACATGATAAACAAATCCTAAGTGTTTCCAATGTCACTGAACAATTTCAAAATATTAATTTAAAAACTAAAAAAGGGTCGTAAATGCTGTATCTAGTGAATATTTACATTTATGTCTACAAAATGAATCTTGGAAAAACGTATATGATACTGGTACTACTGATATTAAGAGTAAATGTATTGTATTTTTCATTTTAATTTCAGAATCACTTTAGTGGATGTTCTCAACTCAATGTTGTGAAAAAATTCAAACGTAAAAACATGTAGATAACGCAGGGACTTAAAAATCTCATGTATTAAAAAGAAGAATCTATATGTAATGAGTTGCAATGTAATGATCCTCATGTTCTTAAATACTACAAGAAGTACGGTGTAATTTATCAAAAATTATGAAAGAGGGAAATAGAATACATTTGAATAGAAAAGTACAACATTCAAATAATGCAATTAAAGCTATTCGGGATATTATTAAAGTTAAACTTGTAGATATTCTAAGAAAGAAAATATTTTTTTCATTAAAACCAGTGATATAAACTAGAGGATCCCAAATCTACTGCAAATTCGTTTAATATCTTATAGTATATAGTACAGAAATATTACTGACAACTTAAACATTCAGGATATTGCAAAAGATACTGCAATTGATTACTTAACAAATGCATTTAATAATTAGTATTAATATATGTAATTAGTCAATAACTGCAACAGTGCTTTTTCATTCAATCATAACATGAATAAAATTGAATGCAAATTAAATTAAACACTATTGCAAACACGTAGATAAAATAGTTAAAATCAACTGAAGGGGTGAGAATGAAATAATCCAAAGCCACACTTTAAAAAAAAATTGTTTTGTGCGAGTGCATTTCTTACACATATGGGAAAGCTACTAATAAAATATTGTAATAACTACTCAACAAATGACATAGCCTAAGGACTCTAAAACTTTGTAAAAGTTTGTCTGTGTGGCTTAGGAATATTTTTTGATTTCATTTTAATTGTTAGTTTTTAATATATATGCACTTACATTGTATGTGTGTATGTATAAATGCATTCATTAGATTAACGTTTACAATATTATAACTTGTAATTTTGTATTGTCTGTGATCATTAACACTTAATCTGAGGACTTTGTAAAATTCTACTTCAACGTTATTTAGACAAAAAAATCGTTGTGTAGACTAGGAATCGAACTCGCACTCTTCTACACGAGACGCAGAAGTCTTAGCGTCTGAGCTATTGAAACGACATGAAAGCTTTCCTTTCTGTGCGGAGTGTCGATCTAGTCATGAAGGTCCATTGTCGATTTAACTACAAGATTTATGTATAAAGTTATGTTTTATTTACGTAATATTATCATATTTTTGTTGCAGTTTTTTAAGTAAATTTTGGAACGATGCTAGTAACAAACCGAATAGCCTGAATTTAAGTAACTCAGTATTCGTTATCTTGTGTATCAGTGCTCTGGTCTCCGATCATGCGCAGTGTCTTACATCTGAGACTTAGGAATATTCAATCGTTTCATCCTTTTCTAGGGAAACTGTACGTAGTGAAACAATTGAAGCAGAAGTTGCTGCGGAAATAAACTTTCCTGACTTTGTTGTTTATAGGAGTCCTATTCTGTGCATGATTTTGCTAAGGTTACTGTATTTCAGATAGCTTCTTCTAGCCTGCATGTGTAGTTTCCACTAGGCCTATAAAATTCTATCCTATGCTTCGACAAAATCTTCTCGTTGGCAAAGGTTCAAAACCTGGACTCAAAGCTTTTTCTCAATGTACCTTACTTTGTCTCCATACCCGACATATGATTTTTCTGTTTTTTACCCATCTTATGTTTCTGTTAGTCTGAACTGTAACTGTGTTTTTACGTGACCTTATGTTTTTCATACTTATTCCATGAAAAGTTAAACAAGTTATTACAGGGAAAAAGAGTAAAATCCTACCGACTTCCAGTTTCCTGCATGAGTATCTCACGTGACCGGCATGCAACGAAAGTCGTTGTGCCGCAATCGCCAACTGTTGCATTAGCAACACTTTCCAACCGCGGATTACGGTTATTTTCAGCAAGAATGAGTAGCTGGTGCACAGAATATTACACAAACACGAAATTGATTCTCCTTGATAATCCAACCGCGCTTTTAAATTAGTAGGCATCCTTGACTACTCTGAATTAATTTGATTTCTCCCCTTCCAATAGCAGTTTATCAAGATAGAATGAGTTCGTGAGTCAAATCAAAGTGAAAACTTTTAGACGGTGAGTTGAAATTTTGAGGTGAATTATTGGACTAATATTTGTTTATAATATCTCGTAATATTTGTAGATAAACATTATTCAACGTTCAAAAAATCTCTCATAACCTGCAGAAATATGCACTAAATATTCTAACGTTCCCTTTTCATAGGACCGTACCTGAGAGGCAAAGAGTTTGTGGCCATTTATTTGGAACTTTGTGATTTTTTTTTTTCATGGAACGTTCACCGGAACAATTTTATTTCGTGTAGGGTCAAGTAGGGCTATTATGATATAAAACAAATCGATCTTTTGCTGTAATTTGTCCGTCAAAGCATATACAAATTTGAAAAAAAAATTAAGTCATGTGCTGCTTTAGACATATATAGGATTTGGAGTTAATTTATTTTTCATTTTTAATATTGGATAAAATTAAAACAAAATCAGTGTATCATAGTAACTTTCTGTGTGGGCTATTATGTTGCATCTACAGGGCTCTTCTCATATAGTGCTATAAATCTTGCCGTATTATACAGAGCAGTGAAATAAGGCTATTGTGATACACACAGATTCATAATGTATCACCTGTAAAAGTTTGGTTCAAATCACATTAAAATTGACTAAGATTTAGCAATTTTTATAACGGCGTCTTAAAATTTATACAATTTACTGAAACTTTAACACCTTACTGCCAACGCTAGAAAATTACTGTATGCCCAAATAGTTTTTTTTTTGTGTAAGGAAATAGATTGAGAAAATAATGATATAATATGCATTGCTCAAATAAATTAAAATACGTTTTTACATAATGATGAATGTATTTTCCAATAGATTGAGAAAATTATGATACAATATGTATTGCTTAAATAAATTAAAATACGTTTTTACATAATGATGAATGTATTTTCCAAAGTTATGTTAAATTTAACAGTAAGAAGAGTGATTAGTAAGCTAAAATTGTTAGGTAAATAAGTGCAAATAAGTCTACATGTGTATTTTTTTAATTTATACCGTATTGTAGGTTTCAACATGTCAATTCAAACATCCGTCAAGATCTGAGAAATTATGAAATACCCCTCAAGAGGTAATACATTATTTTAAGTTAGAAAATAGATCAATCTGGTCAATTTCTTTCACAGTAAACATAGTAGCACTAAAAAGTGTATCATAATAGGCCTTCTAATTCATACACTAATTACTGCTAGACTGATCAACATTCATAGCTTTTCTTTCCTGGCTTTGTTCATTCAAGAGCAATAACAAAAGGAACCAAGCATCAGATCATATTTAATAAACTCTATATATTTAAATATCAGTTTATAACTACACATATATTTCATAACAAAAAATCACTGCATATTTGTTCAAAAAACCTTCCATATGGTAGTTACTTGTGATACACCCATTTGACAAGTAGTATTCATGTACATACATTTTAACTTAATTTGACATTGTTACTTGATTAAATGAGGAGCTTGGTATCAAAGTTGGACAACTCCAATTTTTTTTTTACAGGAGAGGCGAAAAACTAGGTCCTTGGAAACCAATGTCACCGTAATACGTAAATTTTTTTAAACATTCTCATGGGTCATAGAAACATTTTTTTCGGTCCCAAAATGTGATTAAAATTAATATTCAGGTCTCAATTTAAGTTTAAAAAGTGGAGTTGTCCATTTCTGAAACTAAGTCAGAAGCTATCTGTTTTTGAAGTCATATTTAAAGTGGAGTTGAAACCAAACGAAGCCATATTTAAAGTGAAATTGTCTATTTTTGAATCTAAGTCTCTTCTAACTCAGTTTCAAAGCAAAGTTACGTAAAACAGTGCTTATTCATCCACAAACCGATTATATAAACAATCAGCCATGTTGGATTCGCGATGCGTGATGGGAAAAGTTTGTACGAATATGGGCTTCTCATTGGCTACTGAAGGAATTGTCCTAATTTGAAACCAAGTCACAGTGGAGTTGTCTACATTTTGATTCTAAAGCGCACAATTAAGTGCTATTTTCGCTCTATTCTGTCCGTTTTTGAACCTAAACAGTTCCAGTATCGCATTCAGCATACAACATTCTATGAGAAACAATCGATATCTCGAAATCGCAAAAAATTGAGCTGTCTAACTTTGATACTATGCTCCTCAAATATGCATAGTTAAAAATTTTGATTGTAATTGTTACGCTTAAGTGTTTCACTATTTTAATATTTTTAACTTTGATATCCATTAACTACACTTCGACATGCATCGTATTCACAATTTTATTGCACCATTTTGTTTTCATAAGATATCTCTAATTAATGTCTGAAGATGCCATATTGCATGGCAAAAACGTTAACAGTTTTAATAAATAAAATGTAAATTTATAGCTGTATAATTTACATTAAAATAATTCATATGATTGAATAATATTTTTCTTTTTGATTTAGTACTCGATTTATTGGAATTTTGCCAAAATAAATTCAAAATCAAATCAGTGTTTTTTTTCCAAGCAATAAAACTGTCTTGATTTTTTAAAATGTTGTTCAGTATTGCTCCTTAAAGAGCATAAAATGTACTTCCATAATCTCATTTTAAAACATTTTCAAACTGAGTCTTTGATACATT
Source organism: Periplaneta americana (assembly GCF_040183065.1). NCBI lineage: Eukaryota > Metazoa > Arthropoda > Insecta > Blattodea > Blattidae > Periplaneta > Periplaneta americana. The sequence goes on from NC_091130.1 coordinate 61,363,653, forward strand.
TTGAAGTCTGTAGCAAATTATCCTGACTTTATTTTTACTCTCTACATCTGATTACACAGCTTTTAACACTATATCACTGTGGAATATGTATTATTTAGCTTTCGCGTGTACCTGGTTAACTAGTTTCAGCATGTTACGGGCCATCTTCAGAAACTTACTGTATCACATTAGCTCTACTTGATCCTGTTTAACTTATCTTAAGTAAAAATTGGAAACAATTTTTGTAAGGAATTTTAACATACTGTAGATTTACATATTTCTTCCCTCGCTTCTTCTCTTAAAGGCGTTACACATTCACAAAGCCGGTTTCGAACCCATGTCTCTGCTTTCACATGACTTCAATTCTACTCTTTATGTCATTGGTGGAGCTCTGCAACATCTGGTTAGTGAAATTGGTTTCCGCATCCCTCATGAGTGCATTATGTCGAGAAACTCTGCCTGCATACTCAGATGTATTAGTTGCTTATAGTTGGACAACTTTTATAGTCTTTGTCACTAAACTTGTTTTATGTGGACGAAACGTTTTACCTCGCAGTTTATGGTAACTGGTCATAATTAATTTCCTGGAAATTAGGATCTTCATTCTGTTTTTACGGTCGTATTTGGAATAGCTCTTACTCCATGCATGAAATTGACTGGTACCGTATTTTATGGAGTCTGAGCGGGGAAGTAATTTAAACTTTAGCGCGATGTGACACGATTCAGGCGCTAAATATGTCATATACATCATAAAATTATGAAAGTACGCATATAGCGTATCTGAGCTGTGGAATAGTTCAATTCCCGACGAGTCACAGTGCAACTTGTGGCGAGAATGTGAACAGATTTATTAAGATATTCGTGTTTTTCTCCATTATCGTCTCATATTAACTTACAATATTCGTGTTTTTCTCCATTATCGTCTCATATGAACTTACATTATTCGTGTTTTTCTCCATTATCGTCTCATATGAACTTACAATATTCGGGTTTTTCTCCATTATCGTCTCATATGAACTTACATTATTCGTGTTTTTCTCCATTATCGTCTCATATGAACTTACATTATTCGTGTTTTTCTCCATTATCGTCTCATATGAACTTACATTATTCGTGTTTTTCTCCATTATCGTCTCATATGAACTTACAATATTCGTGTTTTTCTCCATTATCGTCTCATATGAACTTACATTATTCGTGTTTTTCTCCATTATCGTCTCATATGAACTTATAATATTCGTGTTTTTCTCCATTATCGTCTCATATGAACTTATGATATTCGTGTTTTTCTCCATTATCGTCTCATATGAACTTACATTATTCGTGTTTTTCTCCATTATCGTCTCATATGAACTTACATTATTCGTGTTTTTCTCCATTATCGTCTCATATGAACTTGCAATATTCGTGTTTTTCTCCATTATCGTCTCATATGAACTTACATTATTCGTGTTTTTCTCCATTATCGTCTCATATGAACTTACATTATTCGTGTTTTTCTCCATTATCGTCTCTTATGAACTTATAATATTCGTGTTTTTCTCCATTATCGTCTCATATGAACTTATGATATTCGTGTTTTTCTCCATTATCGTCTCATATGAACTTACATTATTCGTGTTTTTCTCCATTATCGTCTCATATGAACTTACATTATTCGTGTTTTTCTCCATTATCGTCTCATATGAACTTGCAATATTCGTGTTTTTCTCCATTATCGTCTCATATGAACTTACATTATTCGTGTTTTTCTCCATTATCGTCTCATATAAACTTACAATATTCGTGTTTTTCTCCATTATCGTCTCATATGAACTTATGATATTCGTGTTTTTCTCCATTATCGTCTCATATGAACTTATAATATTCGTGTTTTTCTCCATTATCGTCTCATATGAACTTATGATATTCGTGTTTTTCTCCATTATCGTCTCATATAAACTTACAATATTCGTGTTTTTCTCCATTATCGTCTCATACGAACTTATGATGTTTGTGTTTTTCTCCATAATCGTCTCATATGAACTTATAATATTCGTGTTTTTCTCCATAATCGTCTCATATAAACTTATAATATTCGTGTTTTTCTCCATAATCGTCTCATTATCACCCCATAAGAGTCATCCTCAGTGACTGTTGGATCAGACACTCGCGACTTCAAAGCCGGCTGAGGACAGTTGATTTTAAGGGGCGATAAAATTCTAGCATGGCTTCCTCCGAGAGGTAAATTCAGCTATGCGTCCGTGTTATAGATCTGTGTCACGTAGAAGAACCCTGTCCTTGATAGAGGATTCCGAGTAAAATTTGCTAATCATAGTACTACATAGTAGCACCGAATTAACTAAATTAGACTATTATACCGAAACTTACGATTTTTATTCACCGTAAAGGATTCCTAATGATTTGATAGTTTCATGTTGTTCAACGTGGATGAGATTTTCTTTGTCATCGATGCAGAAAAATCCATCTTCGCCGAACTAATATAGGCTACATAATATCAGCTCCTTACCTTGGAAAGATACGAAAAGGAGAACCTATTTGTAAAGTTCCTTGCTCCTGGTTAGGAAAAATTACTTGGTTAGGATTTTCTCCGACGTTTTTCCCCTCAACCACTTCAAGCAGAATTTCCGTGTAAGTTTCGGCGTTGGACCCTGGACTCATTTCGCCTTCATTAATTTCAAATAATTAATTATCTATCATCTTCAATAGTTTGAGGTCGATCAGGAGATCCGGTAGACGTGATACTGTAATTCGCCTACAGATGTCATCTGTTTGGGGAAGCTGCACAGATCCCAGAGAGACGTAAAGTCACATTCACAATGAAAATTAAACGTAAACATAATAACATAGAACTTAAACGCGTAAAATTACTGGGATGTAAGCATGCACAACGAAAGACGGAAACGTACGTAGGCTATTACCAATCACAAGAGAGAACAAAAATGAAAGGATGACAGCTTACTCAAAATGGCTGCTTGTATCGTTCTCGTAACAGTTTCATTCTTGACTGACAAACATCAACTCTAATAAAATACAGAATTTCCTCACAAAAAAATTAAAATTTCAAAATATTTTTCTGATTCCTCGACATTCATAATAGACACAACAATAAAAATAAATAACTAAAACACAGCAAAACGTTACAAAACTAAATAAGTTATGTGCGTACATTTATATAATTCATTAATTAATATAAAATACATTTTTTACTTATCTTTGCAATTCACGTGAAACTGATTCCCATAAATTAGCTTTTAACACCGAATCTTTGTATGACTTGATTTTCTTGTCATATCATAAATCGCAACTAATCGACACCATTGTGCAGCTGTGAACAACACCAGTGCGTTCTGATTGGCTGATTTCTTACGTTTGGAGCTTGGATCTTGCAAGCTTCTATGTTAACGTTTAATTGAAAGTTTATGTTCTACGAACTGTTCTATTATATTACATAGAGTCTAGCTTTTATGTTTACGTTTAATTTTAATTGTGAATGGGCCTTAAGAGCTTTCACAGCGGACTACGGCGGACCAGGTAGTGTACTCGGAGCTCCCTCAGACAGATGGTGCCATGGTGAATCGCGGTATCTACGGTGCCGCGATCTTTAGGTCAATATAGGATGCAGCAGGACGTAATACATGACTTGCGAATACCATCGATCTGAGGAGGCTGCAGAATATCGATAGATAGACGAAGAGGCGTACCTGTTGACACGGATTCCGTCAAACTTTGATTCTGCAGCTGAATCGATAAGATAGCACCAAGAGTGAATTACGTACTCACAGAAATACGGTCCTAAGGAGTTCAACAATCATGCCATAATAAGGAGGTTGTACAATAAGCGTCAGGCTGAGGTGCCCTCCGAAGAAAAGAAGTTACGTACAAGAGCTAAATCTTTACTGCTTTAGTTCAACTGAATGCCTCATTAAGATATTAATTACACACCTACTGACATACAATTGGTTGCCTTCACATTCTGCTGACACACTGTCCAGGCATGGTTGTCATGTCCAGCATGTGTTATTACCGTTTTATGGTCTTCCTCACTTTCTCGCTTATCACGACGCCCATAATTACAACTGGGCCTTGCACGTCTGCTGCCATTGCAGTATGAATTTCGCAGGAAGGCTCCCATGTTAAGAATCGAGCCTCCGACGTGACTCTCTACGGTATTTTTAACATCAGTTAAATATTTTACGACTGTAGCTTACACAACACATAAGGCATATGTAACGCTGCGTCATAGGTTTGCATCTTGTATACTGATGTTTTCAATGTAGTCATTGGTTAGATGTCATATAAATTCTTCATTAACATATATATATAGTACTACTTTTCACG